>NC_052084.1:31392332-31698253 GCF_015852505.1 Tachyglossus aculeatus
GCGTTCAATGAATACCACAATTATTATTCTGATCTGGGCAGCAGGGAGGAAGTTCTACTCCCAGCTCTTTTACTGTTCTCCAGTGCCACAACAACCCTTCTTAGTTCCTTCTGACCACTCTAATAACAACTGTGTGATGCCAAACACTGTACAAAGTGTTGGGATAGATAAAAGACAATCAGGTCCTCTAGACTGTGAGCTCGTTATGGGCAAGGACTGTGTCTATCTGTTGTTGTATTGTACTCCTACCAAGCACTCAGTCCAATGCTTTGCATACGGTAAGTGCTCAATAAATACAATTGACTGAATGTTGCCCCTGCCCTACAAAGGGCTCTCAGTCTTAAGTGGGAGGGAGAACAGGTACTGAATCCCCATTTTAAAGATGAAGGAAGTGAGGCACAAAGAAGTTAAGTAACTTGCCCAAGATCACAGAGTAGTTGAGTTGGGAAGCTGGGAATAGACCCCAAGCCCTGAATCCCAGGCCTATAAGAATAATAACAATAATAATAATAACAATGGCATTTGCCTCGCCCTATTTTGCATGGATATTGGGCAAATAAGTTGAAAGTCAAATAACAGAAGTGCTTTGGGGAAAAAATCAAAGTACTGTTTGGTGGCTACAGCTCCACTTTTCACGGGCTCTGTGCACTCAGCTCCGGTAAGTTGTTCTATGTGAGTGTGTGCATATCTGAGAGGAAAGGGCTGGGTTTAAGTAGGGTATATCAGTTAAAACCTTGAGATAACAGAAGTAATTTTCCTGAAGAAGCTCCAACCCCCTGAATCTAATGCATTAAATTATATGGAATTAAATTTTAACAAAAATGCAAGTCTGTAGTAGGCTGAATTAGTGTATTACTGGGGTGGGGGTGGGGGGGTTCTTCATAATGACTGAAGTGGTCATGTCTTATACAACTACGGCAGATAACTCATTTGTACTAAGTCACCCAATGCCATGCTCTTCATTAGACTGACTCTTTACCCCACTCCTTGAAGGCCCAAGTATCTGCTCCAGCATGCCCTCTCTCTACCTGGAGCCTGGGAAAAACTTCTTTCACTTCCCTGCAAAGGAAAACTGCACCTGCAAAAAGTTTACAGGACTTCGTCTTGTACTTTTGACTTGCTTCTCCTTCCCTTTTCCTCTGTTCGTACCATTCTTGGCGCTTCCGCACAAAGAACTCACCCAAACCTTGAATGCTATCGTGACTAAGCGCTTGTCATAAGAAATCAAACATTCACAAGCCACTGGACTATATGTCCAGTGGACATATAGTCCTTGAATGCTATCGTGACTAAGCGCTTGTCATAAGAAATCAAACATTCAGTAGCCACTGGACTATATGTCCAGTGGACCCACTGGACCAGAGTGGGACATATAAAACCTCAAATGAGGGCAAAAAGATACTACAGGACTTAGTGAAATCTCCACAGTTTGAAAATTTCAATGCAAGTCAAATTCCTAGCCCCTCCCCATTCACTTGGTATGTGGGCTTCCTTCTTTCTGACACTGTGCCAGCTCAAAAACCACATTCCACCTTTTCCTTTCTTATGCCAAACCTCACTTTCCCTATAGCTAAATTAGATCATCATCATCATCAATCATATTTATTGAGCGTTTACTGTATGAAGAGCACTGAACTAAGCGCTTGGGAAGTAGAAGTTGGCAACATATAGAGACAGTCCCTACCCAACAGTGGGCCCAAATATCCAATATTTGCATTTTACTTGCAGAATCAGTCCTATACCTATGTACCCTGAAAAAGGAGTGGGAGGAGAGGAGGGACAGGTTCCACCTGCACTAGGGTTTAAGTCAGGTTAAGTCAGGACTATGAGGATGTTTCTGCATACAATTTATGTGCCTTTCACAATTACTGCACAACCCATGAAGTGGTCATAATCTTTCTTATCCACAGGAAGAAACAACTACAGATAAGTCATTATCTCTAAAAAGCAATAAGGCCCAAACAACAAGGAAGGAAATAAGCAGTTCTACCATCTATAATAGTGTGCCACTCACAGTGGGCGTTCAAAAGACCCAATCCGGGCAATCTGAACCATGAACCTATTTGCAAGTGGCATCTAATCTCCTAAAACTAGGTCTAATAAACACAAGCATTAACTTAACCTGCTGAAATTCGGAATGGCATTACATTGTCACGGAATAACTTCACCAATCGTGAACCACTAGAACCATCTTGGCCCCAACTGGAAAATTAAATCCAAATCTGAGCTGTGTCTTCATACTTACCCAAGTGAAACCGCAGTGCTAAAATGTATGTCCTTTTTATTAGGTTTACCCAAATTAAAAATTGATGATAGAATTTATAAATAATACTATTTACACTAAAAACTTCATCAATTTCACAAATACAAACCAAACTAATGGACACTTACATTTGATTTTTAGCTGCTTGCCTTTGAGCTTTACGTTCTTTCCTTTTTTGATCTGGTGGCTTAGCAAAAACAATTTCAATATTTTCTCCCTCTAAGTCTTTGCCATTCATTTCTTCCATTGCCTATTGAAAACAGCTATTGTTCAATACACTTCAGGGAAAATGCACACTCACAATTATGATTTGTTGCACTAAATACTTTTGTAGAGATAGGAAACAAATCACCTCCCACATGAAAAAATAGCACCGAAATCTTTTAAAAAGGCAGTTATGTTCATCGCTAAGAGCAAACGTTCATTTCCTTCAAATGAATTACCAAGTAATACAAATAGAATGCTGGGTCTCAAATATCACTAATTTCCAAATTTCCAATTAGAGCCCTTATTTTGGGAATTGTAAGTATGGTTACTAGGCTCTGATTCACAGCAAAAAAAATTCACTGCCTCTCCATTTCTATACATTTACCCAATGGCTGCAAGTAACAGTTAGTTACTTGAATGCTAACGACTTCATATTGTCATTTTAAATTATCTGGTCTGGACAGGTTGCTTCTCTTGACTTCTATTAATTCTAGTGCTTTTGGAAAACACTACATTTTCTGGATCTATGAGGAAATGTTTTGTATTCTCTGACAAACTTTTCACAAACATTTTTAAGTAACTTTAAGTATTTCAGCACTCTAGGTAAAATGAATGAGGAGAAATGTACTGGTTTCTCTTCCTCGACAGCACTCCTCCTTCTGTGATCCCAATCTTACTGTTCTTTTTTTAGCATTCCTCTTACTGCTAAGTGCTTTTAGGGCTTGAGATGTAAACCATGACAGGATTTTTTTTTTAAATCAAAGTTGTACTGATCATGGGTATAGACCGCCTCAACTAGGTTCTTTCAAGATTCACATTACACTAAAAAACTCCTAATGTTGGATATTCAAATAAATTTTAGGAGACAAACTACTATGATCCTGCTATCCCAAAGTTTTGATTTTGCACATATATTATATTCCCAGCAAAGATGCTACTCTACTACACCATTAAAGAAGGACAATGTGGTACTGTACATGTCATACTAAAATAATAATAATAATGATGGCATTTATTAAGCGCTTACGATGTGCAAAGCACTGTTCTAAGCGCTGTGGAGTTTACAAGGTGATCAGGTTGTCCCACGTGGGGCTCACAGTCTTAATCCCCATTTTTACAGATTAGGGAACTGAGGCACAGGGAAGTTAAGTGACTTGCCCAAAGTCACACAGCTGACAAGTGGCAGAGCTGGGATTTGAACCGATGACCTCTGATTCCAAAGCCCTTGCTCTTTCCACTGAGCCCCGCTGCCTCCCCAAACAACTAAAAAATACTAATTATCCACCCACAGCCCTTCTTAGACTTATATCTCACTAAGAAATTTAACAAGATCCCACATCTGAATTGCTTCTGCTCAGTCAAAACTTGATGGACCGAAAAAAAAGGGGCAGAGATGTAGATTCGTTTACGTATTTTTGAAATTCTTTCTAGTTAACACTGTTAGACTAAAAAAGCAGTCTTTTCTGTAAAGACTTAATGTCAATACTAAACTTTTAGAAGTATTAATGCGGCTTTCCATGCTAGTTTATTAAAATAAAGCACTTGTTTGTCTACTTAGTGACACCCAGACACTCATAATCCCCTTAATTTACCTTTACAGCACCATCCCGTTCATCAAAATGAATGAATGCATAATCTTTTAACTTCTTCACTCGTTCCAGTTTCCCAAATTGACTAAAAGCTTTTTCTAAAATCTCCTCTGTTACAGTGTTGGCAAGGTTGCGTACAAAGAGCACTTTCACCTGAAATTGAAAGAAGAAAGCTAAAACTCATGTATAATTCGAGAGCACTAATGCATATCTATCATAAAACCTGATTATCATCAAAGCACAGTTCAGTGACTGCATAAAGGAAATTGTTTTTTCACCCTTCTCTCAAACGACTGGCACTCAGGGTAAACAGAAAAGGTACACAATCTATGCCCTCATGAAACTGATAATCTAATGGTATTTTTAGCTTCATCGTTTTTAAGGGTGGCAAAGGGATGACTACACAATCTCATCTTTTGGCACCCAACTCTACAACTAACTAAAGCAAACCATTTAAACGTAAGTGCTCAATAGATACGATTGAATGAATTTACCCCTAAAACTATCCTCTTAATGCCTACATTTCCCAATGGAGCAAGTCCAATTCAATCGTATGCTTAGCTCTCCTATTGGATAAAACAGTTCTAGCCACCCATTTCTGAAAATCTCCTGATCTTTATTTAACCGCATTTGATACCATCTTCTGATGATTGAAAAAAATGTTAAAAAGTCAATCAATCACTTGCAGAGCACTGTACTACGTTCTTCTGAGAATACAGAATAAGAATTGGTCAATGCAATCCCTGCCCACAAGGAGCTTACTGTCTAGAGAACCTGTGAAAAGTACAAGAACTTCACAGTCCAATGATCAACTTCCATTCAAGCAAACCAACCAATTCCACTTATTAGAACTACAGGTGAGAGGCAGGGAAGGGAGATTTGATGAAGGGAATAAGACTATGTCAGAAGTGGGAAACAATATCCACCCCTGTGACAACCACTAGAACCCTCTCGGGGCCCCACCAAACCAAAAGAAATTTCCAAATTTGAGGTGCACACTTTGGCTCGGTTCTTCTTTAAGTGTGTGGAAGAGAGGTAGAAGGGATGTGTTCCCCCCACATCACATTAGGATCTAAAATTTTAGATAATTATGGGACTGGATAATCCAGAATTTCCACACCTGTTAATCTTAATGATGTACATCCCAATCACAAAATCATTTGGACAACTGGGTATTTGTTCATTTGGAGGTGGGGATCTCAATTCAATAAAGATGATCGGTTCACTGATTAAGATTCTTAAATATTCACACTTTTATATACATCCCCAGGCCTTTCTTACCTTTGCCATGACTTCAGGATCTGGATCTTCTATAGGATCAGCCCACTCAACTGTAACAACATTTCCCCAGACTTTCACTTTGCCACTCATTAACCTACGCCTTGCCTGAGCAGCAGTTTTGTGATCTTCGTACTCAAGGAAGCAAAAGCCTCTGTTCTTTTTTTTGTCATCCGGTTGATGATACAAAATGACATCTGTAAGTCCCTCTGTGAAATTAAAGCAAGCATATTCTTAGTATTTCCTTCAATGTGGTAATTTAGAAAATGACCTTTTAGAGAATTATAAAACCTGCCCAAGCCATCACAAAAACCCAACTTCAAGTTCAAATTTGCCTGAGATTCGTCTTTGCCTTTAAATCAGTGGGAGAACTTTAAAAATCACCAGACCCAAAACAGAATCATTACACCGCCACTTATTACAGGAAATCCAGACTTACGACACAATTGCCTCTCGACAAATTGTGCCTTAAATCAGAATCTGTTTTCACATAGAAATTGTTATAAATGGGGGATTGGTTCCAGAACCAAAGGCAGATACCCTATTTTTATCACAACTACCAGAATTTTATACTCAATTGTAGACAAGTAACATGGAGTCAGATGATGTTCCACGGAACGACAGACGGCTTTTTCTTTTGAAACTTTACAGGTCAGCATAGAGAAAGCGCACCTTGTGAATCAGGAGATCTGGGTTCTAATCCCAGCTCTACTACTTGCCTGCAGGGTGACTATAGCCAAATCTCAAAACTTCTTGGTGCCTCTCTTTACTTTTTTGTAAAAAGGGGGTGAAATGCAAGTTTTTCCCTTCCCCTTACACTAATGAACTCATTGCCTGATCTGTTTATCAACAGTATTTATGTTTATATCTACCCCTGTACTAAGGCACAACTTAAATGCCAATATTATTATTCAGCTCATCCCCACTCCCACCAAATCAATCAGTGGTATTTATTGAGAGCTTATGGTGGACAGCACTGTATTAAGTGCTACAATACAACAGAATTGGTAGATATGACCCTGCCTCAAGGAACATACTTGAAAGACTTTTCTCATTTCCTCACCCTTCCCAGTCTCATTTCTTCAACAGGGAGAATAAATGCCAGCAGCAAATACATTTGGAATTCCCTCATATACACTCAAGTCTCCTGAATTCAGACTAAATGGAAGTACCAGAGAGGCACAGTATAGAACTACAAACTACAAAGAAAACCAGGCCCCACTGATCAGTAGATGTTTCAGGGTAATAGCCACAACCCTCTCATCTTCTAGCAAAGGACACTGCTGAAAACAGCAAAAAATTTTTAGAACTAGACTGGAGGATTGGCAAGAATTGCAATGGCCCACTATCTTGGCCAAGCCAAGTGGAAAACATCCACAACTGATATATTCCTAATAGTTTACACTCCTCAACTAAGAGGGAACAGGCAGGGGGACGTCTCAGCTTTCTACAGCTCCCCAAATAATGTCTTAGCAACTTGTATTTCTCAACTACACGGCAAGATAGTCCCCAAATCTTCTGAGGCTTCATCTAGGAAGTGACTGAGAAAAGGACTGCAGTCCCCCAACACACTGTCTCCTTTGAATAACAGTGGTATTTGTTACAAATTTACTACGTGCCCAGCACTGAAGTAGGTACGTTCAAGATAATCAAGCCGGACACGGTCTCTGTCCCACATGGGGCTCGCAAGCTGGGTGGGAGAGAGAACAAGTATTTCATCTCCATTTTACAGATGAAGAAACTGAAGCTCAGAAGCCGACTTGCCCGAGGTCACAGAGCAGGCAATTGGCTGAGTAATTGGGATTAGAGCCCAAATCTCCTGACCACAAGGCTTCCCTCTAAGCAACAACTTTTCAAGTTGAGTGAGGGCACCTGAACTTGAAGGGCATAGCAGTGTAATTACCCCCACCGGAAAAACAAGGGCAGGAGCTTTCAGCAATTGTTGCCAGCCAGGATGAGTTGGGGAGGTCAGAGAAGGGATGCTACTGGTGCACAGTTGGGGAGGGAAGGGGTCACACACCGCTGAAAATTGGACAACCAACCACTACTTTCTGTGACATTTACCACTACGTCTGCTGCCTGGCTTCCATGCAGTTCAAAACTTTTTCACAGCACTTTTAGGCTACTGGTTGCAGTTCAACTTTTTTAAAATTACCTTTTCAATTAAATAGTCTCTTAATTGGCCACTGCCTCAGTGTCATACTCCACCCAAAACAATGCAAAATGCAAAGATGTAATGTTAGTAGCGAACGGGGAAAATTAGTCACTACTGATGTGATGACTTACAACATGAAATTAATCCTTAAATTCCCTGATCTCAAATTGCATCTTTATGAAATTAGTTTACAATTTGTTTCATCTAACGATTAATAATCAGCAATCTGATACAGCCTACTAATCAAAAATTGATTACATACCCTAAAATGTTATCTCTTGATAAAATAAGCATTCGACAGCTAGAAATCACCCATCATTCACAGGAAACAATACCAGCTTCTTAAATTTATCTCCTGCACCCCAGCTAAAACCAACTTACCTGTTACTTTGCTAAACTCCTCAACAATCTGCTCCTTAGTTTTACTCTTAGGAATAGACCCAACAAAAAGCCTATTATTGGCAACAGAGATGCAGACACCAATGTGTTTTCCAGAACGAATTTCATGATTATTATACTAGGGGGAAAAAAAAGATAAAGTTTACACAAGTTAAAAAGTCACTTGTACAATAAACACATACTAATTAACACCCCGATTACCACCTCTATCCATCAGTTACTTCAGACTTCACATCCCGTTTACTCAAGCAGACTCTGCATAGCCCACAAGACTTTCACTTAGTTGGAACTGAACGAAAATTTAGGGGATGAGCAATCGATAAACCAGTTGTGCCCATCAGTTCCATGGGCAGACACCTTCGGAGTGGTTATTCTATACTCACCTTAGGATCTATTAACCCTATTTATTGAGCTGTTTGCAGAGCACTGTGTTAAGCACTGAAGGAAGTCTTCCCTACTTCAATTATTAGAAATTAAGTGACTACACTGAGTCAGTCATTCCTTTCTCAAACAACTTTAGGAAACTTTTGGAAAGTAGCTAAATCCCTATGTGACTGGTAGGCATTAGTGAGCGGCATGGATCACAGTCTTTCCAGAAGCTTTGGAGCTAACCCAAATACAATATTTATTTCTAATGGAGGAACATGGCTAAGTTAAGTGGAGCAGCTGCCTCTCTAAACTGTAAGTTCGCTATGGGCAGGGAACCTGTCGTATTGTTATACTGTACTCTCTGAGCAGTTAGCACAGTAAGTGCTCAAGAAATTCAACTGACAGACTGCCCAAGAAGGGGACACCAGTTCTGGGTTCCTTTTTTTTTTAATCCCAGGGCTTCCACTGAAGCAGAGATAATGAGCCTTTTGGGCCTATCCCCCATTCAAGGGCCTCAGGGAAATCCCTCAGAAGTATATTTCTCCACAGGACAAAACACGCACTCACAATCAATCACTCCCTACCTAGAAATTTTTCTTATCTATTATTGAGCCCATCCAACCTGTCTTTAATACGGTACTAGGTACTATGGTGCAGGGGCGTTATAACAAAAAAGAGAAGCCTAAGAGTCTACGTCTCAGGGATCATACAATCTAAAGATATAGCAACACTAGGAGTCTGAAGTTCTTAGAAAAGATTTTTGTTTAATGATGGGTAGTGGGTGTTCCCTATTGGAGAAAAGATGCTAAAGGAGTGACAGCCCAAGAGGCAGCTGTGAAAGCTCACTTTACCATCCTATTAACTGTTTAGTACAGAACTTCACTTTTCATCTCTACTGGCCATTCTGGAATCTCTAAGACAATTTCTTGGGACAAGCAAAGCTAGTGACCACACGGCTTACCTAAGAAGACAGAATATCACAATCCAGGGATATGCAATTTCTTTCACACAAATTGGGTGGGTGAAGGATTGCCGATTATACAGCTGTCCTAAAAAAACTAAAATTCTATTTAGGCTGTGTGGTGCATGTTCAAAGAGTCAGACCCCTACTTGGAATCTGTATTGGTTTTTTTTTTGGGGGGGGGGGGGGTGCAGTAGAAACAACTACAAAACAAATGTAAAGCTACCAAGGTGGCAGAAACACTGGCTGAAATTCCAGGCCTGCCCCAGGCAACTCCGGGTAGCCAAAAAGCCAAACCAGATTATTCCCCTTCCCAATTTTTCGCCAAATGCAAACTCTCTGTGAATATATCTAACACTACCACAACGTGGATTTTTATTTCCTCAGGTGCTTTCGAAACATCTGCTAATTGACATTTACAACTAAGCCTCAAACATTTGCAGCCTACCCCGTAGCCCCAGTGGCTTTCAAGTGAAAAAATGACTCCTAAGACAGAGCAAGGAAAGAAAAAATCCACAAGGTAAATTCCCTCAGGGAGTACTTGTGGAGTATATATTTAAAACAGAGAGTGAATCAGTTGCATGTCCTGGCTTTTAAATTGCTTTAATTTGATCTTTTCCTACCCCAACACAAAAAGTTGTTTTATAAACAAACGGCATCCCAGTAAGGTGGTCGTACTTCTTTGAATTAAACTCACTCCTACCCAACCTCAGCCAGAATCCAAAGGATCCAGTTTCTAGGAAGAGTGAAAGAGATAGTCAGGAAACTAAGGTGAACATGCAGCTAAGGTGAGGCATTGCAAGGTGGGAAACGGGAAGCAGAGTGGTCTGCTGGAAAAAACAAGGGCCTGGGAGTTGGAGACCCTGGGTTCTAACCCAGAACCGGACTTGTCTGCTGTGACCTTAGGCAAGTCATTTAACTCCTCTGTGCCTAAGTTCCTTCATCTGCAAAATGGGGATTCAATACGGGTTCTCCCTCCTACTTGAAGACTGTGACCCCCATGTGGGACCTGATTTTTTTTTTTTTACCTACTCATTCATTCATTCAATCGTATTTATTGAGCGCTTACTGTGTGCAGGGCACTGTACTAAGCACTTGGGAAGTACAAGTTGGCAACATATAGAGATGGTCCCTACCCAATAACGGGATCAGCGCTTAGTACAGTGCTTGGTACACTGTAAACACTTAACATAGCGCAATTAATATTATTATTATTGTCAGTCAAATATGCAGGGGGAAAGACAACTAAATGCTTCTCAATGCCAGCTTCCTCTACAGGTAATTCTCAATTATTGCAAATTATTCAAGTTTTTAGAGTTTCTATGCCCTTTGCTTCTTCTCTCCCTGTTTGCCATTTAGCCATCTCACTGCTCATGGTGCCTTCATATTTTATCCTTTTCCTCTGAATAAAATTAAGATCAGTAATTTGTTAACAGCTTAGCAACTTTCCATCTAGGAGCTTTCTATATACCTTCATCAAGTGCTTACTGTATGCAGAGCACGGTACTAAGCCCTTGGAAGAGTACAAGACAAAGATCCTTGCACTCAAGGAGTTCACAATCCACGGTTTCCAACAACTGAATAGTATGTGGATCAATTACACGTGAGTGCAAAAGCAGATAAGCCATACAAAAATGATCTGTTTAGTGATATTTGGGGAAAAAACCCTACAAAACTACAATGTTCAGAATCTGAACTAGACTGGGCCCAATTAGTTTGAATAAACAGCTTTGAACTGTGTAAGAAAGTGCCATTTAGGAGCTTTCTATATACCTTCATCAAGTGCTTACTGTATGCAGAGCATGGTACTAAGCCCTTGGAAGAGTACAAAACAAAGATCCTTGCACTCAAGGAGGTCACAATCCACGGTTTCCAACAACTGAATAGTATGTGGATCAACTGCACGTGAGTGCAAAAGCAGATAATCCATACAAAAATGATCTGTTTAGTGATATTTGGGAAAAAAAAACCCTACAAAACTACAATGTTCAGAATCTGAACTAGACTGGGCCAAATTAGTTTGAATAAACAGCTTTGAACTGCGTAAGAAAGTGCCATTTAGGTGCTTTGTTTTGATTTCTCCAAACCTGGGTTCTTTCTCTAAAGGCCTGACAACTACTTCATGTCACTGAGGCTGAACGTAAGGGTCCTAAAACTAACATTTTATTATTTCTCACGTCACCCAGGACACCTCTTTCATTGAAGCTAAGCTTGATTCCACTGCACATCTCTACTACTTATCCATACCCACCCTCAGCATTTAATAGCTCACCAAGAAAGGAATCTGGTTTGGTTAAATTTTCGGTTACCAGCGCTAGGAATAGGAACAGTTCTTTGGTGGATGGATGAATGAATGAATGAATGAATGACTGGAACTTGGCTCTGGTGTAAGGAAAGGTCCCATAAACATTGTTCTGGTAATGAAAACCCATCAGCGGCAAGGGGGCCTTGTGGCTGAGGAGCCATCCAGCTCCAGTTCATTCATTCATTCATTCAATTGTATTTATTGAGCGCTTACTGTGTGCAGAGCAGTTCCAATAGAAAGAAGGTCCTTACCATTGGCTTTAAGGCACTCCATCAGTTCACCCTTTTCTATCTTAACTTGCGGATCTCTTACAACACAGACTGCACTTTTTGCTCTTTAAACATCAACATGCTCTCTACATCTATATCTTGTCAGTCTTGCCAACCAACGTGTGTACCAACTCTGTTATACTGTACTCTCCCAAGGTAACTGGATACTGCTCTGCATATAATAAGTGCTCAAAAATAAATACCAGTGATGGCCCCAGGCTCCTTGCCTACATACTCCCTCTCCTTTCATATTTTACTCTCCACACCTTCAAAATCCCCTTAAAATACTTCTTCCAAGAAGTAATCGCTAAGCCCTCATTTCATTCATTCATTCAATGATATTTACTGAGCACTTACTGTGTGCAAAGTACTGTACTAAGTGCTTGGGAGAGTGCAATTTTCTCTATATTTTCTCCTTTCTGCATCACCTATGCATTTGGATCTGTACCCTTTAAGCACCCCACCCTCAGCCCCAAAGCACTTATGCACTACACACACACACACACACACATACACCCACACAATATTTGCACTTATATACTGGTGTGGCCCAGTGGAAAGAGCATGGACATGGGAGTCAGAGGACCTGGGTTCTAATACCGGATCCGCTGAGTGACCTTGGTCAAGTCACTGAACTACTCTGTGCCTCAGTTTCCACATTTATAAAATGGGGACTCATTGCCTGTTTTCCCTCCTACCTAGGCTGTCAGCCCAATGAGAGTGGAACTGTACCCGACTAAAAACTAATTAGGATAAGGTGGCATAAGTGTAGTTCTTGGAACATAGTAAGTGCTTAACAAATGCCACCATTCTTATTATAGCAATATACTATGCTGCTTCACCCATTTGTGATTTATTTTAATGTGTCTATCTCCGTAAGCTCCTTGAGGGCAGGGATCAGGTCTACCAGCTCGATATTGTATTGTACTCTATGTTAGCACAGTGCACTGCACATAGTGAGCACTCAATAAATGAATAAATGACTTGCGAGTATTCAGATAGAATTTTTATATTTAAGTTTCAGCACTGGCATGTAAATTTACTCAACTGTACTATTTGCATTTTGCACTGTTTGTAAATATTTTTTAACTATTTTTGTGGGCAAGAAATGTTAATTCTTTGCCTTGTACTTTCCCAATGCTGAATTTAACAACTGCTTCTAGTTGATGCTCAATAACTATTACTATTACTTCTACTTATGCTTACCTGGGAACTACCACTTTTGTGAGGCCCAGTATTTAAAACCCTACACTTAAACAAAACTGAGACCTCTTCAAAGGGAAAAAATAATTATCATTCTTCGACAATGCTTAAAAAGCATCACTGACTGGCTTTCTAGAAACATCATTCCATCTAAGCCGGCAAAGTCGCCAATGAGTCAGAAAACTATGACTGGCCAATCACAAGAACGGAGGTAATTTAAAGAACGCTGAAATTCCCAAACTATAGAACCAAATAAAACACACACCCCCGCCCCGCCAAACACTTCCTTAACAGTTAAATCTAACAATAATTTGCTGGACTTGCTGAAATAGACTTTGCAAAACAGTTCAGATTCATGGTTACTACACAGTAATAATATATGTAAATATATATATATATATATATGGTAACTATGCTAGGGGTAATCACCTATAGTCTTCTTTAAGAGAGCTATACAATTCAACTGTCTTCCACTTTTCTGGTGTCCTGAGCATCGTTCAGGGTTTTATCAATAAGCATAAGAACTGTTAGTAAAGTTATAACAACCTATTTGAAAGAGAAGTTAAAAACAAGGCTTGCAAAAAATATATAAAAATATCAAGCATTCAAACCTTCCCTCCCCTCAGCCCCAGAACAAAGCATCTTGATATTTACAAACAAGTGTTTACCCCTGTCACTGGCACGCCCATGTCATCAACTAGTTGTGTACGTTAGCTCTCTATAGCCCGGTTGATAACACTATAGGTAGGTGACAGTACACTGTGGTTGTCCATTCCGCCCGTCCCGTACTTTTCTACGCTCCAGAATGTTACCTCTTTCCTCCAAATTTTCCCGTTGCACTTGTCTTCTGTAGCTAGCTTTTTTGTGCAGCAAGAGTTCTCGTGATTTAGTGCCCAATACTGAAAACTCCATTACCCTGAGCTTCAGAACAATGCGCGCCGACCTCAATCACACCCAGAACATACGTAAGTTAGCGAAAGCTCAGCACATAATAAATGCAAAATTTGAAATATTTTTAGGAGGGAAAAAAAAACCTTACCAGCTTAACAGCCTCCTGAGCTGCCTCCTTAGTACAGAAAGTAACAAAAGCATAGCCTCTATTTAGACCAGTTAATGGATCCATCATTAAACGCAGATCCCAAATAGATCCAGCTTTCTCAAATAATGGAACAAGTTCATCTTCAAACAGATCCCGTGGAATCTTTCCCACAAATATCTACAAATAAAAATAATAAAGTAAAACAATCTACTCAATCGTATTTTTATGTCTGTACGCTAATCACATTTCAATTTTTTTTTTTTTTTACCTCTGTGCCAACAGAAGGTTGCTGTCCTGAATAAACAGAATCTGGAGGGGGACCGCCGTATTTCCTCTGCCCAGTGGTCACATCAAGTGTATAGCCCGTTCTTTCCAAGAGAGCCTTCAAAAAGATGTCAGAAGTTCATACTTGGTTAACTCATTCAACGCAAATACCACATTAACTGTATTTCTTTTTAACAACCCTCTCCTCAACTTCTGTAGCCAAGGAGTTGCGCAGAAACCAAAAAATGTAATAAGCAAATGATAATAGGTCACGGGTTCAAATTCCGGCTCCGACACCTGTCAGCTGTGTGACTTTGGGCAAGCCACTTAACTTCTCTGTGCCTCAGTTACCTCATCTGTCAAATTGGGATTAAGACTGTGAGCCCCACATGGGACAACACGATCACCTTGTATCCCCCCAAGCGCTTAGAACAGTGATTTGCACGTAGTAGGTGCTTAGCAAATGTCATTATTATTATTATAATAGAAAACTCCACTTCCTTTAGATACAAAACAGCTAGATGAAAGAGATTGAACTTGAATAGGCAAACAAGTATTTATCTGGCCAATATCCCGGAGCACAGAAAGACTCTTTGGATGCAACACTGAATAATAGAAACATTTAATATTGATCACAATTCATTATCAGTGAACTATCATTTCAGATCTAGGGGCCTTCCAAGGAAAAGTGTTCTTAATTCCTCAGCTAGGAAAAAACAGATATACTTTTATTTCTACCCAGCACACCAGGCTCGGTAAGCACGTACTAAAAACTGGAGAATGTCTATCTGCAAAGCATCACTAAAGGAAATGGGGTAATATTCACCCCTAGATTGCTCTAAGTAAAGTTGACTCTGCATGTTTGTAAGTCTACTTGAAGGCTCAGGACTGCTCATGGTTTCTTCAAACTAGATCATAATCAATGAATAATACGTTGAGGCGTTTAGCCAAACTTACAAGGTACACTGTCCCTACCAAACTAAGGAACATCAGTTGCAGCCCTCTAGAAACTTAATTCTAAACATGTTCAGAGAGGAGGAATATTAGGAAATTCCAGCTTAAAGCATTCTACAGGAATTGTGATGTCATCATTGCAAAAAAAAAAAAAAGTCTAAAGCCATGTGTATTCTTTCTGGAATCCATTCTTTTTGAAACTCCCCCAAAGGCATCTGGTTTAAGAGTAGGCAATTCCCACAACGCAATCTCAATCTAACCTCGAACTTGTAAATACAAGCACCTTGCTTCGCTGGAGCTCTATGAAGTCCACGCACATTATTTCCTTTAACCTCCCATCAATTGAATGTGCTGGATACAGCAAGTATTCTCTCGAAGAACACATTTTGAAATCAACTTTTTTTTTTTAAATCGACGGGGTGAAAGGGGCCATTCAAGAGAAGGAGGCCCGCTCAGCGGAAAGACCAAGAAACCAGACAACTAGAAATTCCACTTCCTGATCAAATGACCCATCTCACCTCAGTTACAACTGAAAAACAGTAAAACAAAACTCATTAAATCAGGTTTACCTACAAAAATAAGGGAGCTTTTGTCTTTCTACTCTGGGTCTCACTTTCGGCTTCCTCGATACCATGACTACTTCATCCTAACTTTAAAATTGTACATCCAAAGACACAACGGAAAACCATTCACTTCCAGTGACTTTAAGAGGCAGGTATAGTGGAAAGACTGGCATTTTTAGCGTTGAGAAGATCACCTAAGTTGGTGAAATCAAGCCCCGTTTTCAGGGAAACTTGGGCAATGTTTACCTCTTTTGTCCCCAAACAACACTATAGCACAGCAAGAAAGGAAGGGCACATTTATTTTTCCTTTGATCTCTACACTCCAATTCCCCTCAAGATGCCTTTGGATCTGGGTCTCTTAAAAAGGATGGAAACCTGCCTGCCACCATCCTCTTACTTCAAAATATTTTTCGATTCCTTCTTTTCGCCAAGGAATTCAGCAGCCAATAGCTGGACCACCACTTTCCCAAAGAACACGAAACACCACCCCCAGCACCTAATATAGTGCCATGCACAGAGGAGGTACTCAAATACCCAAACTCCTCATCAGGGATTGATTATATACATGCAAATGAACACGCAGTTATTTAGTCACACCTTTCATTATAATAATAATAATAATAATGATGATGGCATTTATTAAGCGCTTACTATGTGCAGAGCACTGTTCTAAGCGATGGGAATTTACAAGGTGATCAGGTTGTCTCATGTGGGGCTCACAGTCTTAATCCCCATTTTACAGAAGAGGTAACTGAGGCCCAGAGAAGTTAAGTGACTTGCCCAAAGTCACACAGCTGACGAGTGGCGGAGCCGGGATTTGAACCCATGACCTCTGACTCCAAAGCCCGAGCTTTTCCCACTGAGCCACGCTGCTAGCATATCCCTCTAGTCCGTAAACTGCCTGTGGGCAGGGATCACATCTACCAACTCTACTGTACTGTATTCTGCCAAGCATTTAGTACAGTGCCCTGCATACCCTAAGTGCTCAATAAATATCACTGACTGATTCTTCCACCCCACATCTGATCATCGTTCTTCCTCCTGTTCCCACTCTTCATAAATATCTTGTCTGTGCATCAGTCCCATTAGACTGTACCGTCCTTGAGGGAAGAGAACACTGTATTTCACCTGCCGTATTTTCCCGCATGCTTAGTTTCGTCCACCGCACTCAGTAGGTGCTCAATGACACCGGATGGTGGACTAAAAAGGGAAGATAAACGCTAAAATTTTTTTTAAAGAAGTTGATGGGATCAATAGTCTTCCCAAAGCCGGCTTCACTTTTTTGGAACTGCGAGTCTCAAATCTGCAGCCCAGTAATTCATAATCGGTCAAAGTAAGGATAAACTAGGGAATAGTCTGTTGGAAAACAGTGTTTGTGTTCTTCAAATAGTCACTGACAGTTATCGAGATGTACCTGTCAAGATCCTCTGAACACACTGAACTTCATGCCCCCTTTCCACGAACAAATCTAAGATTCCTCTTCTTGTTCTCCCCTACAGGCCTCTGAACTGTTCCTCCCATTCTTGCAAAATAACTGCCAAGTCTTACTTCTTAGGCTCTCCTTCACTACTTGCCTCCTAGTTCTTGGATCCCTCTATCTTACAGAAACTTGCTGATATTCTACAGACTCCAATGGACTCCAAGGGATCCTTCATTTGTCTTATAAATCGGTCGGCTTAATCAGAAACAGTACCAGAGATATAACCCCCGGGTATGTGCTTAGCCGATCTAAGGAATCTGACAATTCTGTTAAGCAGAAGACTCCCTCTACCCTAGCTCCTTGGCACCCAGTAAGCCCTCAAGTCCACTGCACTTCATGGACAATCTGAAGACCCGAACGGCCAAGCCAGAGTCTCACAGGTCTGTTTCCTCTTTTATAAATAAGGCTAATTCCCATCTTTTCCAAATATATTCTTTTCAGGTATGTCTGAAAATGGCCTTTGCATTAGACTAAGGTGCACTGCCAATGCACCTTCTTCATTAAATTCCTTTAAAGCTTCAATAGCTCTTTCATCTAGATCACTGTGTGCAACTAACCCTGGGGAGGAGAAATACAAGCTTTAACCATATTAATCCCCATTTCAGGCATCAAAGTCTTGGTCTGGATAGACATCAGTTATCCAAACCAAGACTTGACAGGATAATTTAAATTGGGCATGTTCCTGACCTGGTGAATCTCCATTTTTCTTCAGTTCTGTCCAACTTTCTACTAGCTAAACTTAGCCTTGTTCTCACTTAATTCACTCAACTTTCAACAGATGTTTTAAGAGAGTTTGTTCAAGTTGGGTTTTCACTCAAGTATCAATAGGGGTGAAAGAACACGATAACCACAGATTGCTAAATTAACCATTAACTCTCTCACTGGCCCAAATTCACACATACTCATCCAACGGTCAAACACATAATAATAATAATAATGGTATTTGTTAAGCGCTTACTACGTGCCAAGCACTGTTCTAAGCGCCGGGGGGGATACGAGGTGATCAGGTTGTCCCACGTGGGGCTCACGGTCTTAATCCCCATTTTACGGATGAGGGAATTGAGGCACAGAGAAGTTAAGTGACTTGCCCAAAGTCTCACAGCTCACAAGTGGCAGAGACGGGATTAGAACCCATGACCTCTGACTCCCAAGCTCTTTCCGCGGAGCCATATGCCCATGGTCTCCGAGCAAATCCACTAAGATTAGCATTCATTCTCATACCTGGGCTCATATTCACTTCACTGATTTAATTTCCAGAAAACCAACTCTAAACCTAGAGTTTTCCCACACACATACCTTAATTTTTGCCTCATCTGGTCCTTTACTAGAATCTGCCACTTTGGTCCCCTGTTTTTCTCTCTGTCTATATGTCTTCATGACTCCACATAGAAAGGCACTTTTATTCTGTTAAAAAAAAAAAAATTTCTAGTCAGTTATAAAAGCACTTGACACATCCCCACACTTGTTTCCACGTGTCAGTGGTCAGCACGTACAAGCACAGGCACAACTAAAGGTGGCAACCATCTGTCCCGCCACAGAGTAAACTGATGAACATTACCTGAACATGTGAGAGATCACTGTCTTTAAACTGCTGAAGCACTGCCAATGCACCTTCTTCATTAAATTCCTTTAAAGCTTCGATAGCTCTTTCATCTAGATCACTGTGTGCGACTAACCCTGGGGAGGAGAAATACAAGCTTTAACCGCATTAATCCCCATTGCAGACGTAAAGCGGTACTCATATCAGCACGGGCGTGCCACTCTGCTTTCTCTCAGAAAGTCCACCATTCCCGTATCCTGAAAAAAATGATAGTTAAGCGCACTGCTTTCCGAAAAACTTGAAAACGCGTACTTGAAGCACTGAAATAAAAACAGCGGAAGCGTTCGCCTTTGGTACCGAGTACAATACTTTTCCCGGGCACTAAACCGCCTCAATCCACGCCGACGGTCCTGAAACCTAAAACCGACTCTGCGATACGGAGGAACGCCAATCCCGACCGTGCGGGGAGCCCGTCGGCTGATGATTCCAGGGGCTACTTTTTAAAAAAGGCAACGCCATCCAAGGATAAAGTCTAAAAGCGCCTCCAAGTTACTTAGGCTCGAACCCTTCTTACAGCCCAACAGAGAACTTCACCAGCTCTCGCCATGAGCAGCTGTCGCCTTTTCCAGCTGTTGCTGTTGTTTTTTTACAGGCCCATCTGGCCTACCTTCCTCTTCCACCCCCACCCTCCACCCGGGACCCTAGGATCTGCCCTCAGGTCTCTCCCGAAGGTCAAGTAAATAAACTCTCGCTCCAGGTGAAGACTGCAGGCCCCATACTGGTCGGAAACCACAAAAAGTCGCTGTTCCGGCTGGGAGTCCGACGGGAAAGCCTGGCTCGTCGCGTGGGTCCTGGGAGCTTCGGGCCTTACCTGCAACGTAAATTTCGTCTAGTTTTTCGGCAACTTTCTGTGGTAAACCAGCATCGAGCAATGTCTGGAAATGTTCAGAATGGGCAGCTGCGGAAGTGTCCATGGGCTCTTCGGTACCGTTCCCGTTAACATGTTCAGTAGCCATGTTTCCAGAGATCTGTGCAAACGCAATCGGGCAGAATTAAGGCTAGAAGTCTTCCTCCAGAAGGGAGCGGGGTGGGGGGACGGGATAATAATAATAATAATTGGCATTTATTAAGCGCTTAGTATGTGCAAAGCACTGTTCTAAGCGCTGGGGAGGTTACAAGGTGATCAGGTTGTCCCACGGCGGGGGGGCGCTCACAGTCTTAATCCCTATTTTACAGATGAGGGAACTGAGGCCCAGAGAAGCGAAGTGACTTGCCCAAAGTCACACAGCTGACAATTGGTGGAGCCGGGATTCGAACCCATGACCTCTGACTCCAAAGCCCGGGCTCTTTCCGCTGAGCCACGCTGCTTCTGGTTCGGGATGATGTCCGAACCGGACTTTCCCCTCCGCTCTGTCCCGGGCCAGCCGGGCGGCACCTCGCCAGGCCGGACGCGCCAAGCACTGTTCTAAGCGCTGCGCAGGTGGACACGAGGTGATCCGGCCGTCCCACGTGGGGATCCCGGCCTTCGTCCCCGTTTTCCAGAGGCGGCGACTGAGGCCCGGAGTGGGGGGGGCCCTACTCCGGCCTTACGGAGGAGGGAAGTGGCTAGTCCCCCTTCTCGACTGTGAGCCCGCTGTTGGGTAGGGACCGCCTACGTTGCCAACTTGTACTTCCCCAGTGCTCTGCACACAGTAGGCGCTCAATAAATATGACTGAATTCATTCTTTCTTACTGTGTGCAGAGCACTGCACTAAGCGCTGGGGAAGTTCAATCGTATTTACTGAGCGCCTACTGCGTGCAGAGCACTGGACTAAGCGCTGGGAAGTTCAATCGTATTTACTGAGTGCCTACTGTGTGCAGAGCACTGGACTAAGCACTGGGGAAGTTCAACTGTATTTACTGAGCGCCTACTGTGTGCAGAGCACTGGACTAAGCGCTGGGGAAGTTCAATCATATTTACTGAGCGCCTACTGTGTGCAGAGCACTGGACTAGGCGCTGGGGAAGTACAAGTTGAATGAATAGCAACGACGGCATTTATCAAGCGCTTACTAGGAGCAAAGCAGCGTGGCTCGGTGGAAAGAACACGGACTTTGGAATCCGAGGTCATGGGTTCAAATCCCGGCTCCGCCACCTGTCAGCTGTGTGCCTTTGGGCGAGTCACTTCACTTCTCTGGGCCCCAGTTACCTCATCTGTAAAACGGGGCTGAAGACTGTGAGCCCCACGTGGGCCAAACTGATTACCCCGGCGCTTGGAACGTAGTAAGCGCTTAATAAATGCCACCGTTATTATTAAAGCACTGTTCTACATGCCAGGGGGGGTTAACAAGTAATCAGATTGTCTCACGATTGCTCGGTCTTAACCCCCATTTTCCAGATGAGGCCCAGATTAGTGAAGCGCCGCACGGCTGACAATGGGCAGGGCCGGGATTGGAAGCTGTGACCTCTGACTCCAATCAGTCAATCAATCAAATGTATTTATTGAGCGCTTACTGTGTGCAGGGCACTGTACTAAGCGCTTGGGAAGTACAAGTTGGCAACATATGGGGACGGTTCCTACCCAACAGTGGGCTCAGTGTCGGGCTCTTTCCCGCTGGGCCACGCTGCTCCTCGTGGCTTTGCCCAAGGTCACCCCACACCCCGGGATGGGGGTCCGGGCCCTCGGGGGGACTGACGGTGGGAACAAAAAGCGTCCCCCCCAATCCCCTCCCCTCCCCACCGGCTGGCCGGGGCCAACACGTGCTCCGCGCCTTCAAACGTCCTGCAACTTCTTCAATCAATCAACCAATCAATCGTATTTATTGAGCGCTTACTGTGTGCAGAGCACTATACGAGGCGCTTGGGAAGTCCAAGTTGGCAACATATAGAGACAGCGTGAGAAGCAGCGTGGCTCAGTGGAGAGAGCCCGGGCTTTGGAGTCGGCAGAGGTCGTGGGTTCAAATCCGGGCTCCGCCAGCTGGGTGACTTTGGGCAAGCCATTTCACTGGGCCTCAGTCCCCTCACCGGTAAAATGGGGATGAATGTGAGCCCCCCGTGGGACCACCTGATCACCTCGTAACCTCCCCAGCACCCAAGAACGGCGCTCTGCACACAGTAAGCGCTCAATAAATACGACTGATTATTATTATTATTATTATCATATTATCGCCGGCCGCCCCCCCCCCCCCCAGCTGGGTGACTGGTTAAGTCACTTCACTGGGCCTCAGCCCCCTCATCCGTAAAATGGGGATTAATGTGAGCCCCCCGTGGGACCACCTGAACACCTCCCCGGCGCTTAGAACGGTGCTCGGCACATAGTAAGCGCTCAATAAATACGATTGATCATTATTATTATTATTAATATCATTATCGCCGGCCGCCCCCCCCTCAGCTGGGTGACTCTGGGCAAGTCACTTCTCTGGGCCTCAGTCCCCTCAGCGGTAAAATGGGGAGTAATGTGAGCCCCCCGTGGGACCACCTCGTAACCTTCCCCAGCGCTTAGAACACTGCTCGGCACATAGTAAGCGCTCAATAAATACGATTGATTATTATTATCATAATATTATCGCCGGCCGCCCCCCCCCCCCCCCCCTCAGCTGGTTGACTCTGGGCAAGTCACTTCACTTCTCTGGGCCTCAGTCCCCTCATCGGTAAAATGGGGATGGATGTGAGCCCCCCGTGGCACCACCTGATCACCTCCCCGGCGCTTAGAACGGTGCTCGGCACATAGTAAGCGCTCAATAAATACGATTGATTATTATTATCATAATATTATCGCCGGCCGCCCCCCCCCAACTGGGTGACTTTGGTTAAGTCACTTCACTGGGCCTCAGTCCCCTCATCGGTAAAATGGGGATGAATGTGAGCCCCCCGTGGGACCACCTGATCACCTCCCCGGTGCTTAGAACGGTGCTCGGCACATAGTAAGCGCTCAATAAATACAATTGATTGATTATTATTATTATCATTACCGCCGGCCACCCCCCCCTCAGCTGGGTGACTTTGGTTAAGTCACTTCACTGGGCCTCAGTCCCCTCATCGGTAAAATGGGGATGAATGTGAGCCCCCCGTGGGACCACCTGATCACCTCCCCAGCGCTTAGAACAGTGCTCGGCACATACTAAGCGCTCAATAAACACGACTGATTATTATTATTATTATCATTACCGCCGGCAGGCCCCCCTCAGCTGGGTGACTTTGGTTAAGTCACTTCTCTGGGCCTCAGTCCCCTCAGCGGGAAAATGGGGCTGGATGTGAGCCCCTCGTGGGACCCCCTGATCACCTTCCCAGCGCTTAGAACAGTGCTCGGCACATAGTAAGAGCTCAATAAATACGATTGATTGATTAGTATTATTATTATTATCATTCTCGCCGGCCGCCCCCCCCTCAGCTGGGTGACTCTGGGCAAGCCACTTCCCTGGGCCTCAGCCCCCTCATCGGTAAAACGGGGCTGGATGTGAACCCCCCGTGGGACCGCCTGATCACCTCCCCGGCGCTTAGAACGGCGCTCGGCACATAGTAGGCGCTCAATAAATACGATTAATTGATTATTAATATTATTATTATCATTCTCGCCGGCCGCCCCCCCCTCAGCTGGGTGACTCTGGGCAAGTCACTTCACTGGGCCTCAGTCCCCTCAGCGGGAAAATGGGGCTGGACGTGAGCCCCTCGTGGGACCCCCTGATCACCTTCCCAGCGCTTAGAACAGTGCTCGGCACATAGTAAGCGCTCAATAAACACGATTGATTGATTATTATTATTATCATTACCGCCGGCAGGCCCCCCTCAGCTGGGTGACTTTGGTTAAGTCACTTCTCTGGGCCTCAGTCCCCTCAGCGGGAAAATGGGGCTGGATGTGAGCCCCTCGTGGGACCCCCTGATCACCTTCCCAGCGCTTAGAACAGTGCTCGGCACATAGTAAGAGCTCAATAAATACGATTGATTGATTAGTATTATTATTATTATCATTCTCGCCGGCCGCCCCCCCCTCAGCTGGGTGACTTTGGTTAAGTCACTTCTCTGGGCCTCAGTCCCCTCATCGGTAAAATGGGGCTGGATGTGAGCCCCCCGTGGGACCACCTGATCACCTCCCCAGCGCCTAGAACAGTGCTCGGCACATAGTAAGCGCTCAATAAATACGATTAATTGATTATTATTATTATTATCATTATCGCCGGCCGCCCCCCCCTCATCTGGGTGACTTTGGTTAAGTCACTTCCCTGGGCCTCAGTCCCCTCATCGGTAAAACGGGGCTGGATGTGAGCCCCCCGTGGGACCGCCTGATCACCTCCCCGGCGCTTAGAACGGCGCTCGGCACATAGTAAGAGCTCAATAAATACGATTGATTGATTAGTATTATTATTATTATCATTCTCGCCGGCCGCCCCCCCCTCAGCTGGGTGACTCTGGGCAAGTCACTTCTCTGGGCCTCAGCGGTAAAATGGGGCTGGATGTGAGCCCCCCGTGGGACCGCCTGATCACCTCGGCACACAGTAAGCGCTCCCTAAATACGACTGATTGATTAGTACGATGCTGATGGTGATGATGGCCGGCCGCCCACCGTGCCGGCGGGCGCCACATGGCCGGGCCCCGTCCGGGCCCGCCCGCCCACAAAAGCCCGGGCGGCCTAGGCCCGGCCAACGTGCTCCCTGCCTCTCCCCGCCGCGGAATCCATTTTCCAGAAAAGCCGGTTGGTCCCGCCGCCGCCGCCGCCGCCGCGCGCGCGCGCCCGCCCGGGCCCCTCCCCCCACCGGGCCCCGGCCGGGCGCGCGCCCCCCCCACACACCGGAGCGTCCGTTACCTGTCTCTGTCTGTGTGTGTGTGTGTGTGTGTGTGTGTGTGTGTGCGTGCGTGTCCGCGCGCGCGGGCTGCCGGCGGGCGGGGGGGGGGGGCCGGCCCGGCGCTCCCTGGGCCCGGCGCGAGCGGAGCTGTTGTAAAATGGCGGCCGAGGCTCACGCCGCTGGCGGCCGGGTCTGCGCGCGCGCGCGCGCCCCCCTCACTCCCTCCCTCACGCGCGCGCGCGCGCCCCACCCGGGGTCTCTCGGGCCCCTGGGCACGGGTGACTGTCCGTCCCCTCACACACTCACGCGCGCGCGCCCGGACACACACACTTACGCGCGCGCCCGGACACGCGCACGCGCACAGGCCGAGGCGCGCGCCCGCCAGCCCCGTCCCGTCCCGGTCGACGGAGACCCCGCCCTTCCGCTCGGGCGGCCGCTCGGGGGCCTGGAAGTCCCGCCCCTTCCCCTCGGTGCTCGGCCCGCTCCCGGCCCCCCCCCCAGGTCCCCCCGTGCCCCCCACCCGCCACCCGACTTTCGGCCCGGGTGAGGCGAGCGGCTCCCCCCCCCCCCCCACACACCCCACACACATCCGCCTTTGTGAAGCCCCGCTCCTCCTCCTCCTCCCCCCCGCCATCCCGCCGCGCCATCCCCGGGACCCACCCGGGATCTTGGGGAGGAAGCCCGCGAAGTGCCGCCGTGGCCGTCGGCGCCGGGCGGGAGCCGCCGTGGTCCGTCGGTCGGTCGGTCGGTCGGTCGGTCCGCTGGCTGGGGAGGCCGCCGGCGCACGTGTCCCCCGGGGCGGGGCGGACGCGGGGCGGGGCGGAGCCACGGAGACAATGGGGCGGCCGGGACACACGCACGCACACACACACACACACACGCTCGCAGGGACACGCGGCAAGGGCCGGACGGACGGAGAAAAGGAGTCCGCGCCGGGCCGGGCCTCGCCCCCCCCCCCCCCCCCGCCAACATCCGGGGCTTCGCCCCCTCAGCGTCCGCCTGAGGAGAACCTTCTTTCCTCTCCATCCCCCCGTCTTACCTCCTTCCCTTCCCCACAGCACCTGTATATATGTATATATGGTGGTACATATTTATTACTCTGTTCATTTATTTATTTTACTTGTACATTTCTATCCTACTTACTTTATTTTGTTGGTATGTTTGGTTCTGTTCTCCGTCTCCCCCTTTTAGACTGTGAGCCCACTGTTGGGTAGGGACTGTCTCTACGTGATGCCAATTTGTACTTCCCAAGCGCTTAGTACAGTGCTCTGCACATAGTAAGCGCTCAATAAATACGATTGATTGATTGATTGATTGAGAACGACGGCCGGGGCCGGTTGTCCCTCACCCCCCGGCCGCCACGCCACAAAGGGGGCGAGACAAAGACACGCCTCCCCTTCCTTTCTTTCATTCATTCCCTCCCTCAGTCAGTCGTATTTAGTGAGCGCTCACTGTGCGCGGAACACTGAGCTAAACGCTCGGGAAGGACGAGTCGGCAATGCGTTACAGTCCCCACACCCCCCGACAACATGGCTCCGTGGAAAGAGCCCGGGCTTTGGAGTCGGAGGTCAATCAATCAATCAATCAATCGTATTTATTGAGCACTTACTCTGTGCAGAGCACTGTACTAAGCGCTTGGGAAGTCCAAGTTGGCACCATATAGAGAAGCAGGGTGGCCCAGTAGGAAAGAGCCCGGGCTTTGGAGTCAGAGGTCATGGGTTCAAATCCCGGCTCCGCCAATTGTCAGCTGTGTGACTTTTGAGGAAGTCACTTCACTGGGCCTCAGTTACCTCAGCTGTAAAATGGGGACTGAGACTGTGAGCCCCATGAGGGACAACCTGATAATCTTGGAGAAGCAGCGTGGCTCAGTGGAAAGAGCCCGGGCTTTGGAGTCAGAGGTCATAGGTTCAAATCCCGCCCCCACCACTTGTTAGCTGTGTGACTTTGGGCAAGTCACTTCACTTCTCTGGGCCTCAGTTACCTCATCTGTAAAATGGGGATGAAGACTGTGAGCCCCCAGTGGGACAACTATTCACCTTGTAAACTCTCCGGCGCTTAGAACAGTGCTTTGCACATAGTAAGCGCTTACCAAATGCCATTATTATTATATAGAGACAGTCCCTACCCAACAGTGGGCTCACAGTCTAAAACGGGGAGACAGAACGAGACCAAACATACTAACAAAATTAAATGGAATAGATATGTACGAGTAAAATAGAGTAATAAATATGTACAAACGTATACATATATGCAGGTGCTGTGGGGAAGGGAAGGAGGTAAGATGAGGGGGATGGAGAGGGGGAGAGGAAGGAAGGGGCTCAGTGTGGGAAGGCCTCCTGGAGGAGGTGAGCTCTCAGTAGGGCCTTGAAGGGAGGAAGAGAGCGAGCTTGGCGGATGGGCAGAGGGACTGGGGACATTCCAAGGCCCGGGGGATGATGTGGGCCGGGGGTCGATGGCGGGACAGGTCATGGGTTCAAATCCCAGCTCCGCCAATTGTCAGCTGGGTGACTTTGGGCAAGTCGCTTCACTTCTCTGGGCCTCAGTTACCTCATCTGTCAAATGGGGATTAAGATTGTGAGCCCCCCGTGGGACAACCTGATCACCTTGTATCCCCCAGCGCTTAGAACAGTGGTTTGCACATAGTAAGTGCTTAACTGCCATTATTATTATTAACAGGCCGACCATCTAGAAGGGCGGCTCTTCCGGGAGACCAACCGAGACCGACCCTCAGAGCCCTGCTTTCCCTCAAGGGGGCTTTTTCATTTAAAATCAAGCTAATATCAGGTTGTCCCACAACATTCCGCCATAACCCCCTCTTTTGCAGATGAGGCAACTGAGGCACACAGGGCAATAATAGTAATGATGGCATTTATTAAGCGCTTACTGTTCTAAAAGCTGGGGAGGTTACAGGGTGATCAGGTTGTCCCTCGGGGGCTCACAGTCTTAATCCCCATTTTACAGATAACTGAGGCACAGAGAATTCACGTGATTTGCCCAAAGTCACACAGCTCACAATTGGCAGAGCTGGGGTTTGAACCCTTGACCTCTGACTCCCAAGCCCGTGCTCTTTCTACTGAGCCATGCTACTTAAAATCAAGCTCATCAGGTTGTCCCACAACATCCCGTCTTAGCCCCCACCTTTTACAGATGAGGCAACTGAGGCCCACTTAGGGTAATAATAATGATGGCATTTATTAAACACTTACTATCACTTACTATGTGGAAAGCACTGTTCTAAGCGCTGGATAATGATGGCATTTATTACTAAGCGTTTACTATGTGCAAGGCACTGTTCTGAGCACTGGGGAGGCTACAAGGTGATCTACTCCCATGGGGGGGGGGGGGCTCAGTTTTCATTCCCATTCTACAGATGAGGAAACTGAGGCCCACAGAAGTGAAGTGACTTGCCCAAAGTCACACAGCTGACAATTGGCAGAGCTGGGATTTGAACCCACGACCTCTGACTCCAAAGCCCAAGCTCTTTATTCCACTGTCACACTGAGGGAGATGATTTGCCTAAGCTCACACACATATCCCATGGTGGGCCTGGGATAATGATGGTATTTGTTAAGTGCCTGTCCATCTGATTTAATGAAGGCCAAGGACTGTTCTAAGCGCTGGGGTAGGTACAACGTAGGTTGACCAATGAGGGGCAGTTTTAATCCCCATTTTACAGATGAGGGAACTGAAAGAAGTTAACTGACTCGACCAAGGTCACACAGACAAGTGACAGAGCCGGGATTAGAACCCCTAACCAGACTGCCAAGCCCATACTCTTTCCACTAAGCCACGCTGATATTGCTGACACCGAAAAGGCGGTATTTGGTGGTAGCTGCTGTCACTCGATAGTTTGAAATTACCATCCAAACTGGCACTCGTTAGACACCACCACCTTTCTCCCCCTTTCACCCCGTAATTTTAGGAAGCCCCAGGCTTTTAAAGGAATATGGAGCTTTCCTCGCTTGTTATAAATGAAATGCGGTTTTACCTAAAACTGACTGGATTTTGTTCATCTCCCATCTTAGTAAGCCTTCTGAGGGGGCCCACACTCTAAAATTCACCCTATACTCCATTGAATCTATCCGTGTTGGGAAACAACTGACTGAAAAGAGTAAAGGATGCAGTAGCTTACTGCAGAGGACCATGGCAAAGAAATGCAAGCAGCCCCTCAGGTGGTTTGCTCCACCAGCTAATATAAAAACTAATTGTCCCCTGTGTAACAGCCTAAGTAAGTCCTTTCTCCCTCAAATATTGCTTGAAGTTTCCTCTATAAACTCCATTAAACTTCCAGGAAATCCCCATCCCACATGGAGTTTACTGTTTCAGTAGGAGGGAGGACAAGTATTTAACACACGTTTTATAGATGAGGAAACCAAGGCATGGTTTTAAGTGCTTAGTAGGTGCCAAGCACTGTTCTAAGCACTGGGATAGATACAAAGTCATCAGGTTGTCGTCCAGCCCTTAGTGCAGCACTGGGCATTGAGTGCTTAAAAATATGAATTTAAGAAAATGTATGTGAAATACATTCCTGTTGTGCCAATAAGTGACCAGCAACATTTCATTTTACACACTTGGTCACTCTCACCTGTTGCTAAAAGGGCATTTCCCCAGTTCCCACAAGGAACATGGCTCCACAGCCACCACTGCACTCATGCATTGTGAAGCAAAGGAGTTTTGGGCAGTATATGCTTAGCAATGTGCCTGGAAATGTTCTACTATACATGATTTCTTCTATTGCTTTGAAATAATTATCCTTTCCTTAGTGTAATAACCTTTGTTAGGTGCTGTAAACCTGGAGAACAAAAGCTAAACTCAGTGAAGTGACAAACTGACAAGAATTTAGTAGTTTAAGTGGTTGGGGAAAAAACTACTTCCAGAGGGAGACATACACTCACCCGGTATGCTGCTGCTGTTCTGCTACTGCGATCAGCTGCTCCATGGTGCAAGTTGGATCCTACAATTTGGGCAAGCAGAAGTATTCTGACCACCAAAAACTCCTAGGCAAACAGCCTAGGAAGGGCCCATCTGCTCACAGCAATGGTAAAACAATGGTGGTAATGATAATAATGGTGGCAATGTTGAGAGGCTGAGGGCAATGCACTGACCTAAGCACTAGTGAAATAAAAGTGGCAGGCAGAGGCTACTGCATACGTGGTAACTGCAGCTTCTTTCATTGCAAGTGCCATGTTTCTCCCCCAACCCTGATCCAATAGCATCTTTCCAGAGGCTACAGAAAATTAATGTTTAAGCACTTTGTGAAGAGGACTGTAATAAGCACTCAGCATACAATACGTATTGTTAGGCAACATTCCCTGTCCACAGTGAGCTTGCTATGTCTACAGGGACATTTTTACTACCAAAAGAAGAGTTTACTGAAGCATTAGGATTGACTCACCCCTGTATGTTCAAATACGGGCAAGGAATTCATCAAAGTCAGTTTACAACTGAAACCCCCTTCAAAACATGCACACCCTAGATGATTATTGTATACTTTAATGCATATAATGCAAACTCATATACAGCTAGGAATTTATCTTCTGAAAGTGGAGATTGGGTCCTAGGGGAAGTGTGTAGGTGTACCCACCCAGATCCTAAGGGGTTCTCATTTTTTTCCCCCCAATCTGAAGAGCAGTTAAATCTCCCCTAGTTCGAGGGGTAGTTGGACATAAATTCCTGGCTTAAAATGAAGACCAGATAGGTATAGCGTGTTACCTGCTTTCCTACAGCACAAAGTTACTTGGTTTGTTTTAGAGAGTGAGGAAGATTTTAGAGAGTAAGACAGGCAGGCCTCATCTGGGTGCTCACCTTCACTTTATTAAACAGCAAGTTACCTTTCAGGTCTGGGTAAGGTACTAGACAGCCCTCACCTTTTAAAGTAATGTTGTTACTGCTTTTTCCATAAGAGTACTCTGAACACACAGTAGGAAATACAACACTCCCAAATAGATGGAGCATGCTACATTATCTACGGATGCAGAACAAAGCATCAAACTCGAGATAACAGCAATCACAGACGATAGCTTTCAGCACTACACTGTCTTGGCATTCCCACAACGGCATGAAAGCTTCATTTCCAGCCACCATCCAGTCATGATGCCGATGTAATGATTCACAGCCCTGAAAGGTGAAGACATTCTGAATGAGCCATTTGGAGCAAGCAATCAGACAATTTCTCAGTTCTACAGTAACTGTGGATCTTATGCATACGAGATTAACAGGAAAAACAATTTACCACACAAATCACAGGTTCACGGTACATAATGCGATTGTGACATTTGGCTGTCTTGGTCTTATCTCAGAAGCCAGATCCGTTTTGTGTTTTTCAACAGGTGTTCAGGTTCGGGATAGGATCATCACAGACGAGACCAATTTAAAAACATCTTGCTCTACCATGAAACAAATAAGTCAAAAGGGTACTTACTTATACTCTTATCCACCTGCACCTCCCATTTCACTGTTGACAAAAATGACCAAAACAAAAGTTAACTTTCTGCTGGTGTGCACGGTTTAATTACATCTCCCACGAGGGACAACAAGAGCACTTTGTTCCTCCCTCCAAAAACGAAGCTCTTCATTTTTTTTAAAGGGGTAGTTTCTCAGAAGCCAGATCCGTAAAATATTGCTTTCATCAAGAAGTCAGGTTCGGGATAGGCTCATCATTGATCGTACCACTGCCTTTTACCCACTGAATGGTGCCTTAAAACCGTAACTGTGTTAAGATCATTGTTTCATTAAGCGAATTCAGCCAAAAAAATGATTTTGCAAAGTACCTCAATAGGAGCGAGTCCTCATTAGTATCGTAGGTTGCTTTTGTTCAGATTTTGAAAGCCATTTCTCAAACCTGCTCCTGGAATCTGGGACTATCGGGCAGGCCATATTCTTCCCCATCTGGGGCTTTCACGGACACCTAAAGGTAAAAGCCAACAGCTTCAGTTTAACAAATGGATCAGTTCCCCACTCACGTCGATACAAAGTTAACGTTCAAGTCACCCCAAGGTATTCAAGCTGCACTCGATCCAGAATCCCAAATTGTAAGCCAGTACTCCCCGCGTCTTTATTTAATCAGTTTCACACACCTCCAGAACTTACTCCCGCTTTTTTATTTAATGATTTTCACACACCTTGGTATCTCCAGAACTTACTCCCGCTTTTTTATTTAATGATTTTCACACACCTTGGTACCTCCAGAACTTACTCCCGCTTTTTTATTTAATGATTTTCACACACCTTGGTATCTCCAGAACTTACTCCCGCTTTTTTATTTAATCATTTTCACACACCTTGGTACCTCCAGAACTTACTCCCGGCTTTTTTATTTAATGATTTTCACACACCTTGGTACCTCCAGAACTTACTCCCGCTTTTTTATTTAATGATTTTCACACACCTTGGTATCTCCAGAACTTACTCCCGCTTTTTTATTTAATGATTTTCACACACCTTGGTACCTCCAGAACTTACTCCCGCTTTTTTATTTAATGATTTTCACACACCTTGGTACCTCCAGAACTTACTCCCGCTTTTTTATTTAATGATTTTCACACACCTTGGTATCTCCAGAACTTACTCCCGCTTTTTTATTTAATCAGTTTCACACACCTTGGTGCCTCCAGAAGAACTTACACCCGCTTTTTTATTTTATCAGTTTCACATACCTTGGGATCTCCAGAAGAACATGGCTGTCTTTCGTGTTCCAAGACGGTACGTGACCGACGCAGCACAATGGACAACGCCTCTGGCCATGCCTGCAAGCAAACCGGTGGCTGAAACCCGGGAGAAATCGACCAAACGTGCACCAGTTGATAGCCTCCAAACAAGGCTCTTTTGTAAGATATTTCCTGGGCTCGTGAGGGGGGATAAACGGGCCCAAGGGAGGAGGACACATAGGCCCCATGGCCGTTACAGTCACCACGCGGTGGAGGGGAGGGGTTGACACAACCCCCGAACTCCCGGCATGCACCTCGCCTCCCGCCCCGCCCGCAAAGCACGCTGGGATTCCTCCATTGGCCTGGCCCGCCTCCAACCTCTGCCGCACAGAAATCAATCCTATTTATTGAGCGCTTTCTGTGCGCACAGCACTGTACTAAGCGCTTGGGAAGTACAAGATGGCAGCACATAGAGCCAGTCCCTACCCAACAGTGGGCTCACAGTCTAAAAAGGGGGAGACAGAGAACAAAACCAAACATACTAACAAAATAAAATAAATAGAATAGATATGTACAAGTAAAATAGAGTAATAAATATGTACAAACATATATACAAGTGTTGTGGGGAAGGGAAGGAGGTAAGATGGGGGGGATGGAGAAACCCAAAGACCGCCAGGCCCTGGGGAACCACGTTTTGCCCCCCCCCCCTTTTATACCACCTCCAACGGAACTCGCAGTCATCACGCACTTCCTCTACTCCCACCGGGTCCGCCGGCCTCCCCCCCCCCCCCCATCCGACTCAATCGCCATCCCTTCCCATTCAATCAATCAATCAATCAATCGTATTTATTGAGCGCTTACTATGTGCAGAGCACTGTACTAAGCGCTTGGGAAGTACAAATTGGCATCACATAGAGACAGTCCCTACCCAACAGTGGGCTCACAGTCTAAAAGGGGGAGACAGAGAACAGAACCAAACATACCAACAAAATAAAATAAGTAGGATAGAAATGTACAAGTAAAATAAATAAATAGAGTAATATTCGTACTTATTGAGCGCTTACAGTGTGCAGAGCACTGTACTGAGCGCTTGAGGACAAGTTAGCAGCATCTAGAGACGGTCCCTCCCCGACTTCCATCTATATGTTGCCAATTTGTCCTTCCCGAGCGCTTAGTACAGTGCTCTGCACATAGTAGGCGCTCAATAAATACGACTGATGATGATCTGCAGCGGCGCTGCCCACTCACCCGCAACGTTAGACGGCGACATACCCGGAAAAAGAGCGAACTAGGCGCCCGGCCGCTTCTTATATAGCCCTGCCGGCACCAAAAAAAAAAAAAAAAAAAAAAAAAAAAAAAAAAAAAAGAGGCCCCGCCCCTTTTCCCCCATCCCTCCGCTCATTGGACGAAAGCCGAGACGAGAGCGCGCTCTCGACACGAGGCGGGCCAAGCGTCACGCCGCCATCGGGAGCGCGCTCTCGACCCTAAAGCGCCGTGTGGGCCGGCGCGCGCATGCGCCCCGCCCTCCCCCACGTGCTGTGCGTGTCCTCGCGCGCGGGAATCAACTGCCTCAGGGCGCCTCAGGGCGGCTCAGGGCGGCTCGCGCCCGTCCTGTCAGCCATGTCCACCCCCCGACCCCTCGCCTCCCCTCAGGGCCGCCTCGGAGACTCCAGCCCCGAATGGCGGGTCGGTCAATCAATCAATCAATCAATCAATCGTTTTTATTGAGCACCTACTATGTGAAAAACACTGTACTAAGCGCTTGGGGAGTACAAGTTGGCAACATCTAGAGACAGTCCCTACCCAACAGTGGGCTCACAGTCTAAAAGGGGGAGACGGAGAACAAAACCAAACATACTAACAAAATAAAATAAATAGAATAGATAGAATAGAATAGATCTATTCTAGATCTATCTAGAATAGATAGATGTCCACCCCCGACCCCTCACCTCCCCTCAGGGCCGCCTCAGAGACTCCAGCTCCGAATGGCGGGTCGGTCAATCAATCAATCAATCGTAGTTATTGAGTGCTTACTATGTGCAGAACACTGTACTAAGCGCTTGCGAAGTACAAGTTGGCAACATCTAGAGACAGTCCCTACCCAACAGTGGGCTCACAGTCTAAAAGGGGGGGACAGAGAACAAAACCAAACATACAAAATAAAATAAATAGAATAGATAGAATAGAATAGATCTATTATAGATCTATCTAGAATAGATAGATGTCCAATCCCGACCCCTCGCCTCCCCTCAGGGCCGCCTCAGAGACTCCAGCCCCGAATGGCGGGTTGGTCAATCAATCAATCGTATTTATTGAGCACCTACTATGTGCAGAACACTGTACTAAGTGCTTGGGAAGTACAAGTTGGGAACATCTAGAGACAGTCCCTACCCAACAGTGGGCTCACAGTCTGAAAGGGGGAGACAGAACAAAACCAAACATACTAACAAAATAAAATAAGTAGAATAGATAGATAGAATAGAATAGATCTATTCTAGATCTATCTAGAATAGATAGATGTCCACCCCCGACCCCTCGCCTCCCCTCAGGGCCGCCTCGGAGACTCCAGCCCCAAATGGCGGGTCGGTCAATCAATCAATCAATCAATCGTTTTTATTGAGCACCTACTATGTGCAGAACACTGTACTAAGCGCTTGGGAAGTACAAGTTGGGAACATCTAGAGACAGTCCCTACCCAACAGTGGGCTCACAGTCTAAAAGGGGGAGACAGAGAACAAAACCAAACATACTAACAAAATAAAATAAATAGAATAGATAGATAGAATAGAATAGATCTATTCTAGATCTATCTAGAATAGATAGATGTCCACCCCCGACCCCTCGCCTCCCCTCAGGGCCGCCTCGGAGACTCCAGCCCCGAATGGCGGGTCGGTCCATCAATCAATCAATCGTAGTTATTGAGTGCTTACTATGTGCAGAACACTGTACTAAGCGCTTGGGAAGTACAAGTTGGCAACATATAGGGACGGTCCCTACACAACAGTGGGCTCACAGTCTAAAAGGGGGAGACAGAGAACAAAACCAAACATACAAAATAAAATAAATAGAATAGATAGAATAGAATAGATCTATTATAGATCTATCTAGAATAGATAGATGTCCAATCCCGACCCCTCGCCTCCCCTCAGGGCCGCCTCAGAGACTCCAGCCACGAATGGCGGGTTGGTCAATCAATCAATCGTATTTATTGAGCACCTACTATGTGCAGAACACTGTACTAAGTGCTTGGGAAGTACAAGTTGGGAACATCTAGAGACAGTCCCTACCCAACAGTGGGCTCACAGTCTGAAAGGGGGAGACAGAACAAAACCAAACATACTAACAAAATAAAATAAATATAATAGATAGATAGAATAGAATAGATCTATTCTAGATCTATCTAGTATAGATAGATGTCCACCCCCGACCCCTCGCCTCTCCTCAGGGCCGCCTCAGAGACTCCAGGCCCGAATGGCGGGTCGGTCCCCTTCACTCCACCCTTCCTCCGGGCGGCGTGGCTCAGTGGAAAGAGCACGGGCTTTGGAGTCAGTGGTCGTGGGTTCAAATCCCGGCTCTGCCAGTTGTCAGCTGTGTGACCTTGGGCAAGTCACTTAACTTCTCTGGGCCTCAGTTCCCTCATCTGTAAAATGGGGGTTGACTGTGAGCCCCCCGTGGGACAACCTGATCGCCTTGTAACCCCCCAGCGCTTAGAACAGTGGATTGCACATACTAAGCGCTTAATAAATCCCATCATCATGGCGCCAAAATTCAAACCCTCAACCCCGGTCCCGAGCGGGGTGGCCCTCCCCCGCTTCCCCGTTCTAGTTCCGTTTGGGCCCGAGGGAGGCCTGCCATCTTGGGCAGTGGGCCATCTTGGTCAGTGGGCCATCTTGGGCAGTGGCCAACCCCGGGCCGCGCCAAATAAACCAGGCTCCCGGGAGGGCCGAGGGAAAGCTCGTCAGGGTTTGGGGCCACCAGGAAATCCAGCTTTTCCCGGAGTGCCCAGTGAATGAAAAGGTACTTTTCACACTTTCGGTGACATCCCTAACCACCGCACAAGCCGGAGAGGAAGTGTGACACAACCACTTAAAGCGAGCCAAATGTTTGTGGCACCCACTTCGACCTGGAAGATTTGGAAGTTCACACCTCTAGACCTTTCGGCACCCCAAGCCCTACCCCTAGAGCCACTTTGTGTTTATTGATTTATTTCCTCAATCTATTATCCACTTTCCCACACTCTTACAATTATCACTTTCGGTGACATCCCTAACCACCGCACAAGCCGGAGAGGAAGTGTGACACAACCACTTAAAGCAAGCCAAATGTTTGTGGCACCCACTTCGACCTGGAAGATTTGGAAGTTCACACCTCTAGACCTTTCGGCACCCCAAGCCCTACCCCTAGATTGATTTATTTCCTCAATCTATTATCTATTTGCTTTCCCACACTCTTACAATTATCAATTAATTATAATAACAATAATGGTATTAAGGGCATACTACACAAGCACTGCGTTAAGCACTGAGGCAAATGCAAGACACTCAGATCAGACACATTCTCTGGCCCAGGCGAGGCTTGCAGTCTTTGAAGGAAGCGGGAGAGATATTTTATGCTGATTAATCTTCATTTTAGGAAGAAATTAAGCGACATGATGATGATGGCATTTATTAAGCGCTTACTATATGCAAAGCACTGTTCTAAGCTCTGGGGAGGTTACAAAGTGATCAGGTTGTCCCACGGGGGGCTCACAGTCTTAATCCCCATTTTACAGATGAGGCCCAGAGAAGTTAAGTAACTTGCCCAAAGTCACACAGCTGACACTTGGTGGAGCCGGGATTTGAACCCATGACCTCTGACTCCAAAGCCCGGGCTCTTTCCGCTGAGCCACGCTGCTTCTCTACTGAGCCAAGCTGCTTCTCTAAAGTCCAAGGTAACCCTCGCAGGCAAGTGGGGCCCAGCCTGGACTTCTAATAGTTTGTAATCTGTGAAGATAAGAAGCATTAATTTTACTTCTATTGGGCAGTCAGTTCTCCAATCAATCAATCAATCAATCAATCATATTTATTGAGCACTTACTGTGTGCAGAGCACTGTACTAAGCGCTTGGGAAGTACAAGTTGGCAACATATAGAGACAGTCCCTACCCAACAGTGGGCTCTCCAATAAAGTGGGGTGTGCCAATCTTGCCTAATAAGGAAAGGTCATGTTGTGAAGCCCATGCCTTGAATGATGTCACAGTGTCTTCTGACATAGCAATCAATCAATCATATTTATTGAGAACTCAGAGCACTTTTCTAAGCACTTGGGAGAGAGCACAGTGTGACAGTTTGTAGACACATTCCCTGCCCACAAGGAGTTTACAGTCTAAAGGGGGAGACAGACATTATTACAAATAAAAAATAAATTACAGATAGGTACATAAGTATTGCGGGGCTGAGGTAAACAGGAGCAAATCTAAGATCGAGGGTAACGCAGAAGGGAGTGGGAGAAGAGGAAATGAGGGCCTAAGGAAGGCATCTTGGAGGAGATGTGGCTTCACTAAGGCTTTGAAGGTGGTCTGTCGGATATGAAGAGGGAGGGCGTTCCAGGTGAGAGGCAGGATGTGGGCGAGAGGATGGTGGCAAGATAGATGATATCGGGGTACAGTCAGTATGTTGGCAATGGAGGAGCAAAGCGTGTGGGCTGAGTTGGTGTAGGAGAGCAAATTGCATGGTAGGTAGATTCAGCAGCAATCTGAAAATGGCTGGCTAACGTGGGTGGTAACTGCCTCAGGTGCCAGGGAGGTGGCTACTCTGGCAACTGCCTGCTGGTGTCTGGCACCGTGGGACATCATGGCCACAAGGCTGTAGTCACTTTGGCTCTAAATGGGTTTTGCTCACACGTCTCAAAGTGCAGCTCTCCTGTCTGCCTATTCGCCGCTTCCACTCTGTGAAGCAGTGTGGCTTAGGATCGAACACGGGCCTGGGAATCCGCTGGACCGGAGTTCTCGTCCTGACTCCCCTACTTGTTTGCGGTGTGACCTTGGGTAAGTCACTTAACTTCTCAGTGCCTCAGTTCCCTCATCTGTAAAGTGGGGATTAAGACTGTGAACCCTGTGTGGTTCAGGAACTGCATCCATCCTGATCAGCTTGTATCTATCCCAGTGCTTAGTCCAGTGCCTGTCACATAATAAGCACACAAACGCCATTAAAAAACAAAAAATAAAATGCTCTGTGCCCCAGCAGGTCTGTGTCTGATGGATGAGAGTGAGTGGACCTGCGCAAACCGCTGGTGCTAAAATCAATTCCTTAGTGTAGGTTTTCGGTTCTGACTGGACCGAGGCTCATCTATCATTTGTAACAGGAGGTGCTGTCCGCATCATCATTTGGTGGGGGGGAGTAAATTTATATGACAGATCCCTAGAGAGGCACATTCACGGAGCCTTAGAAAGAAGCGCGAGAGAGAGCTCAAAAAATAACCAAAGCAAATTCAAACTATGTTCTAAGCTGACTTCTCAATAAGTTTCCTATTCCTAAATCCTCAAATGAAGGAACTTGCACAATATCCCTCTTTAAAATCGAGTCACTGGGATTATTTTTAGGAGAATTTAGTTTAGGGTGGCCACTGATAGCATTAGCAGGTTCTTTATGTCCCTATGTTGACCTGTCAGTAACAGACATACATACAGCACGTGAGTCCCCAAATTTATGCAATATAATGACATCATACAGAATCTTTGGCAAAAATCTTCGGATCTTTGGATCTGGGGATCACCCAGGATAGCCAACTACTACCCCAGGGCCATCTTCTCAAGCCAAGGGCATTGCAGGAGACTGAGGGTGAAAGCCAGCCTAGGTGACTGTTGCAGGCACAAAGTTTATTTTGTGTGGGAGGAGGCACCTCCGCCTAAAATATCACAGATTGGGACATCGGAGGAATTCTCAGGGATCATTCATGTGTCAGATGACCAAATTCCCAAGTTTGAAGCGGAATTTTTTCAACGCTTTACTGCTTCGAAATGTTCACTGATGACCTGACAATATGGCCTCATTAGATGGGCAAACTGCAGGCCCTAAGAGAGTTGGACACATTTTATTTCCTATAAACAGACCAATGTGAGAAATGAGCCCTATGCTTCTAGTCTCTTCACCAGCTGATATCAAAGGGAAAGAAGCAACATATTCCTGGTAGCTTAAACAGCAGGCTGCACATCAATGTGAAATCGAGTATAGTCCTTTTATAGCTGGTAGCAGAGTAATATAGAACAAGAAAATTGAATAACAGATTTATAGCCTTTTAGCAGATTAATAGAGAATAAGAAAACAGGGTAACAGATTTATAGCCTAGTGGCAGATTACTATAAAATAAGAAAATAGAATAACAGATTTATAGTCTTTTAACGGATGAATTTAGGAAAATAACCTTGGATGATGATGATGGTGTCAAAATCTGTAGAGAAGAGTGAACGAAACTTAGATCTGAGTCTTCAGAAACAAGACCCGAAGTGAAGGGAGTTGATTACAATAATAATAATGGTAACTGTTGAGCGCTTACTATGTGCCAGGCACTGTACTTAGCGCTGGCACTGTACTAATTATACTGCTAGTGATTTGCTCAGGGCCTCTCATGCACTTTTGAATCTGCTAATCATGGTCCTGCAGGGCCTCAGTACCCCTAGGGACTCCCATGTCACTTCAGAGCAGGAGGGAGGTTGTCCGCTGACCAGGATTGCCTCCCCATATCCACACCAAGGGAACCAAGCCTGCCTATACAACCTTTAGAACACTGGAAGGGTTGTAGCAATCTTTTCACCAAGTAGAAATAGTAAATAATAGTAATAGTAAAAAGTAATAATAAAAGGAAAGGTATTTATTGAGCTCTCACTGTGTGTAATGTACTATACTAAGCACTTAGGATGTGCAACAGATACACAGGACATGTTCTCTTCCCATAGGGAGCTAACTCTCTAACGGGAGAGCCAGGTAAAGAAATATTTACAATTCCATAATCAGCAGAAGAAGTCCATTTTACCCTGCCCTGCCCCCTCCAACATTTTTTCTACTCACATGTTTCAGTTTTTTGGATTTTTGAATTTTACCTTGCTCTAAGTCATGGCGTTCTGTGTGTCTGTCCTCCTTCTCTAGACTGTAAATGTGATGTGGGCAGGGAATATGTCTGTTTATTTCTGTATTGTACTCTCCCAAGCACTTAGGAAAGTGCTGTGCACACAGTAAGCACTCAAAAAACACAACTGAATGAATTAACTTAGGCTGAAAGTCTTCTGTAGGACACCCGGGGTCTGTTTTGAAATGGATCCTCTTAGTGTTGAATAGAGTACTTTGCCCATTGTAAGTGCTTCATAAATGTTTGTAATAATTGTAACAATGGGAATAACGATCTCTTACTATTTGAGAATAAGATAATGGAATAAGATAGTAGTTAGTGGAATATGATAATGTTGTTATAGACTAATGATAATAATCACAGTGATAATGAATAAGACAGTAGTCACTGACATTTACACAGTGTTCTCTTGTTCTAATATTCTTATGTCCTGGCGCTTTACTTCTGATAAATTCAAGTGTCCTTATAAAATCTTATAGTGTTTACACAACATTACTGGCTAGGTAGATAGCATGTTTTGTTAACAATGGATTCTATTTTGCCATCTGTGCAAAGATATGTAAAGTCAGGCATAAGGAAGTGTGAGAGCTAAAACACAGAACACTTTAATGGAGGGATAATCACAACATTTGCACTCCTCTAAAGATGGTTTCACGCTCCCTTGAATAGGTGGGAGAATTGAGCTAAATCAATAAGCAGCTTAATAGGCATGTGCAAATTTTAGCGGGCTTATATGTATAGTTGTCCTCCCCATTCGAAGTAGACACCACTGACCGTGAAGTTCACCCATGAGTGGCTGAAGAGGCCAATGCGGGACCCACAGACCCTACCACCATCCACGCACTCTTCCCAACCTACAGCCTGCTCTCACCAGCGCTTAGAACAGTGCTTTGCACATAGTAAGCGCTTAACAAATGCCATCATTATTATTATTATCTTCTCTCGCCTCCTCCACAGATTGCAGGTGATCGGCATTTTGTCTCCTTTAGAGGTGGAATGTGTTTACCCTGCTCAGAGCCAGAGTTCTCCCCATGAGGGTCACTGTAAAGCTACCATAGCACCAATGTGATTTAAATCACTCTATAGGTCATGGACAAAACACGCGGCTCCTCAGCATTTATATTAAGTCGATCCACTGGAGCATTTGAGTGAACAAACTCAGGGTCTCTCCAGCCCTGCTCCCAGATCTTCAAATCTCAAATTTTAAAACAGATGTCATATCTCTCTTTGTTGTATTGAGCAGGATCAGTGATCCGGGAAACGCATTCCAAGATTCAGTTTTAGAGAATTTCCCAAATCCCAAATCGCAAAGGATGTGAGTCCATTATGGACAGATGGAGCTGTTGGAGATTTTTCACAGATTTTTCAAGAGTTTCGGGAATTCCTATCCCTAGCCTCAGGGCAATATAAAGGAAACTTACTGAAACAATTTTTATGCCAATTTTGCTATAAGGCAGGCCATTTGGTGACTGACTTCTTTTCTAAACTGTTCTGAAAGCAGCACCATTTTAGGGGCTACGTGTAAGAAAGCTGTCAAAAAAAGCAGCAGAAAGGCTGAATTAACAATACTAATAATATTCAAATGGGGGAGCTGGGACTGAAATCCAGTTCTTGATGTGCCGAGGCCAGTACCCTCAACTTACTTCCTACTCCTTATTCATTCCTTATTCCTTAATTCCTTATTTCCTTATTCCTACCCCTTAATTCAAATTCTTCATCTGTCCTTTATTCCAGAAAAGAGTTTGGGAGAGAACCCAGCCCAGGCCTGTGCCTACCTACTATTAGTCCCTTTAGCATAGCTTCCTCCTTTCGAAAGATTATGCCTGTTGAATCAATCACTGGATCAGTGGTATTTATTACTGAGCACTAGCTGTGTGCAGAGGACTGTACTAAGCACTTGGAAGAGTACGATACAGCAGATTTGGCAGTCACAATCCCCACCCACAGGCTAGCATCAGAGCCTAGAGCCACTCTGGATGGGGCGTTAAGGTACGTTTTCTTCCCTATTGCTTTGGGAAAGGAAGGACCTGTGTTTGAAATGGAGCTGGGGAGGCATCTAAATCCAGTAGAGGAGCCTGGGTTCCAAATATTCCCCTTGGTTTTCACTCTGCCCTGTAGTGGAAAGCGTGTGGGGAGGGGAGGCGGGGAAGAAAGACACTCCCACTCATGTCAGAAAGTAAGAAAGAAGGGCAACTCTCATCATTGCTGAGTTCTCAGCTGCCCAATTGGTCACTGTGGCTCTGAAAAGGACTGGGGGTGGGTGGGTGGAGGGGGAATAGAGGGAGTTTATGATTAAGTAGGTGACCAGAGGTCCCAATTAAGACAGGACAGATCCCAAATTTGGGGTTCTGCCCCATCTCCTTAGCCTCTTTGGTACACAATCCTGTCTCAAAGAGTCAGGAGTCACCTCCTCCTCATCTCTTCCTTCCTGCCTCCCTTTCCCCCCACCTCCTCCCAGGAAGAAATGAGGGAAATCTACTGATTCTATAAAAGCTCTCAGGAAATCCAGAGGAATTAATTGAACTTGATGCACAAGGAAGGGATTTCCTAGACACATGATGTTTCAGAGATGACACCAGCTGTAATTCAAGCCTGACTGACTCTTAGAAAGTTAACGAGAGAGAGGAAACAGGAATCACTGTTCTAACAGTCAGAACTCCTCACCAGGGAATCTCCATGGAAAAAGTCCAATAACTGGATTGAAAAGTAGGAGTAACTCTGTGTAAGCTGGAGCACTGTGACCGACAGTCCAGGGGGAAAAAGTGGAGCAGAAATTTGAGAGTGACTTGTCTTGTCTTGGGATCCTTTAGGCATACGAGGGGACTCCTTTTATTTAAGGAGAGGGAAGAATGAAACTCTGCTCAGACTTCTGCCAGCTTTCTGGCTGAACTCCCCGTCCGGACTGCCTTCTTCTCCCCATGATCCGTGAAGAGAGTGATTTAGAAGGACTGGCATCTTCCAGCCTTCCACCTCCAAACTGGTGCCACGTCCTTGCAGCCCAGATGGTGTTCATTAATAGGGAATGTTTAAATCACGTTCCAAGACGTCGGTAGCGTTTCCCTTCTCAACTTCAGCTGAGAACAGGAGAGGATAGTGGTACCCGAAGTGAACACGGAAATGAATTCGGCACCCCCGCCTCCCCACCAAACATCCCATATGACTGAGCCTTTGCTACCATGTGACTAGATTACTTCTCAAAGGCCTTTCCAGTCCTAGATGCCAAAGAAAAGTAGCAGAGACTCCATAAAACCGCAGGTTGGAGTTCGTTCTCTCCGACCTTTTTCTTCTCTCTCTCTCTATTCTCCACTGGAAATAGGCAACACTCCACGTCTGAAAAAGAAAGTCTCCTTTAGGTAATAGTACTGATTATGGTGTTTGTTAAGCCCTTATTATGTGCTAAGCACTGGGGCAGATATTCTACCATCAGATCAGACTCAATCTCTGTCCCAAATGGGACTCACCATCTAAGGGAGGATAGAACAAGTGTTTCGGCCAAAGTTGACAGATGAGGAAACTGAGGCTCAGTGAAGGCAAGTGACAAAGCCAAGATTAGAACCCAGGTCTCCCGACTACGAGTCCGGTGCTCTTTCATCATCATCATCATCATCATCAATCGTATTTATCGAGCGCTTACTGTGTGCAGAGCACTGTACTAAGCGCTTGGGAAGTACAAGTTGGCAACACATAGAGACAGTCCCTACCCAACAGTGGGCTCACAGTCTAAAAGGGGGAGGCAGAGAAAAAAACCAAACATACTAACAAAATAAAATAAATAGAATAGATATGCACAAGTAAAATAAATAAATAAATAAATAAATAGAGTAATAAATAAATAGAGTAATAAATAAATAAATAGAGTAATAGGCCACACTTTTTCAACGGCAGTCTGCATTCATTGCCGCTGCTCCCTACCAGATTCTTCTGGCCTGAATCTCTGCTTGCCCACCGCCTACTTCTTACCATTTCCTCATGAACAGTCCACATTTAACCCCATTGCAGTTATCCTACTTGTATTTCCCTGAGATTTCTTTAGGACCCAAAAGGCTCAACGGAGCACCTGCAAGGCTATTGCAAAGGCACTTCAGCTTTAGCCGAACTGAGCAAGAGACTGAAAGCAGGAGAAGCAGCGTGGCTCAGTGGAAAGAGCCTGGGCTTTGGAGTCAGAGGTCATGGGTTCAAATCCCGACTCCGCCACTTGTCAGCTGTGTGACTTTGGGCAAGTCACTTAACTTCTCTGTGCCTCAGTTACCTCATCTGTAAAATGGGGATGAAGACTGTGAGCCCCCCGTGGGACAACCTGATCTCCTTGTAACCTCCCCAGTGCTTAGAACAGTGCTTTGCACGTAGCAAGCGCTTAATAAATGCCACCATTATTAAAGGATGAATTGGTAGCAGAGGCAAGGTACAAGCAGAAGGGAGGGAAGACCCCCCTCCTACCCCAAGAGAGACAGAGAAGGAAGGGAGAAGTCATGAATTCCAGGCAAGCGGGAAAGCTTAGAGGAAAGAGCATGGGCTGGGAGTCAGAGGTCGTGGGTTCTAATCCTGCCTCTGGGTATTTGCCAGCTGTGTGACTTTGGGCAAGTCACTTATCTTCTCTGTGCCTCAGTTACCTCATCTGTAAAATGGGGATTGAAACTGTGGGGCAACTTGATTACCTTGTATCTACCCCAGCGCTTAGAACAGTGGTTGGCACATAGTAAGGGCTTAGCAAACGCCATCATTATTATTATTATTATTATTTTAGCAGCAGCTGGCAGTAGTGAAGCGCTGCAACAGAGCGGCAAGCCTCATTTCAGAGGAACTGGATATCAGAAGTGGGGCAGAGTGACTGACAATAGATGACCTAACGGAAAGGGCATGGGTCTGGAATCCAGGAGACCGGTCTTTTGGGGATTAAACAGATTAAATGACTGCTTGGGCAAGTCACTTAATCTCCCTACGTGACGCAGCACAGCCTAGAGGAAAGAACCTGGGCCTGGAGTCAGAAGACCTGAGTTCTAATTCTGGCTTTGCCGATTGCTTGCTGTGTGACCTTGGACAAGTCACTTAAATTCTCTGTGCCTCAGTTCCCTCAACTGTAAAACAGAGATTAAATAACTGTTCTCCCTCCTGTTTAGACTGTGAGCCTCATGCGGGACAGGGGCGGTGTCCAACTCCAACCTGATTAACTTTATCTACCCAGCACTTGGAACAGTGCTTAATGCGTAGTAAGCATTTAACAAATGCCATAATAATAATGATTTGCCTTGGATTCTCCTTCTAAAAAATGGGTACAAGGTACCCACTCTCCCATATGAAACCGCAAGCACTGGGTTGGACGGGATTGTGTTCAATTTTCTTATCCCCCAGCGCTTGACATGTGGTAAGTATTTAATAAATAACATTCTTATTATAAAAGATGGAGACTCATAAGCATATCCACAAAAAGTCAGAAGCACAGAAAGAAAAGGAGAGGGGAGTAGAAACAGAGGCAGGCAGAGAGGACAGCGGACACGGAAAGAATCCAAGAGAGCTCTGTCAGCCTCACTCTGCCAGGAAAGTAAGAGAATTCCTTAATGAAACTAATATAAATTAGACACAAACCATCCCCTGGAGCAGTAAATAGCCCGAAAGAGTTAATGCCCTTTCCAAAGAGCTTAACTTCCTAACAAGCAATTGCTCAACAAGTTCCTGCCACTTATTCCCTGCTCAGGTTCTGCCCAACCCCTGAAAAAGAGCACTACAGTCTTAATATTTGCTGATATTTTAAACTACAATTATCATTTTTTTCCATCTCCACTCCAGTCACAGGGAGCAGATGAGTATAACTGCTCATTAGCTAGGCCAATTTTAATGACAAACTGATTGCTGGGCCAATATATATATAATATATATATAATAATATATACTATATATATATATATATCAGAGGTTGGTCAGAGACATCAGGATTCTCTGTTTTGGTCAAGAAGGCCATATGTGTATGGACATTACTAAGCTGGACCATTTAAATTCAGAAATGGCAATTTCCACAGAAGCCCAGGAAGTCTTCCATCCCTCCACAAAGCTAGAACAGCAGAGGCTCTAAGAAACCCACCTTAGTAAAAATGACTTTTTTTCCCCCATATTGAGCCTATTCTCAACTTTGAGACCAGTGGAAAGGCCCGTTCAGATCCACAGGTCATGTGTTTGAAATCCTGGGTGCCCTGTGTGCAAAGCTCAGAGTGACTCTGCCTGGAGACAGAGCAGAGTCGCGGCCCAACCATCTCAGAGCCCTGTAGTCCATAATTTGTCTGCTGTGTGACCTTGGACAAGCCACTTAACTTCTCTGTGCCTCAGTTTTGTATCTGCAAAACGGGGATTAAGATTGTGAGCCCCATGTAGGATATAGACTGTGTATTGCCTGACTAACTTGTATGTACTCCAGCTCTTAATACAGTGTCTGGCACATAGTAAGCCCTTAACAAATACCGTTAAAAAAAAGTGTGGTTGTTTCTGCCTTTGGGTGGGGTTTGGGTGCATGGAGAAAGCCCTAATGACACTTTCTACGGGACAGTCAAGAATCCAGCTATTGGGGTGCAAACCATTTTTCTTGTCTCCCAGGGCACTTGGACAAAGTGAAATGCCCAGGATGGCAGGTGCTCAGACATTCCTCAGCCCCTGCTTCTAGGGAATGCAAGTTTTTCACGTGTGTGCAAGAACAGATTTATATATTCTGTAGTACTATCAAATCTTGGGTATTGCCAAGCGTTGTGCTAACCCTCATACAAAGGAAATGGACACAAACTCCGCTAAACCACCCTGGGTACAGGAAATGAACAGAGAACATGCTGTGTCATCTTTGATTTACATTTTTTGTTGTAGATCTTGGTAGATTTTTGAAATCTGGTCACCGGAGGGAGGGCTGGCGCCACATTGTTATTGTGAGAAAACCAGGATGTGTCACCAGAGATGAGGCCTTAGAGCAATTACATGTAGTAGCATCATATAGGGAAGCAGCGTGGCTCAGTGGAAAGAGCCCGAACTTTGGAGTCAGAGGTCATGGGTTCAAATCCCGGCTCTGCCAATTGTCAGCTGTGTGACTTTGGGCAAGTCTCTTAACTTCTCTGTGCCTCAGTTACCTCAACTGTAAAATGGGGATTAATACTGTGAGCCCCCTGCGGGACAACCTGATCACCTTGTAACCTCCCCAGTGCTTAGAACAGTGCTTTGCACATAGTAAGCGCTTAATAAATGCCATTATTATTATTATCATATCACTTAACAACAACAACAACAACAATAATAATAATTATAATGGTATTTCCTAAGTGCTTACATATGTATCAAGTCTTGTACTAAACTCCGGGGGTAGATACAAGATCATCAAGGGTAGACATATTCCCTGTTCCACTTGAGGGTCATAGTCTAAATAGGAGGGAGAATAGGTGTTACATCCCCATTTTTTACAGATGAGGAAATTGAGGCGCAGAGAAGTTAAGATACTTACCCAAGGTCACACGGCAGACAATGGCAGAGCCAGGATTAGAAACAGATTGTCTGACTTCCAGAACTGTGCTCTCTCCACTAGGCCACTCTGCTTCATGCCACATCACGCATGTCCAAGACCTAAAACCCCACCAAATCTAACCTCCACCCAGGGTTTTCCCGGCTTCCCCGAGATCGGGAACAAAATAGGACATAAGTAGAATCGGTTATCATCTCCGTTGCTGGTGTCTTGTTTTCAGTTCCCGCTATTCTGCGATCCCAGCCCCAGCCGGACGCTCTCCATCCCTGAAGCAGCTGCAAGGTTACAGGCTCCCCCCGTCTTGGGGAATCAAGCCGACCCCCTGCCCCGTGGCCCTTATCCTGGCTGCGGTCCATCTCCCGCCGCACCGCGCTGGGCCTCTCATCCTTGCAAGATGAGCAGAGGCGATCCGATGTCCCAATTTAGGCGGCACGAACCCGAAGTTGCGGGGTCTGCCCCACCTTCCGGGGTAGTTTCTCCAGGAGATGACCGTGCTCCGAAAACTTGAAAGAAAAAAATGATTGGCGGAGGTGGGCGAGGATCTCATTCCCCGGGGACGGGGTCACGTCGGGAGAGGAGTGTGTGCCCACTCAGCTGCCCGGTGAGCCCTTGGCCTGCAGGTCTGAGGTTGACCGATCAGGGCAGCTGCAGTTAACGTCAGCCGAACCTGGAGTCCATCCAGGGAGGAGGCCCCTGGCTCTCTGGGGTGGCTGGAGCGGCTCAAGATTTGGGCAGAGCAGGAGGACAGACCCCTCCCTTGTAGCCAAAGAGACATGAGCTTTGCCCAGTTTTGCCTTTCCCAGATTCCCTTTCCTGTGGGAAGGGAAGGGCAGGAGGTGGAGCCTGCCCCCACAGCAGCTTGGAAGATCAGGGAGCCTGGACCTACCGAATGGTAGTTTGTGGCCGGGAGGCAAGTCAGAAAGAGAGGAGCCAACTCTCTATCTACCCCCTCCCACCTCCCCAAGCTGGAGCAAGAGTTTTTCCTGCCCCCCCAAAAGCTGCTGGGGGACTTTCGCCTCCGTCACAATTCCAAGAAAGTGTATTAGACTGTGAGCCCACTGTTGGGTAGGGACTGTCTCTATATGTTGCCAACTTGTACTTCCCAAGCGCTTAGTACAGTGCTCTGCACACAGTAAGCGCTCAGTAAATACGATTGATGATTCCCCATACAGAGATGCCACCCCCCCAAGACTCTGCTTTTCCCCAGTGGTCCGTAAATGAGGAAGAGGAGGAGTTTGTTCTGACTGTTCCAGACTTGCTGCCTCAGTAATAATAATTGGGGTATTTGTTTAGCATCTACTATGGGCCAAACGCTGTACTAAGCCCTGGGGTAGGTACGAGATAAGTAGGTCAGATATAGTCCCTGCCTGACATGGGGCTTGGAGTCTAAGGGGGAAGGAGAACATCATCATCATCATCAATCGCATTTATTGAGCGCTTACTATGTGCAGAGCACTGTACTAAGTGCTTGGGAAGTACAAATTGGCAACACACAGAGACAGTCCCTACCCAACAGTGGGCTTACAGTCTAAAAGGGGGAGACAGAGAACAAAACCAAACATACTAACAAAATAAAATAAATAGGATAGATATGTACAAGTAAAATAAATAAATAGAGTAATAAATATGTACAACCATTTATACATATATACAGGTGCTGTGGGGAAGGGAAGGAGGTAAGATGGGGGGGATGGAGAGGGGGAAGAGGGGGAGAGGAAGGAAGAGAACAGGTATCTCACACGCATTTTTCAAATGAGGAAACCGAGGCCCAGAGAGGTTAAGTGATTTTCCCACAGAAGGAAAATGGCAGAGCTGGGATTAGGATCCAGATCCTCCGACTCCCAGCCCCGTGCTCTTTCCTCTAGGCCATATTGCTTCTTGAAATTCCTGCTGCCTGAATTCAGCAGATAACTGCTCAGCCACTGTTTCTTTTATATCCTCGGTGGACTGAACATAAGAGGGCTTCCTAGACTGGGGAATAATTCTTCCCAAATAATGTTCCTGGTAAAATAGGCAAACGCTCACAAAAGGCATTTAAATTGCTTTTCCCAACACAAGAGGGCAGTGATGCCCCAGTCTTAGAAGCAACATTCAGGTGTGAAAAATCTTTGTGAGGGGGTCTCTGGACTTCATTAGAAACATTATTGCTGTCCTGATCAAAGAATGAATTAAATTAATCTAACTTCCAGCTTATTTTAGCAGACAATTAGATAGTTTTATCCCCTGGCCTCATGGCCACTCTATTCTATCTATTTTACTTTGTTAGTACGTTTGGTTTTGTTCTCTGTCTCCCCCTTTTAGACTGTGAGCCCACTGTAGGGTAGGGACTGTCTCTATATGTTGCCAATTTGTACTTCCCAAGCACTTAGTACAGTGCTCTGCACATAGTAAGCGCTCAATAAATACGATTGATTGATTGATGGAGGGCTTTAGCCTGCTTCAGTTAGAGAAATGGGTTTGGGGGGGATTCACAGGGACTCAGCCTTCCCCCAGTGCTCTCAGTGGTCACTATGATTCATTGGATGGAAAGTAATTTGTCATGAATCAACCGGCATTAAGGGTCTGAAGCCCCATCCTCAGCATAGGACATGTCCATTGAAGGAAGTTGCTGCTAATGCACATATACCGTTCCCACTCATTTTATACTCCATTTTATTTAGACAACAAAGAATTAGGCTCCAAATACTCACTTAACAAAATCTCCTCCCCAGGGGCACTCTGGGTGGCAGGCCCTGTAGTTAGAAGTGTACAGCCTGAGATTAGAAGCTGAATCTTTGGAGGATTTAGTAGTGCTTTCTCCAGGGAGAATATGGTACCTTCTGCTCTTTGATTTTCACAGAGCCTATTATCTACAGTGGGTAACATCGTGTTGAAGGTGCCTTTCACTTTTCCTAAGCCAATCTCCTAACTTTCCCCACACTCACCTCTCTCTCCTAGTGATTGCCCCTTTTCCTCTGTTTTGAAAGCCCTGCACCCTCCTTACCTCCAAACTATAGACCCCTCCCCAAATTCTTCAGGTGGTCTTCTCTGATTAATTCCCTACCTTCTTGGTCAGGTCTAGGGGCTGTCCAGAACTAATCTCAGTTTTTCAGTGAATGTATTAGAATTCCCACTACAGGTTACTGGGATACTAATATGCCATCTTTTTAGACTTTTGGTGAATGTGTTTGTAATCACATTCGTGGCTCAGCGGAAAGAGCCCGGGCTTTGGAGTCAGAGGTCATGGGTTCAAATCCCGGCTCTGCCAGTTGTCAGCTGTGTGACTTTGGGCGAGTCACTTAATTTCTTCGTGCCTCAGTTACCTCATCTGTAAAATGAGGATTAAGACTGTGAGCCCCCCGTGGGACAACCTCATCACCTTGTACCTAACCTCCCCAGCAATTAGAACGGTGCTTAATAAATAGTAAGTGCTTAATAAATGCCATCATTAAGGACTGTCTGAGGATGGTGGGAGGCACTCAGTGGAGGCTTTCTTCTGGGGTTCACGATTAAACCTATTGATTTCAGAGAAGCAGCGTGGCTTAGTGGAAAGAGCATGGGCTTTCGAGTCAGAAGTCATGGGTTCGAATCCTGGCTCTGCCACATGTCTGCTGTATGACCTTGGGCAAGTCACTTAACTTCTCTGAGCCTTAGTTACCTCACCTGTAAAATGGGGATTAAGACTGTGAGCACCACATGGGACAACTGGATCACCTTGTAACCCCCCCAGCGCTTAGAACAGTGCTTTGCACATAGTAAGTGCTTAGCAAATGCCATCATCATCATTATTATTATTATTATTATTATTAATCAGTGTGAGTGGGAACATTACAGTTCTGTTAGTGGGAAGGATTAATAAATCAGTCAGTGGTCTTTATTAAGTGCTTACTGTATGCAGGGTAACCTCATGTGATAGCAGAGAGAACAGAGCTGAAGCCTGACTCAATCAGGAGGGAAGTCACTTGACTATCTGGTTGCTCTAGGAAAATATTTAACTTATTTCTATTCTTAAGGAGGAGTAATCATCAAGACCAAACAAGATGTCTCTGTTGTAGGAGCTACTGGATGCTTTGGCAGAATTTAATTAAGAGCAAAATATTTTGTCAGGCAGGAAATCTAAACTTTCCTGAACACCTGTCTGCATGCAGATTCATTTGAGGATCCCAATATTTTATTTTGAGAGTTGTGTGAAAAGAAAAGTGATGGGTCTTGGTAGTTGATATGGAGTGTTAAGTCATTTTGCAGGGCTTTATAGGCAGTTCCTAATTCCAGAACATTAATTTTATAGCACATCAGCAATTTCTTCCTTTTTTTTCATTGGCAATAAGAAAAGATGAAAACTTTTGATGTATTCAATTATACATCAACTGACTGTCCTGAAATTCTGCTGGTGGAAAAGGTTATTATGTTATAATTCACACAAGTTCTCTGGAATCTTATTCCCATTTTATAAATGAGGAAATTGAGGCTCATAGAGGTCAAGTGATTTGCCCAAGGTCACATAGCAGTCCAGAGGTGGAGGCAGGACTAGAACCTGGATCTTCTGACCTCCAGCTCAGCACTCTTCTCAATAGACCACACTCAAGGGCAAGGATTTTGTCTTTTAGCTTTGTTCTTTGAGGTAAAGCACCCAGGACAGTGTTCTGCACGTAATAGGCACACGATAAATGCTCTTGAATATCTGAATAAAATATTTAATCATCTCTTCTAGGCATCCACTACATTCAGCTTATCTTCAGGACCTGAAGTGTGAGATACAAGGACAACGGTGCCTGGCACATGGTGAGCATTTGGGCACTTAACAAATGCTATGAAAAAAAAAAAGTGAGGGTGGAGAGGGAAAATACCAGGCTGTGAATCAGGAGACTCAGGTTCCCTTAATAATATTCATTAAATTCCCATTCCAATATCTTACTACCCTTGAAGTTCTTCCTAATGTCCAAACTAAATTTCTCTGGCTTTAATTTAAGGCCATTTTCATGTTTGATCCTCTGTGAATCTGGAGAATAACCTGTCATAAAAAACTCTCATAGACATTAACAATGACTAACTCTTCCCTTAGCCTTCAGCTAAACAAGCCCAATTTTCAATTATTATTCATTCCTGATTTTAATGAACGCCTAAACCCTTTGCTCTTCAAACCTATTCTCTGTCCCATTAATCATTTTTGTTGCTTTTCTCTGGAATCTCTCCAGTTTCTCTAAATTCTGTATAAAGCGTGGGTGGCTAAACTGGACACCGGACTTTAAGGTCCGCTATGTGTAGGGTATAGCAACGGGATTAAGTTTCAATTCTCATCTCATACATCTGTTCATGTTAGAGACTGGAAATGTTCTTAGAGACCATTTTATTTACTGTTCCTCAGACTTAGAAACAGATGAAGATTTTCCCTCTCCATTACCATGCCTCTGCTTATCGTTTTGCCCAAGAGGCTGTCGATTGTTTGGATGGCCGCACTTGGAGTATGATATAGCGTTTGGGGCAACGTAGGGCTGTAGGGATGAGTGATATAAAGTTATTCCCAACCCTGGAATGGAGTAGGGAAAGCCCTCAAGAGCCTTGCTGCCTCGCAACAGGCCTGGTTTGAGTGATCTCCATGGGTGATGGGATTGTGGAACCAGGAGCAGAACTGCTTTGAGGTAGGAGGAATCTCAGTGCTATTACAGTTTCCTTGGCAGCACGAGGGTCTGTTTGATGTGGGACTCGGATCAGTATTCTCCTTAATTTCCCCCTTCTCTTTCCTCTACCACCCTTTAACCTTCTCTTCCGCAGGCCCAACAACCCTAAATCCTTTCATCTTTCTCTTTAGGATCAATTCCCATCCTTTCAGTAATTTCTGTTGCTTTTCTTGGGATCATCTCCGTTTCTCCAAGTCTCTTTTAAAGTGCTGTGAGCAAAACTGGACACTGCACTCTTACCAGGGAAGAGGAAAGCAGAAGGATCACTTCCTGAGTCTTGCATCTCATACTCCTTTTGATACAACCCAGTTCCTCACTAGATTCATAACTAAATCATCATCATCATCAATCGTATTTACTGAGCGCTTACTATGTGCAGAGCACTGTACTAAGTGCTTGGGAAGTACAAATTGGCAACATATAGAGACAGTCCCTACCCAACAGTGGGCTCACAGTCTAAAAGGGGGAACTAAATGGAGATTTGCTGCTCTAATCCAGGATAGCCTACTCAGAGCCCTTCCCCTATGTACTGGGGAAAAATATTCTTTGACCGGTGTTATTTATTGAGGCCCTACTGAGTGCCAAGTACCGTACCAGGTGCTTGGAAGAGTACAGTAGAATTAGTAGTCATAATCCCTGCACTCAAAGATTTTACTATCTAGCAGAAAGACAGATATCACAGTATAATACAGATAGGAAGAAATATAGTATAAAGGATATGTACGTGTGTTATAGATGCTTACTTAAGGACTTAGGTGGCATGAAAGTGCTATTTAGGGAGTTGGGAGAGCTGAGGTGGAGGGATTAGAAATTAATCAGGGAAGACCTCCTGAAGGAGCTGTGATTTCAGAGGGGCATACAAAGACATTGCTTCATATAAACCTGGACTACATGGGACTCAGCATCCCACAGAGGGAAGGAATACCAGATAAATCAAACATCAATTTCAACAGAGAAGCAGCGTGGCCAGTGGATAGAGCACGGACTTGGGAGTCAGAGGATCTGGGTTCTATCTCTGACTGTCCCTTTTCTGCTGTATGACCTTGGGCAAGTCACTTAACTTCTCTGTGCCTCAGTTACCTCATCTGCAAAATAGGGACTAAGACTGTGAGCCCCATGTGGGACATGGATTGGGTCCTACCTGATTACCTTGTATCTACCCCAGTACTTAGGACAGGGTCTTGCACATAGTAAATGCTTAAAAAATTTAATGTCACAGGACAAAAAATACCAGTTTGTTATCGTTGGGAGGGACTAGTCCTTGGACACCCCACTGCCCCAGGCAGGGCAATCCTCCCCAATCTTCCCAGCAGGGTGAGCATAGTGGCATCTCCTCTGGGGGGTTGGGTGGAGAGGAAGGGGGCTCCTCTGGTTGTCAGACAGCTTCCCCTCAGACTGTGGAGTCTCAGGAATCCTGCTGGCTGGCCAACTTCTAGCTCCAGTCTTTCCCGTCTTCCCACCTTATTGTCTTCCTGTGGAGTCCCTGACCAGGACTCAGGATCTATACATCACCCCCGTGGGACAACCTGATCACTTTGTAACCTCCCCAGTGCTTAGAACAGTGCTTTGCACATAGTAAGCGCTTAATAAATGCTATCATTATTATTATTATTATTATCACGGCACCACTGGGCAGTAACTATCAACAAACTGGGTGAATTCCTGGGTCAGAAAAGGGGGGAGGAGGCTGGCACACTTGTGACCCCAAATACCAGACTGCTTAGGCTTCAACGCGTAGCTTACAGCCCATCCAGAAATATCGGGGCATTATGAGTTGCCAGTCTTGCTCCCCATTGGCACGTGATAAGTCACAGGTTAAATTTTGGGAAGCAAACTTGGGTTTGCTCTGGACAGATTAAGCGAGTCCTCTTAGGCATCCTTGGAAGACAGACACCAAATCTGGGTAGAGAAGTGATTTCTGCAAAGTGTCTTAACTGCAAACTCAGGAACGTATTTAGGATCCAAAAAAAAAAAATTTTTTTAAAGTGCTGTTATTTTCAGCCTCAGGGAACCATCATGTCGCTCTGCTCCCTATCCCTCCTTTCCTTTCCCCCAACACATTTTCCTGGGTCTTTGGCAGGGATCATATCTTTTACTTCTATTACGCTCTCCCAAGAACTTAGCACAGTGTACTGGGCATAGTAGGTGCTCAATAAATGCTATTGAACAGATGAACATTGATTTTTCAGTAGTCACCTACACCCACTGCTGGTTATTGGATAAAATATTGCCAGACTGTGGCATCTCTGTGTTCAAAGGAAAGGTAGTTGTCCGGGCAAATTCATTTAGACATCTTCAGAATTTCACAGCTATCACATTGCCAAAATGAGCATTTTTCCCCCACTATATTTCTCTAGGCCGTGCACAGGAATCTTTCAGAAAGAAGCATGTTCGGCCAGGTGCTGTGATTTCTGTGCGTACATTTTCCTTCTAGCTCAATAGATCCTTGAACCTTCTCTCAGACTCACGGTTCTTATCAAGCACAAAGTCTGCTTCAACAAAACTCTTTGAATCCTCACTTGCTCTGAACACTTTCCAGTGTTTCTCTTTCGCCCCAAACTGCCTTTTCAAGAACAGAAGAGGCTGTTGATTTGTGTGCTCACCATCATTCCCATTTCCCTCTACAGTGTCAAAGAGAAACTTCCCGTTTGAAATCATCTTCATGCTCATCTCTGGCTCCCAAAGCTGGTTACCAGTTCCCTGGGTTTCCTTTAGGAGGAGTCCTAAGATAAAAGAGAGGGTTTTGGACTGTTAGATTCTTGGACGAAAATGTAGCAAAAAATAGAAATATGGCCTAATGGATAGAGCAAGGGCACGGGAATCAGAAAGACCTGGATTTTAATCCCAGTTCTGCCACTTGTCTGCTGTGTGACTTTGGGCAAGTCACTTATCTTTTCTGTGCCTCAGTTACCTCATCTGTAAAGTGGGGAGAAAGACTCTGAGCCCCATATGGGGCAGGGACTGTGTCCAACTCGATTAACTTGTATCTACCCCAGCACTTAGAATAGTGCTTAACACATTGTAAGCACTTAACAAATACCATCGTTGTTGTTATTACAAACTACATTTATGATATGAGCAGTAAAACTCCCTAGGGAGGTGTCTGTTTTTGGGTTTTTTTTGGCATTTCACTTTACATTAAGGTCAAGTCCATTGTTTTTTGAAACTCTTGGCCATTGGCTTTAAGGACACTTTAATCAGCTCTCTCCCCATTACCTGGCCTTGCTCCCCTCCCCTGCACCTCAGGTCACATTTTTCACTCCTTTCAAACCAACCTCCTCATTATACCTCATTTTCATCTCCCTTGTGCTGGAACTCTCTCCCCCTTCATATCCAGCAGACCATTGCTCTCCCCATATTCAAGGCCCTTCTGAAATCACATCAACTCCAAAATCTCTTCCCTGCTTAATCTCTCATCGTCCTACCCTATTTCATCCCAGCGGCCTTTCAGCATTTCTGCATCACTTAGTCATTTAGGTATTCAACTCTTCCTTTTCTGCCCACCATATTGCAATTAATGCATTTCTGCATGCATCGTCATACTCTATTACTCCCTCGAAACTGAAGTTTATTTTAGTGTCTTTCCATCCATAACTCCTTAATGGCAGAGGTCACATCTACTAGCTGTTGTATTCTTTCCAGTGCTTAGAGTAGTGCTCTGTACAGAGTAAGAGTAGAATAAATACTCTTGACTGCAGTGTGTCCTAATGGTTAGAGCATGGGCCTGGGATTCCAAAGGTCTGAGTCTGCTCTGTGACCTTGGACAATCAATCAATCAATCAATCAATCAATCAATCGTATTTATTGAGCGCTTACTATGTGCAGAGCACTGTACTAAGCGCTTGGGAAGTACAAATTGGCAACACATAGAGACAGTCCCTACCCAACAGTGGACTCACAGTCTAAAACGGGGAGACAGAGAACAGAACCAAACATACCAACAAAATAAAATAAATAGGATAGAAATGTACAAGTAAAATAAATAAATAAATAAATAAATAGAGTAGTAAATATGTACAACCATATATACATATATACAGGTGCTGTGGGGAAGGGAAGGAGGTACTTCACATCACATCACATCACAAGTCACTTCACATCCTCTGTGCCTCATTTCCCTCATCTGTAAAGTGGGGATTAAGACTGTAAGGCCCCTATGGGACCGGGACTGATTTGCTTATATCCACTGCAGCAGTTAGTACAGTACCTGACACATAGACTGTGAGCCCACTGTTGGGTAGGGACCGTCTCTATATGTTGCCAACTTGTACTTCCCAAGCGCTTAGTACAGTGCTCTGCACACAGTAAGCGCTCAATAAATATGATGGATTGATAGTAAGTGCTAACAAATGCCATAATAGTAGTAATAATCATTGTTATTATTATTATTGATTTACAGATGAGGAGACCCATTAGGATTTGGTGCTTTCTAAATTTCAGATAGAATTATCTTTGAAATGTGATAATGTAGAGACAAATCTACCTTTGCTTTTTTTGAGCTAGGTGTTTGTTGGGCAAACACGTTATTACTCTTGCCAGTAAAGCAGTAGTCTTTACTACTACGACTAGTTGAACTACCTTAGGTTAATGTAAATTTGCATCCTGATTTGGTGTTTCTTCATTGGCTAAATCTTGTGTTGCATTTCAGCAAGGTGAAGGGGGTTGAAACAGTGACTACTTCCTGGAGAATTACGTTTCCATATTCCCTACCTTGAAGTAAATAATTATCATCATCATCAATCGTATTTATTGAGCGCTTACTATGTGCAGAGCACTGTACGAAGCGCTTGGGAAGTACAAATTGGCAACATATAGAGACGGTCCCTACCCAGCAGTGGGCTCACAGTCTAAAAGGGGGAGACAGGGAACAAAACCAAACATACTAACGAAATAAAATAAATAGAATAGATATGTACAAGTAAAATAAATAAATAAATAAATAAATAGAGTAATAAATATGTACAAACATATATACATATATACAGGTGCTCTGGGAAAGGGAAGGAGGTAAGATGGGGGTAAGATAATTCTAAGCTACTGGTGAGACTGCCGTGATTACTTTTCTGTCCCATTTATTGGTTAACTGTGTTTAATGATCGTGGCACCGATTTTCAATTGCTGCCTCCAGGTGTCAGTTTTTCCTAAATTATACGATATGGGGCTAAAAAACAGCTTTGGTAGAAGAATTCCATCGTACCTGAGGTGAACTCTGCAGAATTGAGTTCTTCTCAGAGGGTTGCACCCGACCTAAGAAGGTCTGCTGTCCACGCTCACCAGGCATCTGGGAATGGGGTTGATGCTCATTGTGGGCAGGGAATATATCTGTTTATTGTTATATTATACTCTCCCAGGTGCTTAGTAATGTGCCCTGAACACAGTAAGAGCTCAATAAATATGACTGAATGAACTTGCCCCCCATCTACTTTACCTAGCTCTCTTCTAGACTGTGAGCCCGTTGTTGGGTAGGGACTTGTACTTCCCAAGCACTTAGTACAGTGCTCTGCACCCCGTAAGCGCTCAATAAATACGTCTGAGTGAATGGATTACTCAAACTCTCCCTGGAAGGCTGTTACATTTACTAGCAAACCAGTCAATCAATCAGTGGTATTTATTAAGCACCTAAGGAGTGCTGGGCATTGTAATAATACGAAGAATTGTGGTATTAAGTCTTTCCTATATGTCAAGCACTGTACTAAGTGCTGGAGTAGATACAAGATAATCAGGTCCCACGAGGGGCTCGCAGTCTAAGTAGGAGAGAGAACAGGTATTGAATCCCCATTTTACAGATGAGGGGAACTGAAGCGCAAAGAAGTGATTTGCCCATGGTCACACAACCGGAATTAGAACCCAGATCCTCAGACTCTCAGGCCTGCGTTCTTTCCTCTAGGCCATGCTACTTCTCTAGGTACTAAGCACTTAAGGGTACAGCAGTAGCAAGATTTTTGTTCCCTTCCCTCAAGGAGCATTTAGTCCAGTGGGGGTGAGAAACTAAAAGTATTTATGCGCAGTGACTGGAGGAAGAACAAGCCAAAGCAGGAAGTAGTACAAATACATTAGGACAAAACAGGTGAATAAATCATTAAATGTGTAGACAAACATGTTAAAATACACGTACGTACATGCGTTGAGTATGTAATTAATTAATGGCATTTCCTGAACACTTATGGCATGTAGATCACTGTGCTAAATGCTTTGGAGTGTACAGCAAAAACAGAAAACATGGTCCCTGCCCCTAAAGAGCTATCAATCTAATGGGGGGGGGAGAGAGAGAAAGAGAGACACTTATCATTTACAAACTGAGGGAACAGAAGAAAGAACGTTTTACCCAAGTCCCTAACTTTTCCTTCAGTAACTCAGGTTGGAGTGTTCCTCCAAACCCTCTTGAATCTGTGGAACCGGCTGATATTATACCATTCTCAGCAATACTATCAAAAGTACCAAAAATATAAAAAGTGTTCAGAGCACTGAGGTGCTTGGATAACACAAGTAAACTGCACAAGTAATTTACCATCTAATGAGGGAACAGGGAACTTAAACCGATGAATAAAGCGTAGTGCAGAGTGAGAAATATATACAAATAACAGACACAAGGGAGTAAATCAATAATGAATAAATGGATAAATCCATGAATGCTTTGTAGATTGGAGGGATTGGCGTTTTAAGAAAGGTGTTAGATTGTCAACCTTATATTCAAAAGAGGTATTTTCACCTTTTTTAAAAGTTGCAGTCTTAGGGTTTCACCTGAAATATGTCTTCATAACTCCTACCGTGCCCCAACCTTTAGACCCCTTTTTCCTTCACCACTCTAGGAGAATAGTGACCAGAGTCAGGGTCTGAGGAAATGGAGGGGAGACGTGCAGCAGCAGCAGTGGCTTCTCCTGCTGTTGCCATGGTCACCAGCTCTGCGGAGTTGCTGCTCCAGGTCTCCTGGACCGCTTTCGTGCATTCATTCAATCATATTTATTGAGCACTTACTGTGCAGAGCACTGTACACTTGGGAGAGTACAATAACAGTGACAACAAAACTGACCGCTTCTGGCTGTGCTCTTGTCTGAGACGCCAACTGTGTTTAGTGGGCAGCATTCATTCAATTGTATTTATCGAGCGTTTACTGTGTGCAGAGCACCATAAGCAGTAGCAGCAATAAGAGCAGTTTCTCTTCTCACCTGCTCCAACTGCTGCTGTTCCACTTCTTGCTTCCCTCACCGGAGCTTGGCCAGGACAGGGAGACCAGCGAGAAGAGGCTCAGTAGTGGGAGAAGTTAGTGTTGCTGTTGCCATAATGTCAAGTGCTTAGTACAGTGCTCTGCACACAGTGAGCGCTCAATAAATACGATTGAGTGAATGAATGAATGTATCCCCACTGTGACACTTTGCAGCGCCTCTTGGGGTATGCATACTTTTAGATGAGTGCTTTACTGAGCACTTACTATGTGCAGAGCACTGTCCTAAAAGCATGGGAAAATACAATACAACAGAATTAGCAGACACGTCCCTTTTTGTTTTGTTCACTTTTGGGGGATTTTCCGAGGTACCAGTACAATCAATCAATCAATCAATCATTCGTATTTATTGAGCACTTACTGTGTGCAGAGAGCTGTATTAAGCTCTTGGGAAGTACAAGTTGGCCACATATAGAGACAGTCCCAACAGTGGGCTCACAGTACAAGAGAAGCAGCATGGCATAGTGGATAGAGCACATGCCTGGGAGTCAGAGGGTCATGGGTTCTAATCCCGGCTTGGCCACCTGTCTGCTGTGTGACCTTGGGCAAGTCACTTCACTTCTCTGGGCCTCAGTTACCTCCTCTGTAAAATGAGGATTGAGACTGTGAGCCCCACATGGGACAGGGACTATGTCCAACCCAATTTGCTCGTATCAATCCCAGCGCTTAATACAGTGCATGGCACATAGTTAAGCACTTAACAAATTAAAACAAAAGTTCCTGGACCATTCCTTAAGAGCCTTCTTTGAGTGCCCTTTAATTCTGACTCACTGCAAATATAGCCTCAAAATTTGTGATAACGGATTTTCTCACTTCCAGTGATTATGTGTTGACTCCTCCGTCCTGAATTGAGTAATCAAGTAATCACAGTTCTGAACAATTGACTGAGTGTAAGGCCCTTTCCTGACCTGCTCTAATTAGCATTATTGGCCTTAGGAATGTGAAGGCTTTTTTAAATTTTATTTTTTTTAAGTCACAAGACAAAGACCATTGTAGGTCTCCTTTTAGCAGTTACTGTTGGAGGAAGGGGCATTGCTGTCCAAGCCTTGTTAGTCCAGTGGGAACAGCCTTGTTTCTAATATTTGTCTCAGGACACCATTACCAACTCTAGAGTAGAGGGGAAGCCTGAATTCCTTGCAGGTAACCTCCTTCTGAGGTCATGCACTGGCAAAGAAAGGAATTGTACTTTCCAAGTACAGTGCTCTGCACACAGTAAGTGCTCAATAAATGCAATTTAAATGAGTCTGTTGCTGAATTGCACTTTCCAAGCACTTAGTACAGTGCTCTGCACACAGTAAGCACTCAATAAATATGATTGAATGAATGAATGAGGTGAATCCACAGTGAATTACACTTGTTACCAATAGTGGGCATGGTGAGGGAAAAGTGAGAAAACAAATGACTAAAATAAGGCTTATGGAGTGTTTATGAATTTCATTCCCCCATCCCTGCTCCTCAGTAGCCCAAATAACTGAGATTTGTACCTATGTGGAGATTAAACGATGTCCGGGTTCTGAATTCAGTTCACTTTACTCTCCCGCAGAAGGAATCCTTAAAATATCTGCTGCTTTCAGAAATTGGACACACTATGAATCCAGTGGATTAGGAATTCCCAAATTCATTTTAAGAATTCAGGAAAATTAGAGTCAATTCTTTGTAACAATGAAGTTATCAAGGGTCATTGTGTGGTGAATTCCTGTGGGCAGTGTCTGAACCATTTATTAGTATCTGTTCCAGCTCTCAGTGCAATCAATCAATCAATCAATCGTATTTATTGAGCGCTTACTTTGTGCAGAGCACTGTACTAAGCGCTTGGGAAGTACAAGTTGGCAACATATAGAGACAGTCCCTACCCAACAGTGGGCTCGCAGTCTAAAAGGGGGAGACAGAGGACAAAACCAGACATACTAACAAAATAAAATAAATAGAATAGATATGTACAAGTACTCAGTACCTAGTAAGTGCTTAATGAATACCATTATCGGCATCTCTTGCCACCACATCATCATTAAAGTCCCTGTTGAGAAAATTTCATCCTTTTTCTTGATTCTGGCCCAACTGTCATATTTAGATTGATGCCAGATAGCTGGGGACTGGGGCAACCTTCAGGATTTGAAGAGTGTTTAGAACCCAGTTTGGCTACCAAAATGGGTTTTGGGGGTTCTGTTCCAACCAGTCTAGTCTGTGAGCCCAAGGAAAGATGAGATTGGATGGATTTGAAGACCTTATTCGGGATGTAGAGCACAGTAAGGGGCCATCCGAGGAAATTGAAGCTAACCTTTGTGACAACATCCAGAAGATGTCTTTTTCAGTGAAGGCATCTTTACAATTCCCTCCTGTCCAGTCCAAGACCTCACCCCCAAATCTTACGACTAGCTGGATTAAGCTCTTCATCGGATCGGTTCTTCCAGAGCTGAATACTCAAGAAACTTTTGTTGATCAGGTGATTGGTTTTACAACCCCATCCTACATTAAGGAGACTTTCCTTCCAAGAAAGAAAGCATGCTATATTTACAAATGGGAATCGAATAGGCCTTGCAACATTAGCTTTATTTCCAGTGTACCAGCTGAATAAAAATATGTGCTTATCCAAATGCATGTATCATCTGAAGGATATGTCAAAAGAAATCAGGGGGGGAAAAAAAGCAACACCATGCCCGTAGCTTGAAAGAGTGAAAAATAATTGCAGGCAAAATGTAGAAGGATGTCAGAATCTCACCCATGTGCACTGAACTCCAGCCTTCCTTTCAAAGGAGTGTGTTTGGAAAACAAAAGCTTCACAAACTTGTCCAAGAGTTGTGTTGCTATAGGAACTATCATAGAAAGATTTAAATCGGAGAGCTTTGTGGAGAGAAAGGATTTTTCTCTCCCCTTGAACGGTTTGAACCCACCTTACAGATAGACCTCCAAATTCATGAGCATTTTCACTGCTTTAAACGGTAGTCACAGCCATCTAATGGCTGAGGATATCTGAGGCAGCAGAAGATTTTATACTGTGAGCCGCGGGTGGGACGGGGATTGAGTTAACCTGTACCTTCCCCAGTGCTTGGAACAGTCTTTGACACATAGTAAGCATTTAATAAATGCCATAAAAAAAGATGAGTGTTAAAGTCTCTGGGGTTAGTCTTGATTTTAATGGTGTTGCCAAATGTTGTCCTTCCCCCACCACTTATTTACTTAGGACTCTGCCTCACTTCTTTTGGATTGTGAGTCTGTGACAAAGAAAAGTTGGGTTAAGCCTTCCTCTGTGCTCTTCACATATCATCCATGATGAATCAATCAATTTTGATCGCTGCATATCAGGTTGGTGTGTCTGCTGTTGTCTCCTAAAAGTCCACATTGTTTGAGACTCAACTTGATATTTCATCTTTAAAGCTTCCGTCCTCCCTCTCTGCTGGTGAAACCCCCTTTCCATTCACTTTGCAGCAGCTATTTAAAATGGCCTGTAATTTCCCCTCCCAGTAAGGCTTCCTGCAGCAATAACGATCGAAAGGTGACCTACATTGGTAATTATCTTGTGGCTTTAAAAAAAGGGAGTGTGTGTCATAAGGATGAAAGCTCTTTTCCTTGGATTATGAGGCTATTGAGAACAGGTCAGGAAGGGCATAGCTGCCTGTCCAACCATTCGGGACTGAGATTGCTCAATTCAGTAAGGAAGTGACAAACACCAAATCACAGGAGTGAGAAAATTCATTCTCACCAAGTTTGCGGCTAGTGATATTTTTCAGTAGGTCATAGTAAAAGGGCATTAACAAGGAGAAGCATAAGTTCAATTAGTGCTGAAGACATTTTAGGGCTCTTTTAAAGCTACCCAGACACTTTTACAGGCCAGGCTCAAAGACGCCCTCTTCTAAAACTTATCAAGTACCCATCAAGAAGAAAAATACTTGAATCAATCAGCAGAGCACTCACCCAACTAAGCACTTGGAAGTATACAATGAGTTAGAACGCACAATCCCTTCCCTCAGGGCTCTATAATCTAGCCAGGAGTTTACAATCTACCTGGAGATAGGAGGATCAGCAGCTATTTCCATGAGCTGTCCATCATTGGAAGTCATGTTTTGCTCAGCATTGGTGAGTAGACTCCATCCATATCTGGCTCCTTGTTTAGCGAAGTGCCATTCTCCTTAACAGTTCCTCTGTTCCTCTTTTATATGGAGTCCCGTGTCCAGAGATGCAGTTGTGGTTGGTATTTACTTTGTCAGCTTTTGTTCGGTTTGGTCTGGCCAGGATAAGGCTTATATGCAGTTTCCTTGGAGTACCTGGGTAACTATCCTTGGTTTTCTTCACTTATTTTCAGTCTGTAGGACTGTATTACCTGTGAAGCTGTTAATTATCATCTGCACAAACTTCTTTTTGCAAAACTCTAGAGCACAATTATCAGGAAACATCTGTTCCTGGTTGTTCTGTCTAAACCACAAGCTCACTGAAAGCAGGGATTGTGCCTACTTACTCTATTGTACTCTCTGAAGCATTTTCTACTGTGTTCCGCCCAGATTAAGCGCTCAATATATACCCTTGATTGACTGATCGTCTCAAAGATTTGTCATGATACTAATAGTTGTGGAGTAAGGAGAGTTTCATGAGAGATTAGATGTGAATTCGGACTCCAGTTCCCAAACCCCTTGTGGCATACATCTTCCCACGTTCACCAGGTGGGGCATGTGGGAAGAAACCCAAAAGAGCTGCTTTTAGGCAAGCTGAAAGGGGATAATTACAAATAGGATGGAGGCAAGAGGCACTTCAGTGAGCAAAAATGGTGTGACATTGCAGTGGGCAACGAGAGACAGCCGCAGAAGGCAGGCTTGGCATACAGCAACCATTAATCGGTGGCGGTTTGGGATCAGAAGTTTCAGAAAGTTTGGAGCACCAAGAGGGAGAAAGAAAAACGGCACAGAACATCATGGGAGTAAACAGTGCAGCAGGGGACAATCGTTATATATACATTGTATGAAAGGGTTTATCAATCACCTGTTGAGATCGATCTATCTCACAGTGGTTATAGCCACACAGTCCTATAGAAGCTCTAAAGGACTGAATTAGAAAATGAATAGTGGCCATGAATTCCTTTAGCTTGGCATTTCACTTGCTCCCTCAGCTGGGGCCATCAGGTCTCTAGGGCTTTTACCTGCTGCCGCAGCAATGAACAACCCATGAAAAGAAGCTCAAAAGAGCACCTGTTTCGAAAACCAAGACCCTCTTCATGGATGCCATTTTCTACACGCTACTTAAAAGCTAAGTTCTGGAAAAAAAAAGGAAAATTAGAAAAGAAATCTCTCAGGTTTCTGGAAGGTTTATTGCCTTATCTTCTTGAGGATTAGTTCGGGAGTCACTAAATACCATCGACTGAACCATTGGAATTCAGTATTTCACAGATCTGCCCAGGAATTTGTCAGTCTCCTGTCAGTGCCAGCAGCACAATAGAGAAAAAGGTATGCTTCTTTCAACTCACATGGACCTGACATTTACGAATAGCTAAGACCTCTCTGCAGAGACTGTGGCTGGGCTGGGAGACTAACCATTTGCCTGTCGAGTGTCTAATTATTCAACCCTCCTCCTCAGCCACCCTAAAAGCAGGGGAACAACTAAAACCACACTGTAGTCCTTCGGTTTGAAAACCCCTAATTTAAAGAATCACATAATGACGTTGACAACTTTAAGGCAGGAGTTGAAGGTACTCTGGCTAAATTTATCTCATCTGTCGCCCTGATTATTAACATTTCTTTATTTTTCTCCTTCTGGCTCAGAGGGGCCATTCTCTACTGGGGTTGAGTAGTTCATATTTTTCATTCCTTAGCACTGCCATCCGTCAGAAGCTTTCAACTGCGATCACCCAGAGTTAAATTTTTCCCTAAATCAAATTTACCCAGCCAAAGTTTCAAACAAGTATCATAAAAGTAATTTCCTATAAAAATTTCAGCTTCTCTTCCCAAGCGTAAAACTTTAAAATAGAGGGAAAATAGGGGAGCCAAAGAGGGTCAGATTTAAATCAAGAGTAAAACTTAGTTCTAAGGTAGCCAGCAAGGGCACCCAAAAACCCAGACTCTGAGACACATGCAACATCATATGTCACCCCAGGATGTGGTAAAATGGGATGGTGTCATAAGGACATCATTTCTGCAGAAGTCTTTTTGATTTTGCCCATATCTTCCCAAACTTCGAGTGTTTCTCTGTGGTACCCTGACCCTGCCTCTTCAATTGTTCAAGAGTCACTGCGATCCCTTTCAAGGTCCCTCTGAACACAGGTGCCACTTCAGGGACAGGGAACTTGGTGGCAGGAACTGAGGCAGATGGAAACTGGGCATTTAAAGTAAAAATACCAGATATAAAGTAATCAGGTATAATAACTGTGGTATTTGTTAAGTGCTTACTATGTCCCAGGCACTCTACTAAGCGCAGGGGTGAATGCAAGCAAATTCGGTTGGACATAATCCCTGTCCCACATGGGACTCAAGCTCTCTCGTTCACCCCTCACATCCAAGCTGTCACCAAAACCCGCTAGTCTCACCTCCACAACATTGCCTGATGCCAATTTGTACTTCCCAAGTGCTTAGTACAGTGCTCTGCACATAGTAAGCGCTCAATAAATACGATTGATTGATTGATTGATTGATCTGCCCTTTCCTCTCCATCCAAACCGTTACCCTGCTCATTCAAGCTCTCATCCTATCCCGTTTGGATTACTGTATCAGCCTCCTCTCCGATCTCCCATCCTCCTGTCTCTCCCCACTTCAATCCATACTTCACACCGCTGCCTGGATTGTCTTTGTCCAGAAACGCATGTTACTTCCTTCCTCAAAAATCTCCAGTGGCTACCAATCAACCTACGCATCAGGCAGAAACTCCTCACCTTCAGCTTCAAGGCTGTCCATCACCTCGCCCCCTCCTACCTTCTTCTTCTTCTTCTCCAGCCCAGCCCGCATCCTCCGCTCCTCTGCCACTAATCTCCTCACCATGCCTCGTTTACGCCTGTCCCGCCGTCGACCCCCGGCCCATGTCATCCCCCTGGCCTGGAATACCCTCCCTCCGCACATCCCCCAAGCTAGCTCTGTTCCTCCCTTCCAGGCCCTACTGAGAGCTCACCTCCTCCAGGAGGCCTTCCCAGACTGATCCCCCTCTTTCCTCTCCCCCTTGTCCCCCTCTCCACCCCCCAACTTACCTCCTTCCCCTCCCCACAGCACCTGTATATATGTATATATATTTGTACGTATTTATTACTCTATTTATTTATTTATTTTATTTGTACATACTTATTCTATTTATTTTATTTTGTTAATATGTTTTCTTTTGTTCTCTGTCTCCCCCTTCTAGACTGTGAGCCCACTGTTGGGTAGGGACCGTCTCTATATGTTGCCAACTTGTACTTCCCAAGCACTTAGTACAGTGCTCTGCACACAGTAAGCGCTCAATAAACACGATTGAATGAATGAATGAATGAATGAATTTTACAGAAGAAGGAACTGAGGCACAGAGAAGTTAAATGACTTGCCCAAATTCACACAGGAGATAAGTGGCAGAACCGAGATTAGAACCCACATCCTCTGACTCCCAAGCCCATGCTTTTTCCACTAGGCCAAGCTGTGCAACCCATGCATGAAAACCAGACTGTCTAGTATAAAAACTAGTTTAATGGCTTAGTTCCCTGCCATCTGGTAGGGTATTGAACTCAAGTCTAAACCTATTCCCACTGGTCTGTGTTCCAATGCAGATAAATGAATGGAGAAATGGCCTGACCCTTTCCCCACCACTGTGGGGGTCAACAGGGTTATGCGGTAGGTCTGGTCTGTCCTGCCGTGCTCAAGGATAGGCTAAGATAGATTCAAGCAACAAATGATTATGCTTCCAGTCCACTAGAAGACTCTTCAGCTCAACAGGATAAGAGCATCATCAGCAAGTTCTGAGGCGGTGGTTCAGGACCTGCTATATCTAGATGATTGTGCTCTATTGACACATTCACAAAAAGGCATGTCCTTGATTGTGGATTGCTTTGCAAGTGCTACAAAATCTGTGAGGCCCAGGAGGGGCAGAGACCATATTTAATTCCCATCTATGCCTTCTCTCCCAGCTCCTAGTACAGCAGTGCTCTGCACATAGTAAGTGCTTAATGAATACTACTACTTCTCTTACTACTATATGCTTCTGTAGTCTGACTGTGTTTGAAAAAACAGAAGTCATGAACCAGCATACCCCTGGCAAACCCTACACGTAACCAAAGGTTTTCATTGGCAAGACAGAACTCAAATTAGTCATTGAATTCTGCTACTTAGGCTATACCCTGCCCAAACATATCCAGATTTATTTTACTTGTACATATTTACTATTCTATTTATTTTGTTTTGTTAATATGTTTTGTTTTGTTGTCTGTCTCCCCCTTCTAGACTGTGAGCCTGCTGTTGGGTAGGGACCGTCTCTATATGTTGCCAACTTGTACTTCCCAAGCGCTTAGTACAGTGCTCTGCACACAGTAAGCGCTCAATAAATACGATTGAATGAATGAATGAATGAATGAATGAAAAGAGAGAAAATAAGATTGCTTTAACAAGCAACATGGTTGCTCCGGGTAAAGGTTAACTGTTTCCTTTGTTATAAATTGGTAATCCCAGGCTATTTATATAATACAGTTTCCTTCCAACTTGGGTTCGCTCTTCCAAGGCTTCGCCCCTCTCTTTCGTTGTCATGGCTGGTGCCTTAGTGATACCACCCAAACATGTTCCTGACTTCTACCCTTCAATTCTGCTCAGTCCGAAGCTTCATTTGCCCTGTGGAGCTAGAGAGGAGAACAAGAGAGAGACTCTCAGTGGGGGTTCTGTACCAAACCATGACTCTTGGGTTGGAGACCGTCACCCTTCAAGACTTAACTGTTAGATTTATTCTTTTATCCGTTTTATAGAGACCATTTTTCCTGAGGTGCTCACATTACTGTATTTTACGTTGCAGTTGCATTAGAAACTGCGGTAGTGTTTGAAGTTCTCTAACTATTAGAATTCTTGCCTTTTGATCTCAAGAAGCACTTGAAAGGGCTCAAAGCCAAATGTACACTTTTTCAAATAGCACAGAAGAAAAGAAGCAACAGCAAAAGGCTGAGGAGTGGGCACTTTTGATGACTGAAGAAAGCAGCTACTGTGGAGAAGGAGAAAGGGACCCTGCCTAGGGAAAGGAGATTGTTTTGAGGGGCTAAAGAATCTTGCTCTGCCATTGGGCTTGATTCTGGCCATAGTTCAAGCAGCCTATCTGGGGGTTGACTTGTGCCATGTCTAAACCGCAGTGAAAAACACCCTCTGTGAAAGCACAAAAATAGCAGTAACATATGCCCAGTTGTTTTTTAACAACAAAACCGAATTGTGTCTAATTGTATGTTTAAGCAACAATACACTCTGAAGCAGTTTATTGTCCTGAGCTTGACAGAAGCCAGAGGAGATTTTCCCTGCTAAATAAGGCAACCAAGCTATTTATTGGCCTGGGCTCTTGCCCTTCTCTGTGCCTGCATGCCTCTCAGAACACTATAAGTGATGGTGCACGGCAGATTTCTTTTGGCCTGTGAACTGAGCCCCTGCCCTTCAAATCCAGTTTAAAAACAGGATGTGATGATGAAGATTTTAAGAATATAGAAGGTGAAAGATAGAGAAAAGTGTAGTGATTGTTAACACTATCTTATCTTATACACCCTATCTTAAAACCCCACCAGAAGGCAGGGATGAAAGTAAAAAAATGTTTTCTGCCCAGGCATGGAGCAGGGGGTGTGGGGGCAGCTCATCAAATGGGGGTGGGAACAGAACCGGGACAAGATTTGCTCCAACCTGCCCCCAGCCAGTTGAGGATAATGGGAACCCCCCTCACCTCACCCCCCAGGGATGTACTTGGCTTGCCTCCTCACACTTCTGGAGGGCCTAGAATTGGGGTCGGGAGGTAGCGGGGCTAAAAAGGGAGGTAGTGGGGCTAAAAAGGGAGGTAGCGGGGCTAAAAATCTTCCCCTGCTTTTCAAAAGCAGAGGGGCAAAAATATTTAAAGGGTAGGACTCCATTTGCCAGTGGAATTTAGTAAAAGGCAGAAAAAGACAATCTAGGATGAATTGTTGCTCTGCTGTGCAAAGCTTTGTGCAGAGCTTTATTAGAAAGATATCACTGCCTTTAGGCTCAAAGATGCTAATATTGATGCTGAAGTTTTTATCTGAGTGCGTGAGCAAACAATGGGTGACTGATAATCCCTTCCACAGGGTGAACTGCAAAGATTATGCCTTGCTGAACTGTTGTATTTGCTATCCCCAGGGCCTGGCAACATTTTTGTTTTTCCTTCTTTGTGAAAGGATCTTCCTGAAGCCTCTGCCCTGTAGCAGAAATCCCATGTCTCACTGTCGCATACCAAGCTGTCCTGTCTTGGGCTGCCGACTACCTACTCTCCATAGTTAAGCCTCCTATGTTTTCGTTCTTGCTCTCACTATTTCCATGCAGCCACTGTCTACCTGTCTCTTCCATTAGATTGTAAGCTCCTTGGGGGGAGAGATAGGCTCTTTAGCTTCACTGTGCTTTTCAAAATGCCTAGTACAGTTCACTGCAAAGTCCACTTACCTTGCCTTACCTAAGTTTTAGCCTTCTTGCCTCTCTTCCCTCTCCTTTGACCCTGATTTTCCCTTCTCCCCCAGTCCTTATCCCATTGCCCTGCCCTGTCTCCTGGGGGGCCTATTCCTAACCACCCCTTAAATTTCAAGTTGCCTAATTCTTGGCCTCATTATGTCAAACAGTTGGAAATGAGAGAAGGGGGAAAATTTTAGGAACAAAGCCCTTCAGGCAATATAGCCCACAACAGAGCTTGTAAAATGCACGATGGAGATCTCTTCCAACTCCATGCCCAGTTGCCATATGTGAAGCAGCGTGGCTCAGCGGAAAGAGCACGGGCTTGGGAGTCAGAGGTCGTGAGTTCTAATCCTGGCTCCGCCACTTATCGGCTGTGTGACTTTGGGCAAGTCACTTAACTTCTCTGTGCCTCAGGTACCTCATCTGTAAAATGGGGATTAAAACTGTGAGCCCCATGTGGGACAACCTGATTGCCCTGTATGTATTCCAGCGCTTAGAACAGTGCCTGGTGCATAGTAAGCACTTAACAAATGCCATCATTAATTAATTAATGTGAAAGCCCACGGAACTGGGGGCAGTTGGGTTAACCAGGAGGACTCCCTGGGCATCCCAACTAACCAACCGGGTGGGTTAGGCTGTTCTGTGTCATTTTTCCCAGAAAGTTTGGCCTGTAATTATCAATTGCCACAGAGTGCTAGGAGGACTCCTCCAATCAAGTCTTCATCTCTCTTCTTTTTCTCCCCTCTGATTAACCCAATGCCTCAGGAGGTCCAGTCACTTTTCTGCTATCTTCTAGTCCTTTGGCAGCTAGATTAAGATCCTAAGTGTGAGAATGAAAAAGCATCCTTTTCAGGTTCTCAGCAGGTGGGAGACACACTTCGGCTTGTCAGATCCGTTGCTGCCCTGGCTTGCTCAGTCAGAATGGGTCAGTGAGACACTTGTGTTAGAATAAAGCGTCAGAAGAGTGGCATGCTGAGAGGTTCTGTTAAAGTCTTGTTAGTGTCCAGCCTGCCCTGTGAGAAGAAAATTATATTCATAGAACTGTCCTCCCCACACCAAAGATTACACGTACCAAACAGATTGCCCCGTGGGGCTTTTGTCTGTTGAGTGTAAGACAGATGATTAGGCTTTTTTTACCCCCAAAGATTCTTGTTGTCTTACTATTGTCCAAGACAATATCATGCAGAAATTACACAAAGGCTATTCTTAGTGGCTGCGGTTTGATTGTGAGGACAGCCCTTCTCAGCCCCTTCTCTCTCAGCTGGAGAAATTCAGTATCATAATAGCTCTGCACTGTGCAGTTAAAGTTTCAAGGAGACCTCCTCAGGAAACAGTGATTCCTGCTGAGGCAGTGAGGCTACGATGGGCAGTAAGGACCATGAAAGCCAGCCTCCAAACCAAACATTATTTTAGCCATCAAAGTGGTGTTTTAGAGTTCCCAGTGGACTTGACTCCCTTGCTGTCAGGATTGGGAGAGGGAGACCTTGAGGGGGGCCAGTTCAGAAACACCTTAACTAGGATCTGAGGTTAAAGGTGTGAACCAGTTGTGTGAACCAACGTTTTGGAGGCCGCAGGCAACTCTGAAAGAAGCCAGCAATAAAGGAGATTGATATTCTTTTCATTCTGTCTCTAGGAAAATTATGAGCACTGTGACCTAGTGTACAGAGCACAAGACAGGAGCCAGGAGCACTAAATTCTAATCCAGGTCCACTACTTGTTTGCTGTGTGACTATGGTCAATTAACGCGTGCCTAAGTCTACTCATCCATAAAGTGGGAATCAAATGCCTATTCTCCCTCCCACTTAAACTGCGAGTGCCATGTGGGACAGGGACTGAGCTTGATCTAAATACTCTGCATGTAATCCAGTGTTTAGCACAGTGCTTGGCATGTAAACTCTTGGGCAAGGAACACGTCTGTTAATTCTGTGTATTTTACTCTCCCAGTCGCTTAGTATAGTTCTCTGAATTGATTGGCTGATTGATAAAGGCTTACAAGCCAATACCTTACAAATACCACAAATTATTAGACAAGGTTCATTCATTCAATTGTTTTTATTGAGCGCTTACTGTGTGCAGAGCACTGTACTAAGCGCTTGGGAAGTACAAGTTGGCAACATATAGATTTGTTGATTTGAGTATTATTTTCCTGACAGTGCCATGGAATAAGAGCTGGGAGTTGGCGAATCTGTGAGTGTATGTGTGATTACTGGTTTGGAAACTGATTTGCTATTTGACAGGAGGGAGGAAGGAAGACACTGGACTGTCCGTTTCTATACTTTTTACCAAGTGTTGTTTCTGCTCTTGACTAGAATACGTTCCGTGCCCTCATTAGAGTGAGGTTTCTGACAGAAAAGAGCATTGTGCCGAAGCGTAATCATGCTAGTCAAGGTTGGTGAAAGGACGAGCTCTGCTTAGCGTGTCCCATGGGTGAGGGAAGCTACTAGGAGCTGAAGGACCACACTATTGTGTGGAGGCAGTTGTTAGCTATAGTGATGCTATGGTGACTCCTGAATATACCCAAGAATGTCGGGGTCCCCTCTGCTGTTTCCACCCCCTGTCTCCGTTTTCAGTCACGGGGCACATGAGCTGAAAACTAGACTGTCTGATGTACAGCTGTATGAATGGCTACCCTAAGTGGAATTCTGGGGAAATTATTCTCCAGGCACTTCCTGGAAACCCAAACATTACTTTCTCGACAGTGAGTTTTGTCTGTGCAGAGGACACAGTATAGGGTATGATAATCAAGGTTCCTTCCTTTTCAGATCAGTAGGGAAACAGTCACATTCGTGGGCAGATGATGGAACCTAGGGTGAAATGTTTTTCTAACCCTCCTTGTCCTTTGCACTTAAAAATGCAGGAAGGTGACAACAAGCATTCTGCAATTTGAGTCTCCGTCAATGCCCCAAGAGCCTGTGCCGCCATGTGTCTCCTCAGGGTACACTAGATCTCTCTTGAGGCTGCAGAGCAGCCGATCTTTCCGGTTGGCCTTCTTAGGCTGCCTCAACCCTGAATTCTGGATATCCCATTGTCAGTTTTCAAACACAACTACCTCTGAAGTCTCCCAGGCCCTGGGGATAAAAGGAAATCCTCAGGACGTCAGAGCCCCCTTCATTTTAGTGCACTATTTCCATCTTTTCCCCGAAAAGGCAGTTTTTAAAAATCCCAACTGTTATAGGTTGCCTCATGGAGTGATTTGCCATTGACTTTCAGCTAGATTATTACTGAGAAGCCTAAAAGCTACCCCACAGTCAGCGGGAAGTAGAAGGCAGAGAAACAAGGGATTTGAGTCATCCACAAACAGGATAGTCAACACCTCAGTGAACTGGAAACAGCAATCTCCCTAGGCCATATTTAAAGACTGCACAGTGGCCCATCAGCCCAGTCCCCTACAACTTGGATGTTTCGGCTTTCCTCCCTCCCTCCCTCACTCTGCAGCCTCTGAACTAGCTAGCTATTTTGTTCCCTGAGGACCCTTGCGAACCAAACGGTTTGATTATCTACGGGTGGGTTGGTTTTCCAGTCTGCGCAAGCCCTTCACATCAAGCGGAAAGCCTGTTGGTTTCTGCCCTTCATTGCTTTCAGTTATCGCTCTCTCTTCTCCAAGTCTGTTGCATCCCAGCCACAGTTTGGAAAACTTCTCCAGCTGGAAGGGAAGTAAAATCAGCCGAGTCCAAAATGCTCAGAAGAACACAAGGGCCACAACCAAGACTGGATGCACCTTGGCAGAGTTGGCCTAGTGGAAAGATCACCAACCTGGGAGTCAGAGGACTTGGGTTCTAATCCTGATCTGCTACTTGTGCGCTGTGTGACCTTGGGCAGGTTGCTCAGCTTCTGTGTGTCTCAGTTATCTCATCTGTAAAATGGGGATTAAGACTGACAGCGGAACAGGGACTGTGTCCAACCCAATTTCTTATATCTATCCCAGGGCTTCGTACAGTGTCTGGCACATAGTAAGTGTTTAACAAGTACCATTAAAAAAAGAAAAATTGCCCTTTGGGCCATCCCAAGCATTTAGCAATAATAATAATAATAATGATGGCATTTATTAAGCGCTTACTATGTGCAAAGCACTGTTCTAAGCGCTGGGGAGGTTACAAGGTTTTCAGGTTGTCCCACGTGGGGCTCACAGTCTTAATCCCCATTTTACAGATGAGGTAACTGAGGCACAGAGAAGTTAAGTGACTTGCCCAAAGTCACACAGCTGACAATTGGCAGAGCCGGGGTTTGAACCCATGACCTCTGACTCCAAAGCCCGGGCTCTTTTCCACTGAGCCACGCTGCTCCTCAGTGTACAGTGCTCTGCACACAGTAAGTGCTCAATAAATACGATTGATTGATTGAACTGGCAAGGTGCGTTTCAGATGGGGAAGGCAAGGAAAACTGAAGGTTCACTGGGTCATCTGCATTAAATGGATAACATCCAGACTGAACACAAACCACGATGCAAGCCCCAGTTGCACAGATAATTAATATTTCTCAAGTGGCTAATCATGGGCTAATTCCTAAAATAGCTCATGAAAAATCAGAGTGATTTATTTTCTGTGCTAGGACAAAATGGATCCAGGGAATCAGCACCAATTGATAAAAAGAGATTATAAAAAAGGCAAAGTTTTGTACACAAACATCCTGTCACATACTAAACATAAGCAAATAAAAAGCAATAACTTTATACCACTTCAGGGTATTTTGTTCTCTGAATGAGTATGGCATGGTCTTTCAAGCCTGTGGTTATAATTTCCCAATTTGGGTCAAAAGAGAACTAGGGAGGAAAGTGCTAAGTGGTAATTATAGCTTTGTCTCTTTTTGACCTTCTGTAGAAGAAAATGTTGTTTATTCAGTTCTCTTTCCATAAAGATGAGTAAAGGAAGGAAAATAACAAAGGCTTTGTTTCAAATCCACCTTTGGTTTTTATCTAAATTCAATATCCTACCAAATGATGTTTCTATAAAGCCAGTGTAATTTTTCAGAAAGAAGATGGACATTTATCTTTTCCTGGTGGGCTCATTTTAGCAAAACCATCCCTTGATTGACTGGGAAATCAATTAGTGGGAAAATACCAGGGGATAAATGCCACCTTTTGATCATCGCTCTTGGATTTTATACAGTTCAATTGTGTTGGGGAAAAAGGAGGAGCAGAAAAATCACTCAGTGAAGCAGGGCCTCTAACTAGAGGAGATAGGAGACTTTGACAAGGGTAGGGACACCAGGCTGCAGAAAAATTCACCTGGGAGTTTGGTCTAGGTTGCTCTGCAGAAGCCTGGTCACAATCATCCCATTCACATCAGCCAGTTAAAACCCAGGCTTCTGGGTTTTAAAATGCAGTGTCCGAAGCTTGACTTGCCGTCAATCCGAAAAATAATTAGGCTTATCGATCAATGGTAATAATAAGAATAGAAAGAGTGGCATTTGTCAAGCAGTGAGGTGGATACGAGCTTGGCAGGTCAGATCCAGTACCTGTCCCATATGGGGATCACAGTCTAAGAGGGAAGATGAAGAGATGACAGATGAGGAAACTGGCACAGAGAAGTTGTGACATGCTCCAGATCATCATCATCATCACCAATCGTATTTATTGAGCGCTTACTATGTGCAGAGCACTGTACTAAGCGCTTGGGAAGTACAAATTGGCAACATATAGAGACAGTCCCTACCCAACAGTGGGCTCAAAGTCTAAAAGGGGGAGAACATCAGGCATCACACATCAGGCACGTGGTGGAGATGGGATTCATACCCCAGTCCTCTGATTCCCACTCCCATGTTCTTCCCATGAGGTCACACTGTATTTCCAAGTGCCTTCGGGGTGCACTAATGTTTATCTCCTCCATTTAGAATATAAGCTCCTCCTGGGCAAATCATGTGTCTTGGGAGCTGTTAAATCGTATTTATTGAGTGCTTACTGTGTGCAGAGCACTGTACTAAGCACTTAATTCTCCCAAGTAGTTGGTTCAGTGGACTGCACCCAGTGAGCACTCAAAATATACTACCACAGCCAAGACAACTATGCTACTATTACTATTACATCCTTGGCAGAGTACTGAAGATGGTCCCTGACCTTGGAGAAACTTCGAAGGGACAGATAGGCAGACATAAATGCCTTCCAAATAGGAGGGGGGCATAACTAAAACTGGCGATTGGAAAAGTGTGGAAAAAAGGAATACGTGAATAATTACATGGGTTCATCATCATGATGATGCTGGGGAGGATTCTGCCTCAATTTGCAAATGTCCAAGTGTTCCCCACTCCCTCCTCTCTTGCCTTTGTCTGGCCAGAAGTTCCACCAGAGTTTGAAGTAAATAGACTGTGTATGGGGAGAACTTTCCACAGCTGCCAGTTTCCTTGTCAAAACCACTGAAATTCTGGCTGTGTTCTTTTTCTAGTTCCCGGCTCATGTGGAAAATGAAATTGCCTTGCATTTTTTTCCTTTGGCAAGCAACAATTTGTAGAGGTTTTCCCAGGGTGTAATAAGCAGTTCTATTTCCCCCTTTTTCCACGTTTTTTTTTTTCCCACTTTCTCAGGAGACTGTAGATTGGATTAAAGCTGACTGACTGTTAGAGGAGCAGCAAGTTGAAAACCAGCATCTCTGTGTACACAGGTTGTCAAGCTGCAAAGCCAAGCCATGACTTTTCTCTTTCGGTGATTGGAAAGGAAAATGGAAAAGAGTTCAGACCCAGATATCATTTTGAATTATTCAACTGATAACTGGATCCTTCAAAGCACATAATGAACGAGGTCAGATTTCTGCCCTTCGCTAGACGGGTCGGCCTCCAATTCAGTCCTCTGACACAGAGCGTTGAATTTGAATGGATCCAAAATAGATCAGTTGAGAACTCACTATGGATAATAATAATCATAATCATAATAATTGTGGCGTTTGTAAAGTGCTTACTATGTGCCAAGCCCTAGGGCAGATACAGTACAATCAGATCCGACACAGTCCCTGCCCTACTTGGGGCGGACGATTTAAGGGGGTAGAAAAGGTAATTTAATCCCCATATTATATAAATGAAGAAACCAAGACCCGGAGAAGTTAAGTGACTTGCCCAAGGTCACACAGCTGGCAAGTGTCAGAGCCAAGATTAGAAGCCAGTTCTCCTGATTCACAGTCCCATGCTCTTTCCACCAGGCTATGCTTCTTCTCTATGAAGACCACGTTGAAGAATTCTCCTCACTGTTGTACAGTTGGGTTGGCTCTTCCTGCTTCCTGGACAACGTTCTTTCACGTGGCTACCTGTCAAAAGTTCAACTTCACTCCATCAGGTGCTTCTCCATTCATTTTTCTATCCGTCGGTCTGTTTTCTTATCTGCATTTCTTGTTTTCTAGACATGGTTTTATTTATCATGGTTGTGATATTGAATAGTGAGGATTCTTGTAGTGGGGGGAAGACCAGATTATCTAGCTTCATTTCTGAATCCAGCTGTTTTGCATGCGTACACACACACACACTCATGGGCATCTATACATCTTTTAGACTGTGAGCCCACTCTTTTAGACTGTGAGCCCACTGTTGGGTAGGGACTGTCGCTATGTGTTGCCAATTTGTACTTCCCAAGCGCTTAGTACAGTGCTCTGCACATAGTAAGCGCTCAATAAATACGATTGATGATGATGATCTATACACGCATATACACACACATGCACATACACTTTCCTGTTGGAACGAGAGTTATCTCTATGAGTTCTAGTTTCCTGGGGCCCTATTTTACCTTCAGGGAAAAGGGAAAAAAACCTATTTGAGCACTGCCTTTCAGTTTTATGAACAGCAGCCAAACCTGGTGAAGATGTTCCAGGGCCTTGTCCTCTGAGCAACACCAGCAAGTGCCCAACATCAACACTGTCATAGGAGGTGTGTGGTCAGAGACGCTTTATTTGTTTCAATTAAATTACCCATCAGACATGTCGCTTCAGAAGCAGAAGAAAATGTTGCGAAACTGTCTAGCCCCTGAGAGTTGCTGGTGGAAGAATAATTAGGTTGCAGTCTTTCCAGCTGTGCAAGCATGAATGAAATCATTATGTGATGTTCAGAGTCTATCTGCTTGTGGTGGAATTGCTTCCCATCTCAAATGCATTCAGAGACAGCTCTGCCCTCCAAGACAGGTGCCCCAGGACTGAAATCACTGCCCCCCAGCATAGCTCTGCTTCTGAGAGGCTGGGAATCCACTCCCATTAGTTTGTATCTACTCCAATCAATCAATCAATCAATCGTATTTATTGAGTGCTTACTGTGTGCAGAGTACTGTACTAAGCGCTTGGGAAGTACAAGTTGGCAACATATAGAGACAGTCCCTACCCCACAGTGGGCTCCAGTGCTTAGCCAGTGCTTGGCACAAAGCAAATGCTAAATAAATGAACTTTTTAGGTAATAAAAGGAGCACAGGGCTCACCAGAGAAAAATGGCATCTCCCAGTGATAATAATAATAATTGTGGTATTTGTTAAGCACTTAACAAGTACCGTGTCAACCACTATACTAAGCACTGTTGTAGATACAAGATAATCAGGTCCCATATGGGGCTCACAGTCTAAGTAGGAGGGAGAACAGGTATTGAATCCCCGTTTTTGTAGATGAGGGAACTGAGGCACAGAGAAGTAAAGTGACTTGCCCAAGATCAAACAGCAGACACGGGATAAAGCCTGTATTAAAACCCAGGTTCTCTGACTCTCAGGCCTGTCCCCTAGGCCATGCTGCTTCCTATGTATAGGAAGGACAGCTGTGTATCCACATATAAACAGAAACAGGTGTTCATTTGATTCTGCCTTTTGGGGAAGAGAACAGACATTCAGCTCTTGGGGGTCAAATCACCACAGGGCTTTAACTTCTGACACTTTGTACCGCACAAATCCATGTACCTCAACTGACAAGCTCTTCAAAATATATCTGCATCGAATATTGCTCTGCTGGTTAGTATTATTATCTTTCTTTGTGAGTTGCTGTAACATTACAGCCCAATCTCCTGATGGAAAAGCAAAGGTCAGAGTACCGAAGACTTCAGTAGCATCTTCTCTGACCATCTGTACATCTTGGCCACTTAACTTGCAGTGAAGTAGAAATCAAAACTTGGCTCCAGTTTCTCTATTTGGTAACATTTTATTAAAGGTTAAGCCATTGCTATTGCACATTAATGCTTCCTATATGCCTTCAGATGCTATTATACTAATTAGAACCCACAGATGGACCGGCTTGAAGAGGAAATCATAGCCCCGCAGCACACTGTAATTGTTTTAAAGGGCATCCATGAACTATTACCAACTGACCCGCGAGATGGAGTCAAGCCAGTTGTCTTTCCTTGCCATATCTTGAAATCTCACAAGAGGACCTGGATTCTAATCCTCATTCCACCACTTGCCTGCTCTATGACCTTGGGCAAGTCCCTAATGCTTAATATGGTGTTTGGCACATAGTAAGTGCTTAACAAATGCCACAGTTATTATCATTAGTATGAAGATTCCAACTGGTGGGTGGGGGTCAGGATTCAGGGCCAGGACTTAGTGGAATAATAGTAAAAATAATAATTATGATATTTATCAAGCTCTTACTATGTGCCAAACACTGTACTAAGTGATGGAGTAGATTCAAGATATTTATATTGGACATAGTCCCTGTCCAACATGGGGCTCATAGTCTATGTAGCAGAGAGTAGGGTTTAATTGCCATTTTACAGATTAGGAAGCTGAGGCACACATACAGCAGGCAAAGGGTCAGTGTTTCAGATTCTCATTGTGGTCAATGTCAGGCGTATTGCTGCTGTAATAATCACTGGGATTTACTGTGCACCTACTATGTGCGGCACTTGGTAGAGCAGGCTAGAAGTCAAAGATGCAACCCGTGCCCTCCAGGAGCTTACAATCGAATGGTCCAGTATCAGGAGCGTACCGTTGGCCACGCTATAGAGGCCTATGCAGGGGCGTGGTGGCATGAAAGAAGAACTCCCTCCACTCACAGGGGATTGAATTATGTGGGCTCTTGGTACATCCATCCAAGGCATGAGACCCGGGTGAAACATCACAGGTATTAGCTCGAGGTGTTTAGCCCTAGGAACTGTAACAAGAATGGTGAAAACCCAAGCTATTTAGGGTGTTCTCAAAAGTCCATTTACCACTGGATCTTTATACCTTTACATTAGTGTCACCCACACTAATATGGGGGTAGAGGGGCCTCTGGGAAGAAGCAGAGAAGCGGTGTGTGATGAGTGAGCACAGGTCAGAGGATTTGGCTTCTAATTACCTGGTTCTGCCACTTGCCTGCTGGATTACCCTAGGCAAGTCATTTAACGTCTCTGTGCCTCAATTTCCTCATCTGTAAAACGGAGATTCAATACCTTCTCCCTCCTGCTTAGACTGGGAGTCCCACGTGGGACAGGGACTGTGGATGATCTGATTATCATGTACCTGTTCCACTGCTAAGTACCACATTTGGCACATAGGGAGCACTTAAGAAATACCACAATTACTGCTATAATTGTGGGCTCAGAGGGACCAAAACTGAGGGTCAGCTGATTGTTGAGGATGATGTCACTGTTGCTGCTATTGATTTTCCTGGATTTTGGAATCTCTATTGACCGAGAGACTAGTGAAGGGTTTAATTCAAATGGCCAGAAGCCTCTGGCTGGGTTGGCATGAACTGGAGAGACCTTTAGGACTGCATGTAACATCGGACTGCATTTAGGGGGATTTGACTCTTTGTGACATTTCTGTTTATAACTCACACAACTGCAATTTGTTGTGTGCATTTAGTTCCTAGGTTCGCTGCTGTTCGGTTCACCTTCATTATGAAAGCAAGGGCATGTGTTCTTTTGCAGTTCTAGATCACATTTTCATCTGTCCACATTGTTTTGTTGCTTCTATCATATTTTTTGTCTGCAGGCTGTAGGCCTCTGCACCGTGTATTTCCGTCTGGGAAGTGCGTGAATGTGGAACAGAAATAATTGGAAATGTCCATCTGTCTTACCAAGAGAGAAATCAACAGTGATGGATGGGATGATCTCAGTGACAAGGCAGGATTAATGTAATCTCTCAACCAGAAGGGGGGAGCCCATGTTTTATAGCATTTCTCCAGTCTGTTCTCTGTTCATTAGAGACATCGATAAATGAGAGAAACAGCAGGATATTCTTGTCAAAAACCAGAAGAGATTCATTAGGGGCAAAGTACAAGGTAATACATACAAATAAGGTGCAAAACAAACACCATGGATATAGGGTGGGGAAAGACAGACTAGGTTTGCATACAACAGAAAAAATATCCGTGGATCATAGTTGTCCACAAGTTGTTTACAGCTATATCTGCATGCAGCAGGTTTAAACTATTTTACCCATTAGTGATGGTATCTGCTAAGCATTTACTCTGTGCCAGGCACTAATTAGTCGTGCATAGCGGACACACACTGGGAACTAGATACAAGCAAACATTAGTACAGTGCCAGGCACAGAGTAAGTGCTTAACAAATATCATAATTATTATTATTATAAAATCTTTTGACAAGTAAATACTGTAGTCTACTGTTAAATGTGGGAGTTCCTGTGATAAGGAGAGCTGAGCAGAAGGCAGTACCCATAAATACAGGATGAAGGAAACACGTAACTGTAAATTTTAGAGACCAAGCTAATAGTATTGAACAGTGGACATATATATCATCAATGCTTTTCATTGATGTTTGGCCTATAAAAATGGGCTGATCCTTTCATCGCATGAGTTCTTTATCCAGTCCACCTAGATAACTTCCAGGTGGTTAGTCCTCTGGTCTTTGATGACTCAACTTGTTGGCAGCTGATCAGAGAGGGAGGGAGGGAGGGAGGGAAGGAAGACTACTAGGAACATGGACTTTGCTAGATAAGCTTCCTGTGAACCATTGCAGCTGAGTAAAGAGCTAAAGACACTCTGTCAGCCAGCCATTGGGGAATAGTGATTAGGATTTATTTTTGCTAAGAAACAGCAGCCAGCAGCTTGGGGCAGTTCCCAGGAAATCACACTGCAGTCAGGAAGAGGAAGATTTGGTTATCTCAGATTTATCAACAGTCCAGACCCCATTCTTATATAACTAGGAAGACTCTTGGGAGCAATATTGTCCCCTGGGGCGGAGAAGGGGTGCTTGCTCTTAAGATACTGTGGTAAGTAGATCACTTGCCATTACCAAGGCAACAACCTCTGATTTGGGCTCTGTGACTACCCACTCCGTTGTTTTGTATCCTTTCAAGCACTTAGGAGAGTGCTCCTGCACACAGTAAGTGCTCGATAGATACCATTGATTTGAATTCCATTGATTTGATGACGTAGCAGTGGTGGTGGTCACTTCAGCCGGGAAGGCAGTGAGGCCTAGTGGCCAGAGCATGAGGACGAGAGTCAGCAGATTCATGTTGTAATCACAGCTGGGGCACAAGTCTTGTGTGATGTTGGGCAAGTTGCTTAACCTATCTGTACCTCAGTCTCCTTTTCTCTAAAATGGATAGCTGATCTGCTTTCCAGGTTGGATGGTGTCTGTTCCTGATCTGATTCATTGATATCTAGTACTACCACACAGTAATCACTTAATGAATGTTGTTCTTACTTAATTTTGGGGCGGTGATGGAGCTGCTGGGAAGTCTTGGAGAAGGCAAGTGTCTCTCACCAATTTCAAGTCACACGATTGCTCTCCAGTGTAACATTTAGCAAGAGCTGGTCTACCAGGGGTGAGAGGGGATGAGCCTGAGGAAAAAAATCCCGGTACCTCCAGGCATTTCCCAAACACTCAGAATAAGTCTCCTACTTCCCCTCCAGAACCGCCCCCATCTCTGTCTCCAGTGGGAGCCCGCACACTGTCACAACCAGCCTTTACCCACAGTCACTGGAGAAGGTAGAGAGCCTTATTTAGCCTATACAGTCCTTGAGGGAAAGGATGGGGTCTGCCAACTCTATTGTACTGTATTCCCTCACTGCTCTGCACACAGTAAGTGCCATTGATTAATTGAGAGAGAAGGCAGGGGTCACTTTGCTCTGGAACACAAGATTGAGGAGGATCTCTTCTCTATTCCTCCCTAACCTAACTTCCTGGCCACCATGGATTCCCTCTTTCCCCTCCCCCTGCCCCCCTCACCCACATTATGACTGTCAGTCCAGCCAGGGGAGGCCTCCTTCCAAACACTGACTTACTCAAGCTTCTTACACAGCTTCTTACTGTGCAAGCTTCTTACTCAAACACCTTCTTACAAGCGCTTAGTACAGTGCTCTGCACACAGTAAGCGCTCAATAAATGCGATTGATTGATTGATTGATTACTCATTTCTATGGGCCGGGCCTATGGAAAGGCTGACCCTGGAGTATGGGCCTAAAGACTTTTTAACTTCCCTCATTCTTTTCCCCCCCTAAAAGAAGCATGAGGGTGGGAAAGGAGATTTGGGAACAACTTCCCAAACTTTATAGCTGCCACTGACTGAACATTTCAGTCCCTCCTGCTGCTGATCAGGCCTCTTTTCCTCCTGCTAAATTGGTTTTTAAGCAATTTCATTAAGGCTGGAAAATTGATATGAGGCTCTGAGACTCCTAAAGATGTGATCAGCAGCCGATCTGAAATCTGCTTGAATAACAAATGGCCCAAGACAAATTATCTTCTGACAGGCTTTCTAACCCTGATCTGGAGCTTCAGCTATGCACACAATTGAAAGGAAATGCATGGGATTCAAAGCACATCTAGGACCGTAATTCAATCTTTTCCTCCCAGATATACACTACTTTCTGTTCTGTTGACCCCCTGTAAATTATTTTAGCATTAGATTGTAAACTCCTCGAAGACAGGGATCATTACATCCAGAGCTTGAGTGCCTGACACATATTAAGCTCTTAACAAATACCATTATTATTATTACTCAATACTATGCTAGATTTTTATTTCTCTAAGGTTATACGTAACAGTGAACTACCTGTTGCTGATGTGTTCTGGTGGAGGAAATCTTTGTTAGCAAGATGATTAGCCTCATACCTTTCAGTCATTTATATTACTACTGTTAAGGGATCAACATTTTCTTGTAAGAAATTGACCCAGTCAGTGTGAATCAAGTTTTCTGGCTCCATTAAAATTTAGATAAGATAATTTTCAGACAAACCTATTCTTCATAAGCACTATTTGCTACAGATGGATAACCCAAATATAAATTTCAACATTCATTCATTCATTCAATCGTATTTATTGAGTGCTTAGTGTGTGCAGAGCATTGTACTAAGCGCTTGAGAAGTACGAATCGAGAACATATAGGGACGATCCCTACCCAACAATGGGATCACAGTCCAGATGAAGTCAGCCCTCCTTTTTGTGAAGTCATAGTTGGCGGGACACCATTAAATTATATAATCTGGTCCTCAGTCAGGGCAGATACAAATCAGAACCCTGGTTGACCCTGTTGGATGTTTTGTGGCGGCTAATGTTTCAAAAGACAGTATAGAGAGGGAAATTTCCCAATTCCTTTCAGGGATTATTTTGCCAAAGCATAGCTCTCCATCACTGCAAGTTGCTACTCTTACCTTAAACTCCTTTCCCTTAATTTTATCCATGACTAAATTACCTCTTTCTTCTTCATCCCTGCTTCTTTCTGGGATACATCTGACATGTGTATCCAATTATCTCTCTACCTCATGCTATTGTGGCTTTGTGACAACCTCTATTCTTTGGCCCACAGCCTCTTCTGATTTATCATCAAGACCACTCCTTAATCAGCCTGGTCACTTTTTTCTCTGAACTCCCCGAGGTTTATCTCCATTTTCCATTAGTCAAATCCTTCCTTCATTGATTTCTTTGCCTTTCTAATCACTGATTGTTCCAGCCCGGCTGGAGCGGTGCTGCTGGAGCTTCATAAAGTTCTCATCATTCAACCTGGTTTCATTTTTTTTCATTGGTGGTGACAGAATAAGTATAGTAGAGCTGCCCTTTATTGTGCAGTCACTCTCCTGAAAGTGAGATCCTATGCAGGAGTGCGGGGTGGCTGAAGAAAAGTGACAGAATAGATCTGGAAAATGACTGGGTAACACATGCTCAGAAAGGTTACTTGTCATCCAGAAGTAATACAGCAGACTCTTGTAAAAAGCCAACATGAATGGTTTCTTTTTAATGCCCAAATTTCAAAATATTGAGGATGATTTACACATGGGCAGTGTAGGAAAAATGAAATATATCCAAGGAATGAAAATAAAATTTTAAAAAATTGCAAAGAATTATATTACTGTGAGGTCTGCATTGTAAAATTCAGCTGTGAAACAAGAGGGATTGTGGGTGAAACATTGATTCAGTAGTAAATGTATGGAGCTTGACTCTTGGACAGGTGTTTTCCAAGAGATTGCTTTTGCATTACAGCATTTCAGCATTCATACTGGGGCGGTAAGGGGTTGGATGCAGAGGGCTGAAATTTGTCCCCATATTTCCCATTGGAACAATAGTTCATTAATACCAGTTTGGCTTATAATGAGGCTTCTTAAGAATGCATCTGTTGGTATTGAATGGACTGAATTCAAACAGGAGCTAGGCATTTAAGCTGTCGGCTTCAATAGAGTATTTGAAGGTGAAAATAATAATAATTACCACACTTGTTAATAATAATAATAATAATGTTGGTATTTCTTAAGCGCTTACTATGTGCCAAGCACTGTTCTAAGCGCTGGGGAGGTTACAAGGTGATCAGGTGGTCCCTCGGGGGGCTCACAGTCTTCATCCCCATTTTTACAGATGAGGGAACTGAGGCCCAGAGAAGTGAAGTGACTTGCCCAAAGACACACAGCTGACAGTTGGCAGAGCCAGGATTTGAACCCATGACCTCTGACTCCAAAGCCCGGGCTCTTTCCACTGAGCCACGCTGTTAAGTGCCTACTATGTGCCGGGCACAGTTCTAAGTGCTGGGATAGATACAAGTTAATCAAGATAGACACAAGTGCAGTCCCTGTCCCACATGTGGCTCGCATTCTTAATCCCCATTTTACAGATGAGGTAATTGAGGCACAGAGAAGCTAAGTAACTTGCTCAAGGTCACACAGCAGACAAGTGTAGGAGCTGGAATTAGAACCCACGTCCTTCTGATTCCCAGGTCCATGTTCTATCCAACACTTATGCTCCTTCCTAAGGAACCCTGGCCCCTAAATGAAAAGGAAACATTTTCAAATTTAGTCATCAGCTACCTAGAACACTTAGGTACTTCATTCAATCGTATGTATTGAGCGCTTACTGTGTGCAGAGCACTGTACTAAGCGCTCGGGAGGTACTTATTTATATCCATCCTCAGCACTTACGTAAATACATTAATTCAGTTGAACATTCATTTATTTTGATTCTAATTGTAACTTTTATTTTTGTCTCCCTCAGAGTGTAAGTTCCTTGTGGGCAGGGTATCGGTTACTTGCTTGATTTGTACATCCAAAGGGCTGACTACAACGCATTCAATCCAGTGGGCACTCGGTAAATATTATTACTGCTACTTACCTTACACTCAGTTTCAAGAAAGCATATTCTCTATTGCTCTAAAACTAGAGCGATCTTCAAGGTCTGACAGGGCAGGAGAGTGGAAGGCACTGTCCAGATGGGACTGTCTCTATATGTTGCCAATTTGTACTTCCCAAGCGCTTAGTACAGTGCTCTGCACATAGTAAGCGCTCAATAAATACAATTGATTGATTGATTTAATCCATCTTTCTGTTACCTACCAGTGCCTTCGGGTCTGGCTAAATGATCCAAGAGTTGGACAATAGGGCTCTAATACCCCCTAGGACCCTCCAACATGACATCCCCCTTTTGAGCCAGGATCCTTCTGTATAGTTCTGTATATTCAGAGTTTCTGGGTGCTACTGGTCTGCTTCTGAGGCAGTGACTGGATCTAAATTTACTCCAGATAGGCAGACCTATCGGGCCATTCAGTCCCCCAGTTCTACTGAAGGCCCCAAATTATCTGTTTGGGCTGTCACCCCCGGAGCAAATCAACGAGACGATTGTGCACAATGGGCTGTGTTGATCGAGCATTATCTGAAGAGCATGGTATTACCGATGAGGGCATAATTAATTCCAGCAAGGTTCATTTCTGAACACACCAGTTGTTCGGCGTTTTCTGGCAGCACTCTGGGTATTTATTTGGTAACTGGAGTTACCAAACCGGAGAGTTGGCTTGGGATTCAAGAGTGGGCTGAATCAGCCCCAGATACAGAACATAAATACCAAACAGGCTATTTGTTTTCTACTTTCTCTCACCAAATGTCCTGAAGGACTGGGGCTGGGAAGAGACACAGTGCCTTGAGGTAGCAGAGTGCCTGATGCGAGAAAGAGGCTTGAACCTGAAGAAGCAGCAAAGGGGCCTCCTCAGAGAGAACATTTTAAAAAATCAGGAAACACATAAAAATTATATTGCCGCTTTGGGGCATGTTGGGAGTCGGTGCTTTCAAAACACCAAAAATCACTGTCCACATCTGTACGATAAGTGTCTTTTATTTTTTTTGAGAAAACTTCTCCAGTGAAAATATCTTTTTAATAATCTGCATGCAGTCCAACAAACCCTGACCTAATATAGAAGAAATATACATGGTGAGTGTTCTGGTTGACAGACTTCAAGTTTTGTAAACTTCAAGTCACTAGTTGTTCCCCAGAGCCTGCACCATCAGCAACAATCATCTTTCTTGTTGGCCTGAAAAAGGTGTACATTGTTGTTGGGGGCCTATTTTTGTTCTCTACTAACTTTCCCTGGTAATGTCATCTGTCATCCCGAACCTAACAGCTTGGCACAGGTCACAAAACTGTAGAGTACCTGGCCTCTCCCTCCTTCATGGCCCAAACTTGTCCCCTTATCCTCTCCAATTGCCTATCATTTTCTGCGCATGCACTAAGTTATTTAAACCCAGCCTGACTTGAACTGTTTTTCCAAGACTTGGCTTTAATATAACATAAGAAAATAAGATAGCGTTGGAAAGGCGTGATGAGGTAGATAATGAAGTGTGCATATATATATTATAGATTAGATGTGTATATATATATATATACACACAGATTATATGTATATATATACACACGCACAGATTTTATATATATATATATACACACACACACAGATTTTATATATATAAAATCTGTGTGGGTGTGTTTGCATGGACAAGTAGTCACAGGAGACCATGACAACATGCAATCTTTTGGCGTCTCTGTGCTCTTCACCTTCATTATGGTGAACAATTCAGAGTCCTATTGAAAGCAGGACAGTGTTTGGTAACCTCTGTTTTGATAAAGATTTTTTTTTAGAGCTAAACGGGTGATAAATTACTCTGAGTTAATAACCACATCCTGTCTCTCTCCTTAGTCCAAGATCACAGAGATGACTCAACTAGCACTTTTTCGACTAATTAGCTCACATTAGGGGGTATCAGCCAGAATGCGGGTTTTTGCTGCAGTTTTCTTGTGGCTGACAAACAGCTGTTTCCAAAGCATACTTTTTAGAATAATGAAATGTACCTAAGGGGAGAAAGCTCTTTATAGATATAAAAGCTCTTCTGCAACTTTGGCTTGGCATAACACTGTGGCTGCCCCTCCAAAGAACTGCCCCTTGTGAACTGATCTTTCCAGGCATTCAGTTATTCACTCTCTGGATTGGGGCAGTCCGTGTCAGGGAACACCGAGCTGGTACATTAGCCCTATGGGACTGCTGTAAAATGGTCACCAGCTCTCCTGGGATATAAAATATTGAATATCCTGTTGTTCCTCCTCTCTATTATAGCAAGGATGTGAAATCACCCTGCCTCCAAGAAGTCTTCCCCGTTTAGGTTCTATTAATCTCTAGTCCCTTCAAGTTACATCCACCCAACTGTCACTTCAGAACTTCTGTGCCACTGGTGTTCTCCCAGATGTCCCGAGTACTCACATACATGTCTTACATATCCTATTACCTGTGCACTACCCTCTTCTTTCTTTGTCCTCTCTGTAAATTATTTGTGTTCATCTCCTCAACTAGATTGTAACCTCCCTGAAGGTAGGGATCACAGGGACAGCCCTGTGTACATCATCACATAACTGTAATTTGGATTTTTTCAGCCCCAGATGCCTCACCTTATACTTGCTCACTCTGAAACTCATCCACCACTTTCCTGACATTTATCCCCATTTGCTCGACACTTCACCATCTGGGAGAGCTTAAAGCCATCTGTAAACTTGGAGATTTCACTGCACGCTCTTTCAACCAGATCATTTATGAAACAAAACTGGTCCCAGCACTGATCTCTGGAGGAGCCCACTTCTCCATCCTGTTAAAGTGGTGGTTTTTTTCCCATACTTTCGTTTTCCTATCTTTTATAATAATAGTAATGATGGCATGTATTAAGCACTTATTATGTGTAAGGCACTGTTCTAAGAGCTGGGGAGGTTACAAGGTGATTAGGTTGTCCCAAAGGAGGCTCACAGTCCTAATCCCCATTTTACAGCAGAGGTAACTGAGGCCCAGAGAAGTTAAGTGACTTGCCCAAAGTCACACAGCTGACAGTTGACAGAGCCAGGATTTGAACCCATGGCCTCTGGCTCAAGGAGAACAACATGTCTCATGACTGTTGCATTCCAGGTTGATCTGTCCACTGCTGTGTTCTCCTACCAGTCCTTGACTTCGCCACACTGCTGGATACACACGTTTTGTGGACTGCAGGAAAGGAGCTTGGAATTTTCCATAGCCTAACAAGGGATTAGGAGAGCTGAGGAAGTCCTCTTTTCTGGAATTAGAACAAAAAACAAAATGAAAGAAAGAAAGTTAGAGAAAGGAAGGCTTCCGTACTTCAGATAAAAAGTGACTTACGGTAAAGTCGTGTTCTGTTTAAGATGGGAATATACAGATAGTTTCACCAGGCAAGGCTTTTCAGGGAAGGGACAGTGTGGGGAAAAAGCCGCTGTTCTCTCTTAACCTTGGTCCCTCACCAGACTCAAGGCCTCTTCTCCGCAGGTATTTATCCCTCCACAAAACAAGCAGGATTCTGGGTTTCCCAGAATTGCTCTACTGGGGCTGAAGCGGAATCATTCTAACAAGGTTATTTAGCTCAAGAAGCTGAGATTGTCCAGCTATCACTCTTCTGGCTACTGTTTGCATGCTTGTGTAAATCATCATCATCATCATCAATCGTATTTATTGAGCGCTTACTGTGTGCAGAGCACTGTACTAAGCGCTTGGGAAGTACAAGTTTGCAACATAGAGAGACAGTCCCTACCCAACAGTGGGCTCACAGTCTAAAAGGGGGAGACAGAGAACAAAACCAAACATACTAACAAAATAAATGGTCCAGTAGTGGGACCAGGCTCTCGCTCTGCAGGCAGAGGAGTGAAGGCTAATTCAGGGGTCCTTAGTCCCGGCAGATATGACTGACTCTTAAGAATGAAGATGACATTGTTAATATTTTCAGAGGTACAAGCTGGTGGAGAATTCAGTGAAGATTTTGGCTCTCTAAACGAGGACGGCACCAAACTGAAACTAAGATTGGATCCTCTATCACAACAGCGTTCTCCTTCTTGCCTATCTCTGTTGGAATTAGTGTTAGGTTCTTTAACATCACAGATAAGCCTTCCCCCCAGGCCTCAAGTCTTCAGAATAGCAAGAGAAAGGAATGATAAGTGTTTTTTGCATAAGCAAATTGTTTTAGAATTGAAATATTTTCATTTTCTGCCCTATTGGAGATGCAGTAGAACATTTTGGCATTTGAAATAAACACTGTAGCCTTGTCTTTGCAGTTCTTTCCATCTAGTGCGATCGAGGTTATTTTTCTATAAGATTTAATCATTCTTATGCTCATATGGTGAATGAACTATTGAATTATTGTTTTCACCTTTGTATCTTCTGTAATTCACTTGCAAATTATGCCATATCAACTTCCATTCAATCCCCAGTACAGTTTAGTGCCTAGAATTTTGAGCTGTCTCGGAATGAAATCAGTACTCAGGTGCACTCTATTCCTATGAACCGAAGCAGATGTTCAGAGGATTCTCTATGTAGTATCTCTCGGTCATTAACTGAAAGGAAGACGTCTAGAGCAGTGGTGCCATTTTTGTTATGCTCATAAAGGAGCCCCCTTCATCTGCCTGGCACGTGATGGTCTCAGAATGGCAGCCACACTCTCTCTGGCAGGGCTGCTTACTGGCCACGTGCCACTCCCCGGCTGCGTGGTACGAGGACTTTCATCATCATCATCATCACCATCAATCGTATTTATTAAGCGCTTACTGTGTGCAGAGTACTGTACTAAGCGCTTGGGAAGTACAAGTTGGCAACATATTGACTTTCCTTTGGGGTGAGCTGGCATGGGCCAGCTGAGTCAGCCCACCCACCAAGAGGGTGGGTTGGAGATACCACGGTAGCTGGATGCTGGTCACTTTAGGGGGCCACAGCATCCTGACATCATTGACTGGCTGATCGATGGACCCCGGCACAACTCAGTATCACCCGTTCCTTTAAACACGGGGCCCTCCCAAATTCTGTCTGGAAGCAGGAGCTTTGGCTCCAGGACCGAGCCCATCATCATCATCATCATCATCAATCGTATTTATTGAGCGCTTACTATGTGCAGAGCACTGTACTAAGCACTTGGGAAGTACAAATTGGCAACATATAGAGACAGTCCCTACCCAACAGTGGGCTCACAGTCTAAAAGGGGGAGACAGAGAACAAAACCAAACATACTAACAAAATAAAATAAATAGAATAGATATGTACAAATAAAATAAATAAATAAATAAATAAATAGAGTAAAAAATATGTACAAACATTTATACATATATACAGGTGCTGTGGGGAAGGGAAGGAGGTAAGATGGGGGGATGGAGGGGGGACGAGGGGGGGAGGAAGGAAGGGGCTCAGTCTGGGAAGGCCTCCTGGAGGAGGTGAGCTCTCAGCAGGGCCTTGAAGGGAGGAAGAGAGCTAGCTTGGCGGATGGGCAGAGGGAGGGCATTCCAGGCCCGGGGGATGACGTGGGCCAGGGGGAGATGGCGGGACAGGCGAGAGCGAGGTACAGTGAGGAGATCAGCAGTGGAGGAGCGGAGGGTGCGGACTGGGCTGTAGAAGGAGAGAAGGAAGGTGAGGTAGGAGGGGGCGAGGTGATGGACAGCCTTGAAGCCCAGGGTGAGGAGTTTCTGCCTGATGCGCAGATTGATTGGTAGCCACTGGAGATTTTTGAGGATACAGGATAAAGATAATAATAATATAATAATAATTATAATATAATAATATAATATAATTAATATAATATAATAATAATAATAATGTTGGTATCTGTTAAGCACTTACTATGTGCAAAGCACTGTTCTAAGCGCTGGGGAGGTTACAAGATGATCAGGTGGTCCCACAGGGGGCTCACAATTTTAATCCCCATTTTCCAGAAGAGGTAACTGAGGCCCAGGGAAGTTAAGTGACTTGCCCAAAGTCACACAGCTGACAGTTGGCAGAACTGGGATTTGAACCCATGACCTCCGACTCCAAAGCCCGGGCTCTTTCCACTGAGCCACAGCAGCTTATTCTAAAGATGTCCCGGTCTTCTCTGCCGGAGATTTCTGTGTGCCTGCATCACCCTCCCTGCGGATGAATAAGCTAAAGAGGAACAACCAGCAGCTTGCCAGGCAGTTTTCAGCTACCTGCTGTTTAAAACTCTTCACTTACCCCAGCTTTGGAGACCCAGGGAGAGAAAACAGTTCCCTGGTGTGTGGATGCAAATGCCAGCTCAGAAAGTGTGAAATGCTAATGGGTCTGCCAAGGAACTCCGTGAGGACACCGAGTGCACACTTTTCACGGGGTTGTATTACTGCATAAATGGGATTTATAATTAATCTATAGGCAGTCGCCCATGCTCACGACTGCCTGACCAGCCATGATCTCCAACAGTGGAATTCAGGAGATAGTTGTCAAAGAAAAGGTTAAATAAGGTCTGAATGCTCTCTAATAAGAACTTTCCAGGGAGCTGCAGACTTGGCAGATACATAATCACAAGAGTCCTCCAAACAACAAAGTGATTCCAACACACACACACATGTGCGAGCGTCTCCCTGGTGCTATATTCAGTGCCCCAGTCTCTGTGTCCTTAGGGAGGTTCATTCATTCAATTGCATTTATTGAATGCTTACTGTGCGCAGAGCACATTGTATAATAATAATAATAATAATGATAGCATTTTATTAAGCGCTTACTATGTGCGAAGCACTGTTCTAAGCGCTGGGGAGGTTACAAGGTTATCAGGTTGTCCCATGAGGGGCTCACAGTCTTCATCCCCATTTTACAGATGAGGGAACCGAGGCACAGAGAAGTGAAGTGACTTGCCCAAAGTCACTTGTCACTGAGCTGACAAGTGGCGGAGCCGGGATTTGAACCCATGACCTCTGACTCCAAAGCCCGGGCTCTTTCCACTGAGCCACGCTGCTTCTCCAGTACACTGTACTGTGTGCAGAGTGCAACAGGGACAATACCTACGTGGGAACCCAGCAATAGAATATAGAATATAAAGGTATATGCATAAGAAATACTTGCAGTAGGCATTAAATATTATCTATTGACTGATCAGAAGTGATGAGAAGCATTTTGGCCTAGTGGATACAGCATGGACGTGGAGGTCAGAAGGACCTGGGTTCCAATCCCAGCTCGGCCAAAATACCTGCTGTGTGACCTTGGGTAAGTCACTTAACTTCTCAGTGCCTGTTTCCTCATCTGTAAAATGGGGATTAAGACTGTGATTCCCATGTGGGACATGAACTGAGTCCAACCCTGATTAATGTGCATCTACATTAATGTGCAGCTACTTCGGCACTTAGAACAGGGTCTGGAACATAGTAACAGCTTAACGAATACCATAAAAAAATGCTCAAACCGTGATTAGGGCACAACCACAGGCTTATTAATACCTGTGAGAGAATCCTTTATATGTAGGTTTCTAAACTAAACTAGTTTAGTTTTCAGTTTAACAAACACAAATCTATAGTTCAGTCAATCAATCAATGGTATTTATTGAGCACTTCCTTTGTGCAGAGCACTGTACTAAGTCCTTGGGCGAGTACAATATGACAAAGTTGGTTGACTCAATTCCTGCTCAGGAGTAGTTTACGGTCCACAGGGGAGACAGATATTAAATTACAGATAGGGGAAATAGTACATAAATGCTATGGGGCTGTGGTGGGTAACAAAGGGGGGTACACAGCAAAGTGTCTTAGAGCCAAGGGTAAGGAGTTTCTGTCTTATTCATTCATTCATTCATCCAATCATTTATTGAGCGCTTAATGTGTGCAAAGCACTGTACTAAGCGCTAGGTAGAGTACAGTATAACAACAAACAGACAAATTCCTGCCCACAACGAGCTCACAGTCTAGAGGGGGGGCAGACGTCAATATAGATAAACGAATAAATAGATAAATTGCAGATGTGTACATTTGTGCTGTGGGGATGGGAGGGAGCATGAATGAAGAAGCAAGTAAGAGCTGTGCAGAAGGGAGTGGGAGAAGAGGCGAGATGGATTTAGGGAAGGCTTCTTGGAGGAAATGTGCCTTCAATAGGGTTTAGAAGTGGGGGATAGCGATTATCTGTTTGATATGAGGAGGGAGGGCATTCCAGGTCCTCTTTATGTGGCAGTGTCTTATGCGGCAGTGGGTGGGCAACTCCTAAAGGTTTTTGAAGAAGGCTGGGATAAGGCTTGAACGGTTTATCAGAAAAATGATTCGGTCAGCAGAGTGAAGTGTGGACTGGAGTGGGGAGGCTGATACTGAGTCAAGTAGTATGTAAGTGCTTGGATCAGCATGGTAGCAGTTTGGATGGAAAGAAAAGGGTGAATTCTAGAGATGTGAAGGTCGAACAAACAGGATTTCATGACAGATTGAATATGTGGGTGGAATTCATTCATTCATTCAATCATATTTATTGAGCGCTTACTGTGTGCACAGCACTGTACTAAGCACTTGGGAAATACAAGTTGGCAACATATAGAGACAGACCCTACCCAACAGTGGGCTCACAGTCTGGAAGAGTTGAATGAGAGATGAGTTCAGGATAATGCCAAGGTTAGTGGCTTGTGAGACAAGGAGGATGGTGCTGCTGTCTATAGTGATGAGAAGACAGGGAGAAGACAGGGTTTTTGTGGGAAGATTTGGAGTTCTATTTTGGTCTTGTTAAGTCTGAGGTATTGGTGGGGCGTCCAATTAGGGCCTTATTAAAATTAGCACTTACTGAATGGAATCTAGCTCACCTTAGTTTAGGGAAACATGTAGTTCATAAATGATTTTTAAGAATGACAAGCTTGCTATGATGTTGACGTTAAGATGAGAGTTGACTGTAATCAATTTTGTTTGGCTCTGACTTCTCTGTTAAAGGGATATGATGGCCTTGGTTTCTGGACAGTTCCCCTTGCCTCCTTCGGATTTTATTGTTGGCTCCCAGAGACAGAATCTCAAGAAGCCCATCATGTAGGGACTGATTGTATGGGCATTTTGGTCATTCAACCTAGTAGAAAATGCTGGAAGAATAATCTGAGCGGGATTGCCATGCAGTCTCAGAACACTGAAAGGCTCCTTCAGGGACAGAGAGGCTAATTGTTTTCCACTTGGCCCCGTGGTCAGTAAAGTCGCCGTGAAATAAATCATTCCTCATCAGGGGTGTGTAATTAGAGATGACTGTGTGGGGTTCCGGGAAATGCTGACTGATTGCGTAAAAAGGAAAGACCTACCGGAGTCTGTAGTAAATGTGAATTAAAAACAGTACTCCAAAGGATGGAAATCTTTTTCCGGTAAGAGCACCTGGGGTCTATCCAATATCCTTGCAGCATTCACCTAAAGGTTTAAAAGTTGGGGGGGGGGGCTTTCTGTTTTTCCAATGGAAAAAGCACTGTTCTGTTTACTAGAAAACCTGGGTTTTAGTCTTTGTTCTGTAGCCACCTGGACATGCATTTCCCAATATGCTGGAATCTTCCTCCTTCTTCTGCTTGTTGCACTCCACATTTTATCATAACTGGTAGGAGTGAACGTAGGAGTGGAGCTGTGCAAGCCACTAGCACTATAATCAATTCCTCTGTGAACAAGCAATGATATTCACTGAGCATTTACTGTGGGCAGAGCACTTTAGCTTAGGAAAGTACAAGACAGTTGTAAGCATGAACCCTGCCCACAAGGAGCTTCCAGTCTACAGATTCTCATCTACAGGCTCTCGATCCTGAAGTCTCGTGGATGAGGCTAATTAGTCATCTCTGACAGGAGGGAGACTCTATCCTCAACACTGTAAAAGTGGGAGTGGGTTTGAATTTGTGCCAGTGGATTGGAGAATAGGAGGAGGAGGATAAATAGGAACAGCTTCTTGAAGTAAATGGACTTAGGGTTGTGAATTCAGCTCCATATCCAAATACCTGAATATGACGGCCTATTGCTGTGTGAGTTTGGGTAAGACACTTAACTTCTCTGTGCCTCCATTACCTCATCTGTAAAATGGGGATTGAGACTGTGAGCCCCACTTGGGACAATCTGATAACCTTGTATCTACCCCAGTGCTTAGAACACTGCTTGGCACATAGTAAGTGCTTAACAAGTACCATCATCATCTTGCCTTTAAAGCAGTTGTTTCTGTCAGATGGAGGGCCTTCTTTGCTAAAAAACGGCAAAACAATCAACCACCCCGCTAAACCCATGTGGAAACTGTCACTAACAGGTGGGAGCACATCAAGAGTCTGGGGCAAGGAAGAGAGAAGTGCAGGGGGCTATTTCCATAAGGCTGTCGGCAAATACGTGTTGGACTCGGATTCAGTTTTCTTCAATAAAGAGGGAGTCATTTGGGAAAGACAGATGAATCCACTTAGACGCACTCAACGCCTGGGGTCATATGAAGAGCAGGCTGAGAGTATAGTCAGTCATTCACAAAGTGGATCATGTGGAGCTAGAGATAGAGAGTAGAAGAATGGGCTCTTTGATAGAGACACTAACAGTTGTCAGAGGTAGTCTAAATTATTTCAAATATCAGAGTACGCCGTATCGAACGGTTCATTCTTCAAAGAGAATGTTTGAAGAAAGGGTCCCCATGGGGACAAGTGTGTTAAGTTATTTGACTTGCCAGCTGGTTTCTGCCTTGGCTCTCATCTTCCTTTCTGAGCAAACCAGCAGGCAGTACTGGTTTCCCTCGCCAACTGTTGAATTTGGTTCCTGAAAGTCACTGTGGTTGGCAAAACTGTGGTTAGTGAGACTAACGGCTCTTGGGGAAAAATGGGGTTAGTGCTCTGTGCCTTCATTCTCACTGGGTAAAGTCTGAGACCTTTTTATGATCAAAAGTAAACACTAAGCTGGATGAATATTATTAATATAGGAGCATGAAGTGTTTGTAGGAAAGATAAATAAGTGGATCCCCCTGGGCGTCTTCACAAATAAGTCAGTCCCATTTGCTTGGAGGCTCTGATTCAGGGTGTGAATGCAACCCACAGTGTAATCAGGGGAAAATGAAGCACATGCCAACTGGAACCGAACAGCATGAAGCACAGTATGAGACGAGAGATGTGAATACTTGTGATGGGAGAGCCACAGGTGGGGAGCAAGAGTACGAACAATTTGAAATGGCTTTGGAAATGGAAATTCCATAATTCCATAAGCAATTCCTCTGTGCAGATTCTTGGTCCTGAAGTCTTAGGACTGAGGTGCTTGTGTTGCTCCGATGGGAGAGTCCATTATCATCACCTTAATGACTCAGAAGTGTATCCTGGAGCAATCAAAATGGCACTGTCATGGTCAGTGGGAGAAAAGGAATGGGTGTGGGGAGAGAATGCTAGGAATTTTGAATTATATCTCCCTTACAAGACTGAATATGGGTCTACACGTGCAAATTATCTAGGAAATCAAGTTCCCAGAGTACACTTTTGTCCCATTGATCAGTCTACCCACAGGAAATATCCATATAATTCTAGCCAAAGTGTATTCTGGGGGTTTGATTGGTGGGGAAATTTACAAGTATTGACCAAGAATTAGCTGTTGAAAAAGAGTATATGAGCAGGGACTATGGTACAAGGTAATAAACACTGGACTCATGAGAGGAAAACTATTATGTCTCCCAAGACACTGGCCTGGCGTGAATAGGGGAAGAAATATTTTTGGAAAGGATTTTTTGTAGAAATGAAATGCCATTACACATAATTTGGAGCCACTCTAATCCCCTTCTTTCAAGGTTCATAGCAGTATTAAAGAATGGGTCCATTGAGTAGATAACTAATCTCTGTTGAGAAGATAACCAAACTAAACGGTACCACGCAAGGGGGCAAGAAGCCAAAGGGGAAACTGGTAGAAATTGTTACTGGCAAATGGAAGATTATAGCTTTTAGTACCATGTCAGAGAAGCACATTTAAACATTTAAAAAAAACCACTTTCCTTGTGGAATCTGTAAATCTCATTTCCAAATTGCTGCTGCATTTAGTTGATTCCAAGTTATCTTAGTAATTTATTCTTTTTTCCCATCTTAATTAGGATTTTTCAAAGTAGCATGTTTTATACAGGAAGCAGCTTGCAGAGGTGGAAAGAGCCCGGGGCCTGGGAATCAGAGGATTTGGGTTCTAATCCTGGCTCTGCCATGTGTCTGCTGTGTGACCTTGGGCAAGTCATTTAACTTCTGTGTACCTCAATTTCCCCATCTGTAAAATGGGGATTGAATCCTACTCCCTCCTACTTAGAATGTGAGCCCCATGTGGAACCGGGACTGTGTCCGAATTGATTATCTTGCATTTACCCCTGGCACATGGTAAGCACTTAACAAGTACTGGGAAGCAGCGTGGCTCAGTGGAAAGAGCCTGGGCTTTGGAGTCAGAGGTCATGGGTTCGAATCCTGACTGCCAATTATCAGCTGTGTGACTTTGGGCAAGTCACTTCACTTCTCTGGGCCTCAGTTTCCTCATCTGTAAAATGGGGATGAAGATGTGAGCCCCCTGTGGGACCACCTGATCACCTTGTAACCTCCCCTGCGCTTAGAACAGTGATTTGCACATAGTAAAAACTTAATAAATGTCATTATTATTATTATTATTATTATTATTATTATCACTGTAATAACAATTACTGTTACATATTTGGTAGGGACCGTCTCTATTTGGTTGCCAACTTATACTTCCCAAGCGCTTAGTACAGTGCTCTGCACACAGTAAGTGCTCAATAAATATTATTGAATGAATGAATGAATGAATGAATGAATAAATATTTTCAGGACATTACATGCCTGTGAAGGGCTCACAGTGTGTAATTTTGACCATAAGACCATGATCCCTTCCTTTACTAGGTCAGACCAATGGTCTATGCAGTCCAGTGTTTTAGCTCCAATAGGGGCGGCAGGATGTTCGGAGGGACCATGCTGGCTGCCCTCCTAGTCATTTATCCTCATCGTTAAGAATGGATCAGCTGACATCCCTATCATTTCCTTCTCCATGCCTGACTTTACCCCTAGGACAAGACCATAAGAACTGAAATGCTGCTGTTCTGCCTGTTGCTGACAAATGGAATTTACAATTCCACCATCCAAATTGAATTTCTTATGCCAAGATTTAGACCATGAGCCCGGGGGGCTGGAAAACAGATTTCCAAGTAGCCATAGGCAATATTGGAGGACTTTGAACAATATTCCTATAAAGGGCCCTTTTCCCGCACGTAAAGATTTCCTTTCACCTATGCCCACCCATTTGGTTATCCCTAACGGTTTCTGAGTAACGGTCTTTGCTGCCCATTGCAGGCCCCCTGGAGAAACAGGTAAATCCCTTACTGTCTTCAGCCAAGCCTGAAGTGGTGAATTACTGGCTTTCCCTAGGCCTCCAGGCACTTACACCTTTAGGTCAGAGGAGAGAAAGTCTGGAATTTCCTACCAGGGCTTTTGCCCCCAAGGAATCTGCCCCTCATGTCAGGAGGGGCAGATCCCAAACATCAGAACCCTTTCTGATTGACAGCCCTGGGAAACTGCCTAGTTTATCTCTTGTTAAAGTTGGCTCTGCCTGGAAAGGCCATCAGCATGGCATAGGACAATCTTTCCATGCTCACAACGTGTCAATCACACATGGTCTTTACAGTCATTCCCACTTCCATGGGTAGGATGTCACTCTGTGACACTGCCTTGGGATGTGGAGGGCAGCAAAATCTATATGAATACGTATATTGGTTACTTCTGCAGGGGACATTGACAACTCAGCATGCAGAATCCCATACCACAGGACTGGAGATCTGAACTCCTTTTGACTAGGCAAAGCAGCGTGGGAAGCAGCGTGGCTCAGTGGAAAGAGCACGGGCTTTGGAGTCAGAGGCCATGGGTTCAAATCCCGGCTCCACCACTTGTCAGCTGTGTGACTTTGGGCAAGTCACTTCACTTCTCTGGGCCTCAGTTCCCTCATCTGTAAAATGGGGATGAAGACTGTGAGCCCCTTGTGGGACAACCTGATTACCTTGTATCTACCCCAGTGCTTAGAACAGTGCTTTGCACATAGTAAGTGCTTAACAAATACCAACATTATTATTATTATTATTAGGCAAGCAGATACTACCCCAATTCCTGCAGCTCTGCATGAGGCACAGCAGCACTGAGCTATCATGCATGCAGCTACAGCAGCACAGAGAACGGCAAAGATGAAAAGTCGAAGAGGGTTGTCTACCTATTAAGAAATGCATGGTGCATCAGAGTCTGTCCTTGGTTTCCATACTTGCTGGCTAGCAGCAACCTTAAAAATAACAATTATGGTATTTGTTAAGTGCTTACTATGTGCCAAGTACTGTCCTAAGCACTGGGGTTCATACAAGGTAATCAGGTAAACACAGTCCTTGTTCCAAATGGGGTTCACAGTCTTAATCCCCACTTTACAGATGAGGTAACTGAGTCAGAGAGGTTAAATGACTTTCCCAAGGTCACAAAGTAGACAAGTGGCAGAGACGGGATTAGAACCCATGTCCTCTGACTCCCAAGGCCGTGCTCTTGCCACTAGGCCATGCTGCTTCATATTAGAAATATGAAACTCTGACAGGTTGGGTTGGAAGCCACATTTCCTAGGAAATCAATGAGCACCAATTTAATATTGTTCAACTCTTGTGCTTGAAGGCTCCTGAGTTATGGAGTTTTGGGTGGCTATGTGGAAGGGTCTAATTAGTTGCTTAGTGAACAACATTGGCCTATCCAAACAGTGGCTCTGTGGTGAGCTGAAATGGGGTGGCCAAAAGCAGCCATCCCAGGGAAGCACTTTAAAGATACAAAAAAACTCCATCTCAGTCAATGCAGTGACCCAGAAGAAAGTTGAAAGCAGGCAAGTGGTGGAACCAGGATTAGAATCCAGGTCCTCAGACTCCCAGACTTGTGATCTTTCCACTAGGCCAATTGTTGATGGATTGACTGATCAGGGTGGGCTGTGTATCCAGGGTTACCCTGCATTTTCCCAGCACTTCTCCCTGAAAAAGTTAAAAAGAGCTGCCGGCCTGTTTCTCACAAAATGGGATTCTAAAGAAGAGCCCTAGCTCATCTTTCTGGGGTTGCAGTAGCCACTTCAACTGGCTCCCCGGGGAGGTAGCCTCCCAGAGAAACAGAAAGCCTGTCGAGCTGCAGCTGTGCTCTCACCCGTGTTAATGAATTGTTGGTTTGTCAGTATATATGCCATATGGCTCCAAAGTAGATTTCAATTTTATGTGGTGGAATTGATCATTTGGATGCTCTGCCCCTCTCCTGGATTTCAAAATTACCTAGCCAGCATTGAGGAAATTTTGGCTCCTGGCTTTTGTGCCATTTTACAATGACTGAAAGAGACTGATTTTCATTTTGATTGTTCTAGCTCTGCACTATTTATGCTTTTTGATATCTAGCCAATGGATAGAATATGGAAGAGCAAGTTTGTGTATCTCTCTATATGCCCTATTTGAACCCAACTCTTAACACTTCTCATTTTCTTTCTTTTCTTGTGGTGTGTGTTAAGTACTCATATCACATAAAACGCTGTAGTAAGTACTGGGGAGGGGCTTGGTGATATTACTTTGGATATGCCAACTAGTACTTCCCAAGCGCTTAGTACAGTGCTCTGCACACAGTAAGTGCTCAATAAATACGATTGAATGAATGAATGAATATGACCCCTGACCCTCAGGGGGCTCACTTTCTAAAAGATAGGGGGAGAATGGACACAAAAGGAAAGAGCTAACAGGTAAATTCAGCAAAAAAACAATCCCTCAGAAACACCCACTGGGGAAGCAGTACTTGGGTTCTTCAGTATTTCAGGCAAAGCTAAAAGTACTTAAGTACTTGGGTACTTCAGGAAAATCCAACCTGATTTTCTTGTATCTATCCCAGCACTTAGTACAGTGCCGGGCACACAGTAAGTTCTTAACAAAAACAAAACAAAAGTCTACCCTGGGTCTAACCACCACAACCAATCCCCACAGTCTAACTGTTATACAGAGGTTTCTTCTCCTCTCTATCAATCAATCAACCAATCAGTCAATCGTATTTATTCAGCAATTTCCATGTAGAGCACTGTACTAAGGGCTTGGGAAAGTACAATATAGTAGAGTTGGTAGGTACTATCCCTGTGCACAAGGAGCTTACAATCTCTAAGGAGTGGTGTTTCTCTCCCCGAAGGTGGGGAATATAGCTCAACATGGGTTTAGTTGGGTTTTTACTCAGTATTCCAACTTCATATCCCTGGGTTTAAGAAATCTGAAAATCAAGGAGGGCTTAGCCGCTATCTTCCTGTCCCTTTTCAGTGACCCACTTAAACATGAAAATGGTAGATTGAAATGATGTCTGTCTCATTTCTAAACTACAAAACTCAGATTTAGTAGTAGTGAAGGTCCTTCTTGTGAAGGTCCTGGAACAGAGTTAGAACACTAACACTGAGGCAATGCTTGCCACGTTGTACCTATGTCTTCTTGGGAAATTTAAGGATATAGAAAAGAGTTAGTGCTATTAGAGGTGGTTTATTCTTAGCTCTGAAGATGGGTGTTGAGAAAGACAGTCATAACAATGCTTCCAAGCATCCTGTTGCCATAGCAACGCGAACCAGAATAATGGACTGGATGGATCATTGGTCCGACACAGCAATGGCATTTTTTTATGATTTCAAGATCAGTTTATAGAGAGATGTATCAACTGTTCCATTTCCAGTGGAATACCGAAAGAATTATTGTTCCAAGTGACTTGGTTAAATGATCATGCATCTTCTGTTAGTTCACTCCCAGGGAAGAAGAGGGGTTCCATTAGTTGGCCCAGTAATAATACAATTCATCACAATACCTGGCTGTTGGCAAAGGAAAATTCACTTTTACCAGATGCTCAGCATTTCCAATCCTGCAATTAGGTTTAAAAGAAGCAAATTAGCTTCGGTAAGTCTCTGGGTGAATCCTTACTTTACATATTGGAGACACCACCTGGTATTTGCTGCACAATTAACGATATTATGAATTGCACACAGTGTTTTCAAATAACACTCAGGGTACTTGTGTGTCTGTCACAGGAAAGGGGGAGAATCCTACTTGACTCACGAAGGCATTTCATGTAGGTGTTTTTTTGAAATTCATGGATAAACTCAGTACATACTGTAGAATACGTCTGGCCCACTTCAGACTTCTCACTTCTTCCCCTCCCTGCCACGAGCCCACTGTTGGGTAGGGACTGTCTCTATATGTTGCCAATTTGTACTTCCCAAGCGCTTAGTACAGTGCTCTGCACATAGTAAGCGCTCAATAAATAACGATTGATGATGATGATGATGACACTTGGTCACTGGAGTGGGTTTTTCTCCCAGACTCATGGGAAAAGAGGGCCCGGTGGGAGGAATTAACTGGGGCATCCCTGGGTAACACAGGTTTCTGAGGCTGTTCAGAATCTCACTTCTTGCAGTGAGTTAATTCTCCCCCCACTTCTTGCCCCCTGAAGAAAGCTTATGGGAATAATAAATGATGTTTTTGGCCAGGAAAGGTTTGGGGAAGACATATGGAAAAATGGAAGGATGGTAAAGAATCAGTAAGCAAGAGTTAGTAAGGGAAAGAGAATCAATCACCAGTATTGATTGAACTCTTACAGTGTGCAAACAATGTGCTAATCACTTGAGAAAGTACGACAGACATAAAAGACACAGCCCCATCCTCAAGGAGCTTGCAGTCAAGCTTTACCTTCCCAAAGTGTCAGTGATAGACCTTCTTGTATCATAAAAGTTTCTTTAGTGGCTTGGATTATGCCCTAGAAATATGCTTATTCAGTTTGAGGATAATAATAATGATGTCATTTGTTAAGCACTTACTATGTGCAAAGCACTGTTCTAAGCACTGGGGAGGATACAAAGTGATCAGGTTTTCCCGCGTGGGGCTCACAGTCTTCATCCCCATTTTACAGATGAGGTAACTGAGGCACAGAGAAGTTAAGTGACTTGCCCAAAGTCACAGAGCCGACAATTGGTGGAGCCTGGATTTGAACCCATGACCTCTGACTCCCAAGCAGTGCTTTTTCCATTGAGCCATGCTGCTTCTCTAAGGATAAGGTTAAGAAGGGGAGAGTGATGAGGATAGGCTACCTGACCTAATATGAACTCAGTCCTCTCCCCAACCACCACAACTCCCTAACGGATCCCCTGGAGGACCCAAGGCTCAGACTGAATCTTGATGGATCAAATACTAGTACTCCCAAAATTTGCATCTCTTAACCAGTCACTTAATCAATGGTATTTAATGAGCAGTTACTGTGTGTAGAGTGCTGTAATAATGATAATAGCATTTATTAAGCGCTTACTATGTGCAAAGTACTGTTCTAAGCGCTGGGGAGTTTAAAAGGTGATCAGGTTGTCCCACGGGGGACTCATAGTCATAATCCCCATTTTACAGATGAGGTAACTGAGGCACAGAGAATCAATCAATCAATCAATCGTATTTATTGAGCGCTTACTGTGTGCAGAGCACTGTACTAAGCGCTTGGGAAGTACAAGTTGGCAACATCTAGAGACAGTCCCTTCCCAACAGTGGGCTCACAGTCTAAAAGGGGGAGACAGAGAACAAAACCAAACATACTAACAAAATAAAATAAATAAATAGAATAGATATCTATATACTATATATATATCTATATACTATATATATATATGTATACATGTATATATACATACACATATATATGTATGTATATATATACATATATGTATATATGTATGTATGTATATGTATAGGGAAGTTAAGTGACTTGCCCAAAGCCACACAGCTGACAATTGGCAGAGTTGGGATTCGAACCCATGACCTCTGACTCCAAAGCCCATTCTCTTTCCACTGAGCCACGCTGCTTCTCTACTGTACCAAGTGTTTGGGAGAATGCAGTAGAACAGAATTGGTTGACATGTTCCTTGCCTTCAGGGAGATTACAGTTTAGAGGATGCAGGACATTTTAACAATGCATGACTGGAAATTCCCAGTAAATCAACTCCAGGGACGGCCCCAGCCCAGGTCAAGTGGACTCCTGGACTGCTTCATGCAAATCTGGTCCAGCTGGAGTTGAGCTCTGCTGAAGATGGCCTGGAAGGCCTAGCCACGCATGTGGGTAGGAGATTAAAGCTTCTAATTCTGCTCTGTATTCCCAAGTACAGTGCTCTGCACACAGCAAGTGCTCAAATACTATTTCTTGATCGCTCAGCACACAGTAGGCATTCAATAAATCCTTCTAATACCGATAATGATGAGTCCAGTTTTCCTTGGAGTTTCTGGGTGTCAGTCCCAGTTGCCCAGGGAACAACCCTGCTTGTGGGAAACTACTTTCAAGAAGTTGGACTGTAGTTTTTCTCCAATCCAGCAGGTATCCATCTTTACTCTGTGCCCTTCTACCCTGCCTCTGAACCCCAAACACCAGAACAGGGGGTGCCAGGGTTGAAAGGTTCCAAAAGGCAGCTGAATCCAGTTTGAATTTGGTGGGTTTGGGCCAGTTTAACCTGACCAGATGGACTCAGGATGTGCTGGACCCATGGCCCAGAGATGGATCTAAAATAGATTGTAATCTCTGCTGGACTGTAAGATCCTTGAGGGTATGCTGTGTCTAATAACTCAATTGTACACTCACAAACAGTAGCTTGTTCCACAAGGAGCAAGTGCTCAATAAATCCTATTGGTTGTTTTGTGAGAAGCAGATAGAAAAACAGATGGGTGATAGTTTCAATTTTTAGTGGTCCTGGTGGCCAGAAGGATTCATTAAAACACAGTGTATAACAAAACTGCTTGATGAAGTAGTAGTAGAGTTATCCTTCAGTTCAAAGATGACGTGTGAAAAAATTACAGCAGTATGAAGTCCAAATTAATTCATCTATGGTACTGCTGTTGCCCTAGAGCTTCCAGAACTGGGATTGGGACCATCTGGGGCTAGAATGATACACACTATTTGAGGGAGTTAGTGGATTGGGGTCAGTAAGCATGAATTGCCTTACTGACTCAGCAAGTGTACCCTAAAATCCCACTCCTGGAGGAGTTCCAAGAGGCCTAGCTACATATAGAATGGTTTATCCTTTAGAGTCTGCCCAAACAATCTCGCCATAGACAGTGTAGATGGACAGGAATTAGTGAATTGTAGTTAGCTAAATTTAGTTAAGGTGCCTCGTAAGGATGGCCCAGTCTCAGTGTTTGCTCTTTGTATTTATAAGAAGGCAGTGCTGCTCTGCTGTTTCACAGTCTGTCCTCATATTTCCCTCAGGCAGAAGAACACACTCAATTCAGATAGGAGCTCCTGGACACCAGAAACATCTCATTCCAAGCAGCATCCCAAGGAACAAAAATCCAGGCAAGTTCAAAAGACACTGGGATTTTGTTTATTTGGCCTGGGCTGGGATTCGAGGGATTCTTATTTTACCTCAACCTAAAATTGCAACAGAAAAGACTGGCGTGGCCTCTAAAGGAAGTGTTTCCTGACAGGAACTCATCAGTATTTGTTGAGTATCTGCTGTGTGCTGAAATCGTACAAAACATTTAGGCTTAATCAATCGGGGTATTTATTGAGCGCTTACTATGTGCCAAGCACTATATTAAGCACTTGGGAGAGTACAGTGCAACAGAGTTAACGGACATGTTCCTTGCCCACAATGAGGTTACAGTCTACAGAGTCATACAGTAAATGTGGAAGATACAGCCCCTGCCCTCAATGAGCTTTCAGTCTAATGGAAGAGCTTACAATCTAGAGTTAGTAGATTGGCTGAGGACTCTCCTTCTCTCGAGGACTCTAAATACTCCTGCCCAGCTTTCCCAAGGGAATGTCGGCAGGACATTTTGCATATGCATGCTGGCAGAGAAAGTTACTACAGACCAGTTAATTCGTAGCATTTATTTAGCTCCCACTGTGTCTAGGACAGTGTACATTATATAAAGTATATTACATTATATTACATGTGCATTTCATAAATTAGTAGGCCTGATCCCCACAATCAAAAACCTTAGAACTTAGCCCTTCAGTGAAGCTAGAGAGTATCGACAAGATGGGAAATGCTTGGAAGCAGCACCTTCACCTCCCACCTCAAACTCCCACTGTCCCTCTTCACGGAGATAGCTTCTTTTCTCCCCACTCGCCCACCACAGAAATGAGCTACCTCCTGAGCCAGTGGTGACGGTCTATCAGCTCTTCTTCCCCTGATATTTCAGTAGCCCAGGCTCATTTCAGAACCCAACAAAGAGGAGCAGTTGTCAAGGCCCCTGGCCGATTCACAAGCCATCAATAAATGTCCACTGATGTAGAGCAGCAGTAGGTTTTGGGAAGTTTTTGTCCCTAGTTCTTCTTCCCTGACCTCATCCCACTCCTATTCTTTCTGGGGGCTTGAGGAGCTGCAGCCCCTCCCCGTCATCCACTCCTTTAAGTTTTCCTACCCAAGACAGATCTAAGAATCCATGTTCATCTGGGATCTCCCAGCAGAGGAATAAAGTCAGGGCAGAACAGCTGCAAATGCATCCACCTTTTCCTGTTTCTCTCCAGTCTAAGTCCTGGGCAGATGGTGATGGGTGTACTAGAGAACCAATCAGGAGGGATGTGGCTCTCCATCAACAGAGACTTCAAGATGACTGGGAGACTGAGAGGCAGTTTGAAAGCAGCAATGAGTGCTGCCTTTTGCAGCAGAGATGAATCTTTATGGGCCACAGGCCTGAATGGCGTGTCAGTTGGGCAACAGTCCTTTCAGTTATTCAGACTGTATGGAAAGGACCTCACTATCAGGATATCACCTTAAGATGCAAAGGACAGCTATGCATATTGAGCCTTTCATAAACATGAGATTTGGAGACTTAACGGTAATGGCTTTATAAACTAGCAAAATGGAATAAACATTTCCCTTGCCAACATAAGGCTTGGAGGCGTCAACCATAAGGGCTTTATAAACTGGCAAAGTGGAAAACAGGTTTCCCTTGCCAGCCTCAACTGTGCCACCAACTGTGGTTCTGAGAAGTGACATTCAATGTCCTTTATTCCATTTTGGCTACCAAGATAGAATTTAAGTATCAGAGGATTTCCTTTGCTGTGCCAGCTGGGATGAGAGAATCCCTCACCATTCCGTCAGTTTTGGGTTTTACCATTTGTCTTTACAGGAACTTCCCCTCCCTTGTTCTAACCCTGTAGGTGTCAAGAGAAACCCACATATCCATTCATTCATTCATTCAATCGTATTTATTGAGCACTTACTGTGTGTAGAGCACTGTACTAAGCGCTTGGGAAGTCCAAGTTGGCAACATATTTATGTTTTGCTAATACTGTGATTTGTATTACACTGTGGTCTCATCCAGATAAGATTTGTTTCCAGAATCTTAGAGCAGAGGGTTCTGGAAGGATGTAATACCATGACAAAGAAAAGAAAGCAGGGCCCAAAGGACTGATGGTAGCAAGTGCAACTGCAGTGGGGCAATCTTTACTGGCATGTGATGTGGAAAGGATTGTGGGTCCCATTGCGGTGTTATCAGCTACGCCTAAAGACCCTGAAAAATTCTTAAATTGAGCAGTGTCACTTTCAAACCCAAAGGCAGCTGTATTTATGATGGTGATATTTGTTAAGCACTAACTGTGTGCCAAGCACTGTACTAAGCCCTGGGAATTGTAGCAGTTAATCAGGTTGGACCCAGGTCCTGTCCCACATAAGGCTCACAATTTAAGTGGGAGGGAGGACAGGTATCCCCACTTTAAGATGCGGAAACAGGGACACTGAGAAGTTACGTGACTTGCCCAAGACCACACAACAAGCAAGTGGTAGAGTCAGGATTAGAACCCAGGCCCTCTGGATAGATATATGTATATATTGTATTTTATATTTATATAAATTACTCCACTAAAGGAAATGATTAAAGGATTAACCAATCCTCTCTATTCAAAAATAGCAAAGTCACCACAAATAGCTGGATGTTCCCCTTAAAAAAGTTTGTCCCAATTCCAGTGGAAAGGTACTAAACATAAGTCAATTAAGCCACTGTTATGCTTTTGGAAAACTGCAATCTTGGAACTATCACAGTTGTTTCCATTTCACCGACTTTTAAGCAGCTTTTCTCCACCAGCATTTTTCCCTTGGCAGCCCAGCTGAGTCTCCAGCATCAGGCACTGCCGCTTCAGGGCTACTCGGATAGGAGAATTAAGTACTTCAGGGAGAATTGTAGACAGTGATGAAGCAGACTCTGGTTGCTTCTCCTATTATCTCGTTCAGGTCCAAAACACTAAAGGCAGCTCTGTTCTGCTCACAGTGGGTCTTCTCCATACATTATGAGAAGCACTGAGCCCTGATCAGTCACCCCAGAGGTTGTAGATTGTTCACTCCTTGGGCTCAGGGATCGTGTCCACTAACTCTATCGTATTGTACGATAGAAGTTACTACAATGCTCTGCACACAGTAAACATTCAATAGAAACAATTAATTGATTGATTGCAATCAATGTCCCGTGACTCACGTGGATCCTGACTGTGATATAACCTAGAGGCTATTTGAGAAAAGAGATGTGGTTCCTCCAAGTGGACAGTTTGATTCATCTTGCAATTAAGTACTCATGACATTGATGGAACCGAAGGCGTAATCTTCAGCACCCAGAGGCCCACTCATTGTTCTAATCCAACCAGATGTACACCCCAACATAACTAATGAGATTACGGAGTTTTTTCGTGTACTTTCACATTTTGGATTCCTCTTTGAAGACTGTAATTATCATGACCCTAATTACGCCGCCATTTAAATACATTTATATCCACTCTGGAATAGCAAGTCAGCTGCATGAATATTAATGCATCCTTTTTTGCCTCTGTTTCTTTACTGCCCTTGTTCAGAACAAAAGGATGAATTTCTTCTGGGTCCAGCAAAGATAGGAAATGCTGGTTCTTGGAACAACAGAATAATATCCTGTTGGGAAAAAAACAACAACTTTGCTTGGCACAGTCTAAGGTAGCAGCAAAGTCAGTCTTCCTTCCTTGAATAATTTAATTGTTGATGAAATGCTGTCCAAGTAGTTAGGACTGAGCGGTCAATGTTGCACAATTGTTGCTATCTCAGGAAGAAACCTAGTTGATTGAGGTCATTAAATGGAATAAATCTGCATATTCACAGATGCCATGAGGTTTAGTACAAAATGACCGAAAACAAAGTTACAATATATTCCATTCTCCCTTTCATCAGAGCCTGAGGTTCCCAGCTGTTCCTTAGCAGTGGAGGAGATACAGTATAGTAGCCTATGTGATATCAATCAGTTGGTGGTATTTGAATGCTTACTTTGTGGAGAGCACTGTACTAAGTGCTTGGGTGAGTATTCCTTCTCCCCCTTCTTCACTTTCATTCATTCAATCGTATTTATTGAGCGCTTACTGTGTGCAGAGCACTGTACTAAGCGCTTGGAAAGTACAAGTCGGCAACACATAGAGACGGTCCCTACCCAACAACGGGTTCACAGTCCAGAATGGGGAGACAGACAACAAAACAAAACGTAGACAGGTGTCAAAATCGTCAGAACAAATAGAACTAAAGCTTTATGCACATCATTAACAAAATAAATAGAACAGTAAATACGTACAAGTAAAATGAAGAGAGTAATACATCTGTACAAATATATACAAGTGCTGTAGGGAGGGGAAGGAGGTAGGGTGGGGGGATGGGGAGGAGGAGAGGAAAAAGGGGGCTCAGTCTGGGAAGGCCTTCTGGAGGAGGTGTGCTCTTTCCACTGAGCCACGCTGCTTCAATGATTATGGCCCTCTGAACAACCAGCTCTCTGTTGTAACATAAGGTTGCAGCTATCATGAAGGAGTGCCAGCTATTAGAACAATTTATTCATCCGTAACATGTTGCCATTAATGGAACTCCAACGAGGTGGATGGGAGGTGGGAAAGGAAGTGATGGGGAGGCTTGATAATGCTCCAAATCAAATCTGTCGTGCAGAGTCATGGGCCAGATGCCCACATTTAAATAGCTCTGATCCTGTGCGATAGCCATCCGCCTCTAAGAAGAAAATGTTTCATCCAGGTTTCATTCATTCATTCAATTGTATTTATTGAGTGCTTACTATGTGCAGAGCACTGTACTAAGCGCTTGAATAATGATGGTATTTGTTAAGCGCTTACTATGTGCAAAACACTGTTCTAAGCGCTGGGGGGATACAAGGTGATCAGGTTGTCCCACGGGGGGCTCAGAGTCTTAATCCCCATTTTACAGATGAGGGAACTGAGGCTCAGAAAAGTTAAGTGACTTGCCCAAGGTCACACAGCAGACGTGTGGCGGAGCCGGGGTTCAAACCCATGACCTCTGACTCCAAAGCCCATGCCCTTTTCACTGAGCCATGCTGCTTTCACTGGACCTAAAGCAACAATCATAATAATAGTAATTGTGTATTTGTTAAAAACTTACTTTGTGTCAAGTACTGTGTTAAGCACTGGAGTAGATACAATAATAATAATAATAATAATAATTGCATTTATTAAGCGCTTATTATGTGCAAAGCACTGTTCTAAGCGGTGGGGAGGTTACAAGGTGATCAGGTTGTCCCTCGGGGGGCTCACAGTCTTAATCCCCATTTTACAGATGAGGTAACTGAGGCACAGAGAAGTTAAGTGACTTGTCCAAACTCACACAGCTAAGTGGTGGAGCCGGGGTTTGAACCCATGACCTCTTGACTCCAAAGCCCACGCCCTTTCCACTGAGCCATGCTGCTTTCACTGGACCTAAGACAACAATAATAATAATAGTAATTGTGTATTTGTTAAAAAACTTACTATGTGTCAAGTACTGTATTAAGCACTGGAGTAGATACAAGATGATCAGGTCAGACACAGTCCCCATCCCACCTGGTGTGCACGATCTAAAGAGGAGGAAGAACAAGTATTGAATCCCCTCTTCAACCTTGTACTCCGTACGAATGGATTCACATATATTTCTTAAAGAGAGTAGGATCAAAGGCACTTCCTTCATTGTGTTTCCTAAGACCACAAGACCTTGAGTAATGTCATCATCGAGTCAGACCAACTCATTCATTCAATCATATTTATTGAGTGCTTACTGTGTGCAGAGCACTGTACTAAGCGCTTGGAAAGTACAAGTCAACAACCAGAGACAGTCCCTACCAAATATGTAACAGTAATTGTTATTACAGTAATAATAATAATAATAATAATGGCATTTATTAAGTGCTTACTATGTGCAAAGCACTGTTCTATGTTTCAAACCAGTAGCCCATCCAGTCTGGTAGTCAGTCTTCAACAGTGGCACCAGAATTTCATTATACCTGGATCAGGTGTTGCCCAGTCATCCAAGGGGATTTTCAGAGGAGCAGTGTGGCCTAGTGGAAAGAACATGGGCCCAGGAGTCAGAAGACCTGGGTTCTAATCCTGACTCCTCCATGCATCTGCTCTATGGCCGTGGACAAGTCACTTAACATCTCTGTGTCTCATTTCCCTCATCTGCAAAATGGGGATTCAATACTTGGTCTCCCTCCTACTTAGACTGTGACCATCATGTGGGACCTGATTATATTGTGTCTATCCCAGCGCTCAGTTCAGTTCTTGGAATGTAGTAGGTGCTTAACAAAAACAACACTTTTTGCTTTCCCAAGTGGAGAACCAGAAACTGCTCAAAGACAATGGGGCAGGGAAGGGGCAAGTGTATAGCTCAAACTCTGAGGAGAATTCCCAGCCCTTTTCTCTGTCAAATCCAAGGATATGGGAAGATAAAGAGATGTAGCTGGTGGTGTCTGAGTGATGTGTTCCAGGAATAACAGGTGTTCCAGGGAATCAAAGGTGGCTGGAGAAAGAGGTTATGTTGGGGAAATGAGAGGAACTGGGAGGAGACTACAGTGGTGAAAGCACACATTCTGGCACAACTGTCTTAATCTCTCTAACCTTTAACTATCTGAAAAGTTAATCAATCAACCAGTGGTATTTATTAAGTGCTTAATGTATGCAGAGCATACATTACTGTACTAAATGCTTGAAGAAAACAATAGTGTAAGTAGACCCGATTCTTGCCCTCGAAGAGCTTAAATTTAGCAGAGAACATTGGAAGTATTTAGGCAGCCCTTTGCAGTGCAATCATGGGGTCTTTGTGCCATTTCTGGATCTTTCTTGTTTATCTTGGACCAGACAAACCGATTCCGAATCAGCCGTGAAAACTGGTGTCTCAGCCGTGAAAACTGGTGTCTCCATCGTCATGGAGCTCGAAACGATGGTTTCCGTAATTTCCTCCTATTTCTCCTGCGTTTCAGCCCATACCACGGACAGCTCCCCATACAGCCGATTGACTCTCTACCACCAGAGGGACTGTTGATGTCAGAATCCAAAGCAAATCACAGAAAACAACACGATGCCACAATTTTTTGTATCTCACCATAAAGTGGAGGTCACCACCCTCTCCTTTCTGGCCATCTGATATTAATGGGCTAATAGGTAGATAACGGGCTAATAGATAGATTAGCCCAGTAGCTCTGGGGCTTAGGCTTCTTGGCATCTGGTTGCCAGTATCCTTCCTGGAATGGACTTGCCTGATCGATGTCCGCACCCCTTCTGGGAAAAGAGCAGAAGGAGATTATGCGGCAGGGCAGATTAATGCAGAATTGCTTGTGCGCTTGCCTCAATGCTCAAGGCCAAGCATTGAGAATGATCATCTTTCTCCCTTTTTAGCCCCAGTGGCCCATTTTTAACCAGTTGTGGAAGATGAAGAGATGCTGAAGTCTGAGCTGCATGGCTCAACCCTTAGCCCCTCCTCCCTCTTCCTCTGTCTCTATCCATCCCTATCAGTTCTCAGCTCCTCCACTTGTCTGCTGTGCGACCTTGGTCAAGTCACTTCACTTCTCTGTGCCTCAGTTACCTCATCTGTGAAATGGGGATTGAGACTGTGAGCCCCACAGAGGACAGGGACCGTGTCCAACTCGATTTGCTTGTATCCACCTCAGTGCTTCGAACAGTGCCTGGTACATACTAAGCACCTAACAAATACCGTCACTATTATCAATATTATTCTCAAAGACTCCTGGAACCAAAAGAGACCCTGAGAGGGTCCTCTTCAAAAGAACTTTGACATATGGGTTCAGTTTAACCTCAGATTTTTAATTCCAGGGAGGAAAAGAGTTTCTTCAAAAATCAACATAAAGTCAAGGAAGAGATCAGAATGAAAGAACAGAATAAGGCACTTTACTCAGCACCCAGGAATTACTCATTTCATAGAATGTACCCTTCACCAAGTATCTTATGTGGGTGTTTTGGGAACACTGAGGGAAATCATAAACATCAGACCAGGAGGGAGAGGATGATTTATGTCATTAACCACTGAAAATCTCGGCTCACCTCCCAAAAGGTTGGTTATTATTTGAAATACCTACGGGTATGTGTTCACAGCTCCTCTTGTCTGTGAAACATGGAAACACAATCTCATTAGCCTTCACATTCCATTCCGTAATGTGCTGATCTTCACTAAGTGGAATTGTCACATCAATAATGTGTTTTTTTTCAAAGGGAAGATCCAAGGAGTCCTTGCGATGAGCTGGCCGGGCCAGGCCTTGACCAATTCTTAGGTGGAAATCTCTAGAACAGGTGGGCTGCCAGTTGACCTGACAGCCCCTTCAGGCTTTCCAGAACCTGACCTTATCTACATAACATGCGGATCACTCACCCATGCTGATCCCTCATCCACCAGAGCTCAGCCAACCCAAAGGGAGGAGCTGGACAAAGGGACATGGTTAAGTAAGGGTTAAAAGGCCATGTGGTTAGAAAGTCAGGTCTCTTTTGTTTTTCTTGCCTCACTCCTGGATCCATAACAAGCACATGCCAACCAGGAATTCAGCATATCCTAACAGGAAGAGCCCTTTCTCTTGCATGCTGGTGACCTTGGACAAGTCACTTAAATTCTCTGTGCCTCAGTGTCACCCACTAGATTGTGAGCTCCTCTGCTAGATTGTGAGTTCCTCTGCTAGATTGTCAGCTCCTCTGCTCGATTGTCGGCTCCTTGAGGGCAGGGATCATGTCTATCAACTCCAGTATATTGTACTCGCCCAAGGATTTAAGACTGTAGGTGCTGAATAAATACCACTGATTGAGTGAAACAGAATCCTGGGCTGGATGGACTATTGCCCTGGACCACATCCCCTTCCCAATCAATCAGTCAATCATATTTACTGACCACTCACTGTGATGTCCAGTATCTGACTGACCTGCACATTAAAACAACCCCAAAGAATCATCCACAAAGACTCCAAGATGTTCTTTTTTTGAGTTTTGACCAGTAGCTTTGTCATTATTTTGCAGTGGTAGTTTGGATTGTTTGCCATTTCCTTGCACTTGCACTCTGCCCCAGATTCCTGAACCTTCTCTGTCACTTATCAGTCCACTCCCTCAGCTTTATAGGGGTTTCCTGCAGCTCGTCTCCATTTGCAAGGCATTTTGCACCCAGGAAGACTTAGTGCCTCCTGCAGCTCTGAACGGGGTTTTCGCCATCATTAGGAATCCCTGCTTCACTGGCATCCACACCCTGCCTTCCGGCATATTCCCACAACTCTTACTGAGGGGTGGAAAGTCTCACAGACTTCTCTTATTAGAAAAGCAATCCCTCTGCTTCAAACAGTGAAGAATGACCACAGTAAGGAAGAATCATTGCATTCCCATGATAATAATAATGGTATTTAAGCACTTACAATGTGCAAAGCACTGTTCCAAGCACTGGGGGTATACAAGGTGATCAGGTTGCCCCACTTGGGGCTCGCAGTCTTAATCCCCATTTTACAGATGAGGGAACTGAGGCACAGAGAAGTTAAGTGACTTGCCCAAAGTCACACAGCTGACAATTGGCAGAGCTGGGATTTGAACGCATGACCTCTGACTCCAAAGCCGGTACTGTTTCCACTGAGCCACGCTGATCCATCATAAGTACTGTAATCTACGGGAAATAGATTTTTCTGCCCCATCTCATTGACTTCAACTTATTTTCATTTGCTGAAGAGGCGTGGGGGGCGGGGAGGGGTTCAGGGACACAGAAGTGGTGGCTGCACAGGGGATTTTGCGTCATTTCCAGCTAGCGAGTCCCTCCCGATTGGCATGCCGGGGACTCGGGCCCATTAGGAGCAATCAAGCCACCCTTCAAGACTCGCACCCCTTGGACGTGAAGCTGTTTGCCAGCTTCTGGGGGAGACCTGGTTTTTCTAATTCCTTTCATCTCTGCTCCAGCTGACCTGCTCCCCGAACTGTTTCAGCTTCTTGAGTGGAACCGAGCTAGCCTGCGGTCTCTCCTCCTGTGGATCAGGGGCACAACAGCCTCCTCTAATTTGCCATTTTCTTTGCAGAGCCAGCAGGAGGCTAATCTCTTTGTTCACCATTAATGCCATTAGTTAGGATGGCTCAGAGATGGGGCCGATTTCACTGGTGAGATCTGGACTGTTGCCTGTCACCTTTCACCGCAGAACTGGTAGAGCTCAAAAGTTCCTCCGAATCCCGTTAGAACTGCTGCCAAGCCAGAAGCTGGCCATGGCTGCTTCGTTCAGGGTGCTGTCACTGGCTGCAGCAGGTGACCCCCAATTTGGGCCCTACAGAAAACTAGATCCCACATGATCAGATTTATTTTATTTTATTTTATTTATTTTATTTTATTTTATTTTGTTTGTTTGGTTTTGTTCTCTGTCTCCCCGTTCTAGACTGTGAGCCCACTGTTGAGTAGGGACTGTCTCTATATGTTGCCAGCTTGTACTTCCCAAGCGCTTAGTACAGTGCTCTGCACACAGTAAGCGCTCAATAAATACGATTGATTGATTGACTGATCAGGTCTGTCTTGTACCCATTTTCCTGCCACTGCAGGCAGCCCCTAATGGTCAGGTAAAAATTAAATTCTATCTAAGAACTAGTCTCCTCCCCAGATTCTCTCACCCCTCAACATGGCTTAGTGGATAGAACACAGGCCTGGGAATCAGAAGGACCTGGATTCTAATCCCAGATCCACCACTTGTCTGCTGTGTGACCTTGGGAAAGTTACTTCACCTCTCTGTGCCTGTTACATCATCTGTAAAAGGGGGATAAAGATGATGAGCTGCATGTGGGACAGGGACTGTGTCCAACCTAATCACCTTATATCTACCTCAGCACTTAGTACATAGTAAGTGCTTACAAATACCATTATTATTGTTGTTATTATTAAAAACACACCCAGAGAACATTCCCCCACATTATTGCAGAACAAATCACAGCAAAGGAACAGCAGGTGGCCATCGAAGCATATAATCCAACCCTGTCTGGGCCTCTCCAAACTGCCTTCCTTATGGGGACTTCATGGAGGCGAGTCTGTGTTCAGGGAAAGAGCCCTCAAGTCCTGTATTATTCAGTGGGCTTTATCGGTCTACACTGTCTCATTCATCCTCCAGGTCTTCCTGGAAGGGGCCTGCTGACAACATCATCAATTCCCTAGAGATGATAGTGAGATGCTGTGCACCGATAATGCTCATGAAAAAAAAAAATTCTCCTTAGAGGAAGAAGGGAAACAGAGATGAAGTGTTTTAAGGAGCCCCTCCTGCTGATTGTGTTTGCATGGGATCACAGAGGTGTCTTTCTGGGATACAGTTCCTTTTGTCCCGATTAAGCCCAGGACAAGCCCAGTGGTGGGCCCCAACACAACATTGGCTGAAATTGAGCCATGCCAATGAGGTTAGCCTTTTTGGTACTTCACACCATAAGAGAATCCTGATGTAACCATATCCCCTTGGTTGATGGATAGTGTTTCGGGCTTCCCTGACCTTCCCCCTCACCTAGTTTCTATTGCTCCCAATCCTACGGGGGACAGCCTTCAGGCTCTAGTCAGGCTGCTGTTGGGATGAGGAGGGGACTGCTGAGCCTCCAGGAGCTTGAGCCCACTGTTGGGTAGGGACTGTCTCTATATGTTGCCAGTTTGTACTCCCCAAGTGCTTAGTACAGTGCTCTGCACACAGTAAGTGCTCAATAAATACGATTGATTGATTGATTGACAACCCCTGTCAATCACTGGTCTCTAGTCCAATAGGAAGGCATCTAAAGGGGCATGAGAGGTGGTGGGGGGGGGGGGGGGTGGTCCACATGCACTAGTGGACACTTTTTTCAACCTGCCAATTGGTTTGCCCTATGTTGGGAGAGCTGGGACGAGGAGCAGGATGCCCTGCCCTGAGCTTCAGACCTCATTTCTTATTCTCTTTATTCTTTCAGCACCTCATGTGTCAGTAGAATCATAGCCCAGCTCCATAGGCAGAGGCAGGCTGCCACTCTGGGAAAGGCCAATGGAACTAGGATTTGTTTGGAAGGGCAATGCTGTTAACTGCCTGTCCCTCCTAATTCAGTCCAAGGGAGAATCCCAAACATCCACACCCAAGACCTTCCTGTGGCAGTTTCTGAAACATTTTGTTGATTCTCAGTTAATACTACTGATCTATTGTGCTTGGAAAGACTTTCACCCCCTCTCCCTGCTGCCCATGACCTCTGGGAAAACCACTGCATTTCTGCCCAGCGAGGTGGGGATGGTGCCAGCCAAGCCCTCACTCTTCTTTTCCAGTCCTAGCCCCCCTCTTAGTGTGGGACTGAGGGATTGGGGAGGTGAGGAGGTACCACCAAATCCATTTGGCGATGAGCAGGGTAGCTAGCTACAGCGTACCAGTTCTCATGGATACTTTTCTGGCCTTGTCACATCCAGGGAAATTATAATGGCCACTGGAAAGAAATTTCATTTCCCCTTTCATCCTTGAATGGCATAAAGTTCTGGGTTGACACTAAATCAGTAATTCCAAAAATGGAGAGTGATGGTTCTCTTGCCTTCAGACCCAGCAGTTCCTTTCCAGTCAGCAACTTGCAGAGGGAGAGTTATGGGCCTGTATTTAGAGCTTCCTCAGGAACCTGCTTTCAGCCCATTAACCCATCAGTTCACATTAACCAGAGGGAGGCATTTCAGCGTCATTTCCACTGCTTGCAAGTTTGTTGTTTGCATGTTCAGCTTATTTCCCTAACACCATTTTAGGATGAAGTAGTTACTTTCAGAATTTAGGATTCATTCAGGATTTGCCTGGAATTTTTTGTAATGACAATTTTGACTTAGAATCTGTCTTGTTCAGAGGCATTATGGGGCTCTCAGAAGTTAGCAGGATGTACAGAACTTCAGTTGGGTGCTCTTTGATGCCTTTCCATGTCAATCCTGACCAATGTGGCCTCAGTAATGACCAGCAGGAGGTTCTTGTGTTGTTTACTTTGCCATAAAAGATAGACATTTTTCCAGCAGCAGTGGGACCTTCGAGGGGAACCAAGTCCTTTCACCACACGGCTCTACCGTGGCCACGGCACCCAGGAGTGGAGGTGAAAGCTGGCCTGTTCCCATGTCAAATCTCTAAGAACCAAGTACCTGCTTGTGGGTTAGGATCCCTTGGGGCATTAATCAATCAATCGTATTTATTAAGCGCTTACTGTGTGCAGAGCACTGTACTAAGCACATTAGCCACCTTGCTTTAGCTTGGATGGGCCTGAAATCCAAAGTAAGCGACAAGGAGAAAGCATCCACAGGGCTGTGGGATTTGAGGACCGGCCTATAGTTCTCAGCCCATCTGGGTCAACACTGTCGTCACCAGTTTCCACCTCCCCACGACCAGTTCTTAAACTGGGAGCCCCCAGGGGCCCAGAGATTAGCTCTTATTTGTCATCCCTGTGCCTTTCCCCAGTCCATAGTACAGTGTCATGCTCACAGTAAGTGCTTAACAAATGCAATTAGCAATAACAATAAATATACGGTCCTCACCCAATTCAGTGCATCGGAAATCACATTTTGGCAGGACCCTAACACCAGGGCTCAGTTTTGCTTTTCAAAACAGTGATAAGTGTAGCCAACGCCTCTGGCAACAGTTCATTAATGATAGGAATAAAAGTGCTTAGTACAGTGCTCAGCACACAGTAAGTGCTCAATAAATACGATTGAATGAATGAACAAATGAGCCCAAATCTCCCCTGGGTAGCCTATGCAGACCTTGATGTCCTATAAATCCATTTTCTTTACAAGGGGCTCTTCAGACAGGAATGTCGTGGTCTACAACAGCAGGGAAGGCTACAGCAGAGACAGTGGTGCCAGCTAAATGGGCTTTAATAAGTTTGATTTCCTTTTCCACCCACCTCCTGTGCAGCGTTTTCTCACTGGAGGGACGCCCTTCTCCACCAGCTCCCATCATGTCCCCAGCGCGGAGTTTGCACTTTTTCCTCGGCTTTCTGAAGACAGCCATTAACCAGATGCTTCCCATTTGGTTCTAGGAACGCAGTTAGCTTGATTGTCATGAAGCGAATGAGGCCGTAATTGTGCGAGCCAAAAGGGGCTTCTCAAAGGGCACGTCTCCAGCTGCCCAGCGAGAGTCCAGCTGCCAGCCATGACCAGGCAGACTCTGAGAGAAGTCATTGCCGAGGAATGGGGTGAATGGCGATGCCCTAGGGGTCCCTCAGGAACACCTCATATCTATCAGCTCCCTCTGCCCTCCAACCTTCCACAAACACACATAAACACACACACACATGCACACATACCTATGAGACTTGATTGCCTTCGGTACTGAAAGTCACAGACATTTTACATTTGAAACAATTTATCACCCATCCCGAAGCCCAGTAGCTTCCCCCTAGGAAATACTTCCTCAGAGCCAGACCTGGAAGTAAAAAAATAAAAAAAGTCCAACCTTAATAGCGGTGGTTGTGGCGGTGGTGGCAGTGGGCCAAGGTGGCAGAGAGGCGGCATTGCTCAGGTCAGGAGGGAGGCCAGACGTCATCCCTCCATCAAGGGAAGGGTTGGGATCACCCCCAAAGGCTCCCGTCCTGGAGTAAGGAGTGAAGCCATCATCTTGGTTCCACCTCCCAACTCTTGTCCCTGCAGTCTTCCAGCTCCAGCTGCTGGTGGCCAACAAAATCAGGGGCTGGGGCTTGGGGTAGGGGTGGTCAGACATTGCAGCCCTTCCCTGGCCCAGGCACAAGTGGGTGAGGATGCCACCCCTGATGGTCAAAACGGCCACCAACTACCAATTTTCCTACTGGAGCAGCTATTCCAGCACTTTTTCTTTTGCTGGAGCCAAGTTCCAACCCATTGTACTTACTTTACCCATTGCATTTAATTCCAGCACTCGTCTGGTCCCTAGCTGGTCACAGACTGACTGGCTGTGTTTTGTTGAAAACCAGGATGTTGGGACACCTCTTCCCTCTCTTCCCTTTCCCTTTTGATAACCAGTGAGGGAATAAAGAGAGTGTGGGGTTCATGTCCCCTCATACCGGAACATCCGTCCTCCAAATCCCAAAATGCTGTGGAGCCTAAATAATAATAATTTTAGTATTTGTTAAGTGCTTACTATGTGCAAAGTACTGTTCTAAGAACTGGGGAGGACACAAGGTGATCAGGTTGTCTCATGTGGGGCTCACAATCTTAATCCCCATTTTGCAGATGAGGTAACTGAGGGCCAGAGAAGTTAAGTGACTTGCCCAAAGTCACACAGCTGACAAGTGGCAGAGCCGGAATTTGAACCAGTGACCTCTGACTCCAAAGCCCGTGCTCTTTCCACTGAGCCACGCTGCTGTATTGTTTCCAGTGGGGTTTACGTATATAACAGTGGAGTAGTAGTGGCAGTAGCATTTACTGAATGCCCCCTAGCAGCAGAGCACTGTTCTTAGTAGTAGGGGAGTTCAGAATGAGAAAGTGACCCATTCCTTGGCCAAAAGGAGCTTATACTATAATAGGGAGACAAACATAAAAATACTTAAAACAAGACTGGTCAAAATATGTCATTGCGTATCTGTTGAGAAAAATACATGATGAAATCAATGGGTATTTTATCTGGAAAGAAACTGCAGGATCATCTCTGGAAACTGTACTAAAGGGTGCCGCTCCCTTCTCATTCATTCAATTGTATTTATTGAGCGCTTACTGTGTGCAGAGCACTGTAATAATAATAATGGCATTTATTAAGCACTTTCTATGTGCAAAGCACTGTTCTAAGTGCTTCTCAACAATCAAGACCTCAGTATAGGCCTGCCTTCTTAAAATATATTAGTCAAAGGTCTGGGGCCATAGCAAAGGGATATGTTACTCTCAGTAGGAGCAGTGTGGCCTAGTAGAAGGAGCATGGGTATGGGAGTCAGAGGTCCTGGGTTCTAATCCCCGCTCTACCAGTTGCCTGCTGTGCGACCTTGGGCAAATCACTTAACTTCTCTGGGCCTGTTTCCTCATCTGGAAAAAGGGGACTCAGTGCCTGTTCTCCCTCCTACCTAGACTGTGAATTCCATGTTTGACACAGAGACTGTGCTGGACCTGATTATCTTGTATCTACCCCAGCACTTAATACAGTGCCTGACGTCTAGTAAGCGCTTACCAAAAACCAATGAAAAGCAAAACAAAAACCCCTTTCATCTACTCCAGCACTTAGGACAGTGCTTGACACATGGTAAGCTCTTAACAATACCATAAAAATAATGATTATATGTAGGACATGGGCTTAATTCACATAATAATAATGATGATGATGGCATTTATTAAGTACTTACTGTGTGCAAAGCACTGTTCTTTCTAAGCAATGGGGAGGTTACGAGGTGATCAGGTTGTCCCACGGGGGGCTCACAGTCTCAATCCCCATTTTCCAGATGAGGTAACTGAGGCATAGAGAAGTTAAGTGACTTGCCTGAAATCACACAGCTGACAATTGGTGGAGCCGGAATTTGAACCCATGATCTCTGACTCTTTTCACTGAGCCATGCTGCTTCTCCATGTTCAGTCACGGTGATCGTTTGCCCTAGGCATGCACACTCTCTTGCCAATGGCTCGTGTCGAGAGGCAGCTGGTCTGGGAAGTTGTAATAGATCTGGTTGCAGAACGGAACATCTGCCGGTCCTAGAATTAGTGTGCGTGATGCCTGTCCTGCTATTCTTCTTGTTCTGGGTGAATGTCCTCTCTCTTCAAATGGGACAGCCCCTTGTGGGACAGGGACTGAGACTAAATAGATTTTCTTGGATTTAATTCAATGCTTAGAACAATGCCTTGCAGATTGTAAGAATTTAAGAAATGCTAATAATAATATTCTTCAGATGAACTCGAATGGTGGTAGAGGGAAAGAACAGGGACAGGCCAAAAGAAAAGGAATAAATGAGAACGGACAAATATGAATCACCCATCATAGGACTCTTGGAACTTACCCTTGTCTTAATTGCTTCAATGTCCTTCACCCAGTCCTGAGAAAAGAAAGCAGAATTCAGTTCGCAGCTATTTCAGCAGCCTGCAGTGTCTTGGAATGGAAAAACAACCAACACCTCTCTTCTCCTCCCAACAGGCAGATATTTGAAAAGGTATTAAACAGGGTCACTGAACATCAGGAGACATTTGTTTCAAATGCATTCGTTCTACGCACTGGAAGCTTTCCGCTTCCTTTTTTCTCAGTGCTTTTATCAGAAACCTTGCTACCCTTCATGGGAGCTTTCTAATGTGATCTACTTTCCAGTGTATTCTTGATATATCCAATGCCAATATCCAATGTTGTGCGTTTCCTGGAACGGATTGCCACTGTCTGTTAGATTTGCACATAATGGTGTCGACTATCTAGACTTTTTTTTAAACAAGATTTCGTTAAGCGCTTACTATGGGTCAGTCACTGTTCTAAGTGCTGGGACAGAAACAAGCTTACCAAGTTGTACCCAGCCCACGTCTCTCACGGGACTCACAGTCGTAATTCCCATTTTACAGATGAGGTAACTGAGGGCCGGAGAAATGAAGTGACTTGCCTAAGGTCACACGGCAGACGAATGGTGGAGTCAGAATTCGAACCCATGACCTTCTGACGCCCAGATCCGTGCTCTATCCACTACGCCATGCTCCTTGTAGGCAGGGATCTTATCTTCCACCTGTTTTATTGTACTCTCCCAAGTGCTCTGCACATAGTAAGTGCTCAATAAATATAATTGATTCATCCTCATTCTATCACCTCTAGCCCTGGGGCCCCTGGTTATTCATCATGATGATACCCTCTCTAAGACAATCCTTAGGTAACCATTTCTCTCTGTACTTTCCAGGTTTTTATTGCACAAAATATGATGTCTTGATTTTAGAGATTTAATTTTAGAGGGCAGTTTTAGGTAACTGTTTGTTAATCTGTCTCTTCTACTTCCTGTAAATGGAACATATTGCTCTCTAATCTCATTACACGTTTGATGTCCTGGTACAATTTTGAAAACCGTGGCTAGAAACAGAGAACACTGCAGACCAACCAATCAGCCCAACCCCTTCCTTTGTTTAATCAATCATTGGTATTTATTGAGCACTTATTGAGCACTTACTGTATGCAGAGCACTGTACTAAGCACTTGAGAGAATGCAGTACAATGTTGACTGCCCACAGCGAGCTTACACTCTAGAGGATGAGCTTGCAGTCTAATTTGTTTAGGGAGAGAGTCCACATCTCTGTTGCTTTTGTCTTCCTAAAACAAACCAAGAACCTGGCTGGACTCTCCTTTTTGGCCTCTTGGGCCAGTTTAGACTTCAGGACTGGTCTCTATTTAACAATTCTCATTCCTCATTTCCCCAATAGCCACCTCTGATAGTGATCGGTCTCTGATCCAGGCCCTGCGGATCATGCCTCTTGCCGTAAATTTGCTCCATTCATTCATTCATTCATTCATTCATTCATTCATTCATTCCTTCAGTAGTTTTTACTGAGTCCCTATTGTGTGCAGAGTTCTGAAGTAAGCGCTGGGGAAAAGTACAAGTACAATTTAGAGAAGGAACCTTGGTACACATGGGGTAATACTCTGAAAAAGATCCTGGGAAAGAGACTGATGATGGGCTCAAGGGCAAATTGAAGTAAAAACAGCAAAACATAAGGTAGCAGTAATTGGAGTAGTAATAATAATAATAATGACATTTATTAAGCACTTACTATGTACAAAGCACTGTTTTAAGCACTGGGGAGGTTACAATGTGATCAGGTTGTCCCATGGGGGACTCACAGTCTTAATCCCCATGTTACAGATGAGGTAACCGAGGCATAGAGAAGTTAAGTGACTTGCCCAAAGTCACACAGCTGACAATTGGTGGAGCCGGGATTTGAACCCATGACTTCTGACTCCAAAGCCCGGGCTCTTTCCACTGAGCCACGCTGCTTCTCTAGCAACAGAACAATATGGCTAAAGGAACAGAAATGTCAGACTTTTCAGGCCGGCTCTTTGAAGGCAGCTTTGCCCAGTTTCAATTCATTCTTTAATCATAGTGCATGCCTTTCCCTATGGAAAAAGAACCAACCAATTTATAGAGCCTGCCCTCTTAATTGAGTGGAAAACGTGGGTGAGAGCATGTGATTTTTACCCCTTCAGTGCTAGGGGAAAAACTTTTACAAGATGATTATGGGCTCAAAATACTATGTCCATTTTTAGTGGAGGTTTTTTCTTCTTTTTTTCTATAAAGCTGTAAAGGATTTGCCTTTGGGGAGCAGGCTAAAAACAGGAAGCACACCTCAATCTTCTTGCCTCGATAGAATGGTATATGCAAGACAGATTTGAGAAGCCAACGCTTCTCATTCCCTTCTAGTACCTTCTTTCTTGTTGGAAAGAGAAACTGGAGGGGGCTGTTGCTTAACTGCCTAGGGTACCTAGTTGCTTGACTTAGAGTGAGCACTTGGGAAGTTTTCACATAGGGTGTAGTAGACTAGTTTGTGGAATGAACTTTTATTCATTAGAGGATTTCAAGATGAAGGCATTGCCTGCAGACCTCTAGACATATGAAAAATATTCAATGCATACAGTGAGGTTTACAAAACACCACATCCAGCTTTCCCTAAGAGAAAGTGAGAATCCCTGTAGGGCTCTGTATTTTGAAAAGATTGAAAAGCAAGCAGCTGCAGGGTTGGTTTCCTTGTTGAACAGCATGTGTTAGGAAACAAACATGAGATATAGGAAGCAAGTGACTGACATCTTAAGGGGCTTGATAATGTCTTGGTCCTTGGTTGATACCCTCTAGTTTCCTGATTCAGACAATCTTGAGTGTCAGCAAGCATTCATTTTGACAGGCAGCATCCATTAATGGATGAAGTGACCACGGCATAGTTCTAAACTTTGCCATAGCACCATACCTCTGCAGCCAAGTTACCTTGGAATCAACTACAGTTGTTGTCACTATCGTTATCCAGTCACTGTGTACCTCTCCTGTCCACCTTATGGAGCACCCAAAGTTGTTTTATGGTCAGAGACCTTCATACCATTATAGCCCCAGGAGGCAGTCCCCTATTTGCAAAAATAAGACTAGAACGTGCCTCCTGATTCTCAAAACTGTGATTTTTCCACTTGACCAACAGTAGGACCAACAGTAGAACCTAAGAAAAGAAGATCGTAAGCCATACCAAACTGGGCCACCCCAATAATTTACCAACCGAGAATTCCATCTCCAAAAGCGGCAGCAGGATATTTACAGGAATAGTGTGATTGCCCTGTCCTCCATTCAACGTCATGACTAGGGACGCACCACCAGACATCCCTATCTTTTCCTACACTAACCCAGTATACACCTCTTCTGCATGAATTTATCCAAACCTGGAAAATCTACTCTTTTCCACCATGACAAAGCAGTGGAGGAAGATCAATTTCTGACAGGTTTTATTTTCCAGAGACATAAGGGAAGATTAAGCTTGTCGTGGACAGGGATTGTGTCCATTTATTGTTGCTTTGCGCTCTTCCCAGCACTTAGAGTGCTTTGCACACAGTAAGCCCTCAATAAATATGATTGATTGAACAAAAGTGATTGTTATTTTCCAGTTGAGTCCAGCGAATGTTCCAGTGTGGGAGTCATCCTCCTTGACAGGTGATTTCATCCAGCACCCTAAAAATTTGGAAGAGGCAAAACATTCAGGTGCTATGGGGCAGTTGAGATCTAGGCCCATTCTTGACGTGCCATTTGGTCCTCCGGCCATATTGATGGATTAAGCCCAACTGCAGATGCAGTCATTTTGTCTGTTTTGGTTTTCATAAGTAGTTTCCTTAAGTCCTTAACATTGCATCTAAGGGGTGTTCACTCAATATCATTACTATTACTACTACTTTGGGGGAAACTTTCCTTTTAGTTGATTCTCAGTAGTTTCCAATACTCATTTGCAGGGTCTGTGTCACTCAGTAGCTGTATTTCTGGCACTCTTTTCCATGGCTGATTCACATTCCTGCAGAACCTCTTTGTTTTTCAATGAACAATGTACGTCTGCAGAAAAGTGGTGGATTATTTTGGAAAGTTCCTGTTGACACAGTTCTTTCTGGAGGCATATTGAGTTCCCTGAGGAAGGATTATGTAAAACTCATTCCTGATTCTTCCCACCCTGATGATTCTGAACACATGGCCTTTTGGCAAGCCGTGGCTCAGGATGATATTGTACTGGGACTCTTTCCTCAAATTTGCTTTTCTAGTCCATTATCTGTAAGTCCCTATATTGTGAAGTTTGGCTTACCTTATTCTACCGAAAAACTACCACTGCTTTCATTTTATTTCATCTTCACCATATCATTGGGAGGTGGATGTCATCCTTCGGGCCTTGTAGAGGAGTCAACTGAGGTGAGAAGTGAGGAAGTGACTCGGGAAACACCTTGTGATGAGGCAGAGCTTAAAGGAATATCCAGAACCCCCAAATTCTGGGGCTGTGATGGGAAAGTCTTCACTATTTATCAGAGTCTACATGTGGTCAACCAAGATCCTATTTTCTCTGCACATCCACTTCTCTTCTAATTTCAAATAAGGCACAGGGCTCTCCTTCAGAGCACTACAAACAATGTGAGATCTATTAATTACACAGGACAATTAATATGAACAGATCCCTAGGGTAATTTTAAGCTGGCCCTGGTTTTTATTAGCATCACCTATATTAATGTTAATGGTACTTTGTATTTATGTAATGGCTTTCCTCTAAGGGACTTTGCCAGATGGGTATTTTCTTCTCTGGTTTCTGAAAGGAGCATATTATAAATTTCTCCATGGGCTTTTTGACAGAATTCTCAGGATGTCATTTGCCCTGAGACAAGTATTTGACTTCACTATGCCAACGTACCCAAGTGTTGCAGGGTCCACATGACTTTGTGCAGTATTGGTACGTTCAAGAGGTGTTGGGTAAATTCATGGACAGAAAGGTCCCTACAGGGTTGTCAAAGGGAAAGTTAGGGATGTCGACTTAGCCATTCATAGCTATATGCTTTCATGCCCAGAAGGACAACTACCACAAGTGTTCTGGTGCTACTTTTAGAGTTAGGATCTTGGGATGGATGGACATGGTTAAGGGTTCATTGTCTCAGATTCGCATCATGCCTACAGAGACTTAGCAATGACTGTTTATCCGAGCCACCTTCCAAACAGAGCTAGGGCAGGGCATCCCGGGCATGGATATCAAGGCTGGTGGCTTTGCCAAATGCACAAAGAGGTGTCTTACCTGTTGCTATTCCATTATGCCATTATTGCCCTTTGGCCTAAACACCAGGTCATAGCTGCAACCCTCATGTGGATGATGATGATGATCTGTGGGGAGCAAGAGAGGCTGGGGACTACAATGGGGGTGATGCTAGCCATCAGGAATAATTGTACTGTTAGAAAAATGAACAGCTCACTGGTGAGACGACTCCTTTAGCGGTAGAGCTGTTCTAAAGATCATGACCCAGGCCTTGGGAGCAGAGCTGCTTAGTGACTGTAAAGCCAAGAGGTGAAATCTCCAAATCATTCTGGAGAAAGGGGGTGCTCGGTAGCACTGTTCCTTATGCAGGAAAAGGAACATTTAGAGACCCAAATTAGTGCATTTCCTCAAGGGTAGGAGGAACTAAGCCTATTCATTTAAGAACCATTACAACCATAAAGGAGGTCAAGTCCAAAAAAGCAGAGTACTTAACAGTCATTAGAAACCATTCTCCTTTATGGGAACGCACTTTCCCAGTGTTCTGTGCCTTTGTATTCTTCCGGGGACCCTGGGAATTTGATTTTTACAGCTACGTCTGTTGCAGAGACAAATTTACCTGAAGCAGCAGCACCGAGAAAGCTCCATAAAGTTAAATGGCTGAGTTCCCTTACCAGGGGGAGCCTAGGGAGGCAGAGAAGGCACAAAGAAGATTTTTTAAAAAAAGACATAGAATCAAAATAATAATAATAATAATGACTTGGTGGGATATGGTTATAGGAAGACAAGTGAAGGTGGAAGTTCACTGGTGGGGAAAAGAACCATTTCTGTTTCTGGAGCCAAAGTTGGCCCTCATATTGTGCTGGGAGACAGTGTCAGTGGCAGGGCTGGCTTTAAACATTCTGCTGCCTTGTGATCGGATCAAAAGGGACTCATCCTTCCCACACCGTCTTCCACCATGTGCATGCTATAGGTGTGTGTGCGCGCGCACACACACACACACACACACACAGTAATAGCATCCTGTGCAATGTTTCATGAGATGACATTTCTCTAACCCCCTTTTTGCCACTACCCCCAAACTGAGTTTCCCTGGCAGTTCAGCTCCAAGACCCTGCCTTAGGTCCCACAAATGTATCACCTCTACCCCACCTCCATCTCTGAAAAGGGCAGCAGTGTGTCCATCTTTGGTAAGGGTCACTTTGGAAAGTCCAGAGCAGACATCATCTTTGGAAGATTCTGAGTGGCCACCAGAGATGACGGCTTAACTTGCTTCATGCCTGAATCTGGTCCTGGTCAGTGGTCGCCATCACTACCAACAGACCTTCCCTACCCAAAATGGAAATCTTATGTAGGAGACTACTGCGGGTGCTGATCGGTTGATTCTTGAAGGAGCAGCAGCTCCATTCAGGGACATCTTGAGTCTGAGCCATCCCATTTATAATGGAGAAAATGCTGGGTGCTAGACAGGCTAGCACAAGCAATGCTATATAAAATCAAAGTTATTCTCCAGCCCCATTCTTAGATTTGTCATGACAAAGGCTTGTATAGATTCGCAGGCATTTTGCATTCTACACTGTATATTGAACCACAAAACCCAAGCAGAGCTATTCCCATACTATTTATTACCCAGGCCAACTCCTTTGAAGGGAAGAGGTCATTGAAGTCACTGATAGTATTTGTCCAAGCAGAGTCCCATGGACTCAGGCAATCTCCTGCTTGAGGCCAACTGATCTTTCCTTCTTTGAGTCCACGAGTGAAGGTCAAGAAAGTGACGATTGTTTTTTCAAATCCTAAATCTTCAAAGGATGGTTACACAAACTGCTCTGAGTTAACACTTCAGGGATGACGTGATTAAATTTCCGGGCCATCTGCAATGGAATGATGGAGTGGCCTCTGAGAGTCGACTGTATTGGAGGTAAATCCAGGATCTGGAAACGATGGGATCAAAACCACTCTGTTGACATTTCCTGCCCTATTTTGCAGGCTCAGAGATTGCGGAGATTTTTTAATCACTTTCATGAAAGCATATGAATTAGCAAGCTTCTGATTTGGGTGTCTCCTCTAGGCTGTAAGCTCATTGTTCGGCGACATACCTACCAACTCTGTTGTATTGTTCTCTCCCGAGCACTTAGTACAGTGCTCTGCACACAGTAAGAACTCAATAAATACCATTGATTGGTTACTTCTGTCCATCCTGTTTAAGGAGTCTCCATTCAGTTCATATTAGAGTAGTTATTTAAGTGTCCTGATGTGTCCCACTCAGTTAAGTTGTGCTGCAATGAGGATTGCTTCAGTGCTGGTGATCTGACTACATTCCAGAATCTCGGGGTTTGTGAACCTGTTGTGCCATTGCATTTCATGCGAAATAAAGCAAAGGTGAAAAGTGATGGAATGGGGAAGAGCATAAAAGAGGCTTGCAAACACATCAGTCAAAACAAAAGTCAAACACATCAGCATCTTATCCAGAAATTCACCATATTATACTTCCGTGCACTGTGTTGGTTCTTTTCATTTCTGCTCTTTATCGGTATATTTAAAATAATGGCTTTGCGGATTTGCTGGAACTGCTCATCTAATTTCAGTCACAAACGAGTGAAAATGTTTTCAAAATTTTAAGCATCACATTATAGAAAGATTGTTGTTTCCAATTTCTTTCATGGTTACCTTAAAGTGAAGTTTTGCAAATACCCAGCGATATCAGACTTTTCTTTTTTTAATACCAAAAAGAGATTATTTGGTGAGCCAAAAACGAATCTAGAAATTCATTTTCACCCATCTGCAGTTCAAAAATAGTTCAACTGTGTTTTGCTGGGGTTTTTTTAAACATTCTGTAAAAACTGAAATGTCAAATTTTATACTGTTATAAAAAGGGATAAAACTTTAAAACTTTAAAAAAAGGTTAACTATGAAACAATGGTAGTCTTAATTACCACATCACCCACCTATTATTTCACTAATTTGGATTCCATCTACTAAGTCTATCATAGGAAGCGATCTTAATTCTGTATGTGAAATGACACATTGTTAAAATATATAAATAGGTAGAAAGTGGCTAGTCAGGACTATTAGTGAACAGGTGAATAGATAATTGTTTCCTATTTTCAGCCTAGGAAAACTTTCAAACATCTCTGCCTCTGTGAGAACATCAGAAATGCTTCACTGTGTCAGACCAACAATTGTAACATTAAAAACAAAACCCCTCCCCTCACTGCATAATCAAGAAGGTCTGAAGGGTTATTTTTTACTCCAAATGTTTTAAAAAGGGATTTAAGAGCTCAACCCCATCTGAAATCTGAGTATCAATATAGAAAGTAAGAGTCCTTATCAGCGGAAAGAGCCCGGGCTTTGGAGTCAGGGGTCATGGGTTCGAATCCCGGCTCTGCCAACTGCCAGCTGTGTGACTTTGGGAAAGTCACTTCACTTCTCTGTGCCTCATTTCCCTCATCTGTAAAATGGGGATTAAGACTGTGAGCCCCCCCCCCCCCCGTGGGACAACCTGATCTCCTTGTAACCTCCCCAGCGCTTAGAACAGTGCTATGCACATAGTAAGCGCTTAATAAATGCCATCATTATTATTATTATTATTATTATTATTATTACTTGGGTTCACAGGACATTCACAACACAAGCAGAGGAGTGTTCTCAAAAGTAGAATTCTTATTTCCACCTCTGTAGCCCTTCAAGGGATCCTAGCCCCAGAACAGCTTCTTAGGCAACAAAGCTATGTCTCAGTTCTTGGCATGATTTACAATGTCCTCAAAGGCTTTAAAAACTCCACCTTCATTAACTGAACCTTTGAGATTTTTTTTAAAGACAACAACCACTAAATTGATCAAACCAAACCTAAACTGATCAAGGCAAACATTTTACCTAGCCAAATTTCATCCACCAGTTTCAATCATCCTTCTCTGTGGTTTCATTTTGCGTTCAATAATGATTGCCTTTGTAATGTAATTCGAGTTGAAATTATGCCCAAGGTCCACTTGCAGTATTATTTTGTGATCTACAAACATAATAATGCAACCATTAGTAGGCATTACCTTTTTTAAGAAATGAATGGCATTATGTTGACCTGCAGCTGCCTCTATTAGACACCGGGAAGAATAAACAACTCTGGTTAAAAGCTTTGCATGAAGATATTATAAGCACATTACCATGCTTCATGAGTGAAGTCTAAAGGAGCCCCTGGACTAATGTCTGTGGTAAATACAGTGATGCAGGCTCTGGGCTCTCTATTTACAAACCCGGCCCTGAGAGCATGGAAGTCAGGGTCATACTGCCCAGGGTGGGGCCATCGGTTCTGGGCATGGGAAAAGGTGGAGGACTTTAAGGAATGGGGCTGCACTGGTGCAGTAGATCCACCTTTATAATACCTCTCCTTTCCCCTGGAATCTTTGGGTTCAGGAATGGTTTTGAACCACTGTGAGTGGCTCTGGTTCCCTAGGGCTTGAAGCTCATGACAATCCCTCCAATTTGCCGTATTCTGGGTAAATTCCTAAAAACGCCCAGAAGTCCGTGTTATGGTCTGGTCAGAACTGGGCTGCTTCCTTTTCTCTTTAAAGAATCCTGAATTCTCTGGACTGAGGAGACTTCTCATTAGGGCAAAATTACACCTGGTTGCCTCTTCCTGGAAGCATCAGTCAAGCCTCCAGGAACATCTCTTCATAGCTGGAGGAAGCTCTTGACCAACCTTCCAAGCTTTTAGTGGCAGTCTCACCCTAGGCACGTGTTTCTATGTCCCATTGCTGCCTTATTTCCTCAGGTTACGGCCTAGACAATTTAGCTACATTGTTCCAATGATGTGTTTGGGGCCAAACACATGGAACCACTCTTGGACTGGATGCGAAACTTCAAAATGGAATTTTCTTCATGATTTGACTGACCAAGGAGGAACCAGTCAGTGCATGAGACCGACAGGCCAGCTTTACATCTGGCCTGGAGAACTGGTAGTCTGATGTAAACGTGACTGACTGAGGGTGCATTTCTTATTTCCAATTATATGGATTTTATTACACCACTACATTAAGCCTAGTATTGTGTTGTGCAGTAAATGAATCAATCAAATGTATTTATTGAGCACTTACTGTGTGCAGAGCACTGTTCTAAGCACTTGGGAATGGACTGAAAAGAGAAAGAATTCAGGAAGTGAATGATCTGCGTACCCAAGAAGTCTCTGGAAGGGCACAGTTCCCTTGAAGGAAGGTCACAATTTCTCCCTCCATTCAGTCTTGGGGGTTAGATATCATTATTGTTGCTGTGGTTGTTTATCAGTATTATTCCTTGAACGTAAATAGCATCTGCACGCAATAAGAACTCCATTTCATTCCCTTTGTTATGTTTTCATTCCCTTATTAGATTGTAGCGTCCTAGAAGACAAGGACTATCACTTCTATTTGTACTTTTCAAGTGCTTATTGCAGCACTCTGCCTACAGGAGGAACTTAATAAACATTGACGACTAGTGTTATGGAGTCACTTAGACTCCCCATATTTTGGATACCCCATTATTTTGGACACCTCCAGACCCCCTATTAAATTCTAAAGTCCTCAAGCATATGTCCCTCCAACACTTCTTTCAGTGCTCAGCATGCAGGAGGTTTCATTCAATAGTATTAACGCTGATTCAGTTATTCAGATTTTCTAACAAATTAGGAGATAAAGCAGAGATATCCAGGGTGGTGACAGAATGAGGGAGGAATTTGTCCCAGATCATTATGAAAATAGAGACCTAAAACCTGCATTTTATTGACCCAACCCTGAAGCCAAATTCCTGCTCTCTGGATAATTTAGCAGCCGTGAGCAGGTTTGGGGGTGAGTGCAGGATTGGGTCAGCAGCATTGGAGAAGTGTACTTCCCAAGCGCTTAATACAGCGCTCTGCACACAGTAAGCGCTCAATAAATACGATTGATGATGATTACTACCAGGCCCGTACCCTAACCCCATGCAGCAGACAAATGGCAGCAAACCTTGTGACTCCCAGGCCCATGCCCCTTCCCTATGAATCATAGCAGAAACCTTGTGACTACATTTTAGACTGTGAGCCCACTGTTGGGTAGGGACTGTCTCTATATGTTGCCGACGTGTGCTTCCCAAGCGCTTAGGACAGTGCTCTGCACACAGTAAGAGCTCAATAAATACGATCGATGATGATGACTACCAGGCCCGTGCCCCAACCCTATGCAGCAGACAAATGGCAGCAAACATTTTGACTACCAGGCCCATGCCCCATCCCTATGCAGCAGAAACCGTGTGACTACATTTTAGACTGTGAGCCCACTGTTGGGTAGGTACTGTCTCTATATGTTGCCGACGTGTACTTCCCAAGCGGTTAGTACAGTGCTCTGCACACAGTAAGCACTCAATAAATACGATTGATGATGATGACTACCAGGCCCGTGCCCTAACCCCATGCAGCAGACAAATGGCAGCAAACCTTGTGACTACGAGGCCCATGCCCCATCCCTATGCAGCAGAAACCTTGTTGACTACATTTTAGACCGTGAGCCCACTGTTAAGTAGGGACTGTCTCTATATGTTGCTGACGTGTACTTCCCAAGCGCTTAGTACAGTGCTCTGCACACAGGAAGCGCTCAATAAATACGATCGATGATGATGACTACCAGGCCCGTGCCCCAACCCCATGCAGCAGACAAATGGCAGCAAACCTTGTGACTCCCAGGCCCATGCCCCATCCCTATGCAGCAAAAACCTTGTGACTACATTTTAGACCGTGAGCCCACTGTTGGGTAGGGACCGTCCCTATATGTTGCCGACGTGTACTTCCCAAGCGCTTAGTACAGTGCTCTGCACACAGTAAGCGCTCAATAAATGCGACTGATGATGATGACTACCAGGCCCGTGCCCCAACCCCATGCAGCAGACAAATGGCAGTAAACCTTGTGACTACCAGGCCCATGCCCCGTCCCTATGCAGCAGAAACCTTGTGACTACATTTTAGACTGTGAGCCCACTGTTGGGTAGGGACTGTCTCTATATGTTGCCAACTTCTACTTCCCAAGCGCTTAGTACAGTGCTCTGCACAAAGTAAGCGCTCAATAAATACAATTGATGATGATGACTACCAGGCCCGTGCCCCAACCCCATGCAGCAGACAAATGGCAGCAAACCTTTTGACTCCCAGGTCCATGCCCCATCCCTATGCAGCAGAAACCTTGGGACTACATTTTAGACTGTGAGCCCACTGTTGGGTAGGGACTGTCTCTATATGTTGCCGACGTGTACTTCCCAAGCGGCTAGTACAGTGCTCTGCACACAGTAAGCACTCAATAAATACGATTGATGATGATGACTACCAGGCCCGTGCCCTAACCCCATGCAGCAGACAAATGGCAGCAAACCTTGTGACTCCCAGGCCCATGCCCCTTCCCTATACAGCAGAAACCTTCTGACTACATTTTAGACTGTGAGCCCACTTGCGTAGGGACTGTCTCTATATGTTGCCAACTTGTACTTCCCGAGCGCTTCGTACAGTGCTCTGCACACAGTAAGCGCTCAATAAATATGATTGATGATGATGACTACCAGGCCCATGCCCCAACCCCATGCAGCAGACAAATGGCAGCAAACCTTGTGACTCCCAGGTCCATGCCCCATCCCTATGCAGCAGAAACCTTGTGACTACATTTTAGACTGTGAACCCACTGTTGGGTAGGGACTGTCTCTATACGTTGCCGACGTGTACTTCCCAAGCGCTTACTACAGTGCTCTGCACACAGTAAGCGCTCAATAAATACGATCGATGATGATGACTACCAGGCCCATGCCCTAACCCCATGCAGCAGACAAATGGCAGCAAACCTTGTGACTCCCAGGCCCATGCCCCATCCCTATGCAGCAGAAACCTTGGGACTACATTTTAAACTGTGAGCCCACTGCTGGGTAGGGACTGTTTCTATATGTTGCCAACTTGTACTTCCCAAGCGCTTAGTACAGTGCTCTGCACGAAGTAAGCGCTCAATAAATACGATTGATGATGATGACTACCAGGCCCGTGCCCCAACCCCATGCAGCAGACAAATGGCAGCAAACCTTTTGACTCCCAGGCCCATGCCCCATCCCTATGCAGCAGAAACCTTGGGACTACATTTCAGACCGTGAGCCCACTGTTGGGTAGGGACTGTCTGTATATGTTGCCAACGTGTACTTCCCAAGCGCTTAGTACAGTGCTCTGCACACAGTAAGCGCTCAATAAATACGATTAATGATGATGACTACCAGGCCCGTGCCCCAACCCCATGCAGCAGACAAATGGCAGCAAACCTTGTGACTCCCAGGCCCATGCCCCATCCCTATGCAGCAGAAACCTTGGGACTACATTTTAGACCGTGAGCCCACTGTTGGGCAGGGACTGTCTGTATATGTTGCCGACGTGTACTTCCCAAGCGCTTAGTACAGTGCTCTGCACACAGTAAGCGCTCAATAAATACGATTGATGATGATGACTACCAGGCCCGTGCCCTAACCCCATGCAGCAGACAAATGGCAGCAAACCTTGTGACTCCCAGGCCCATGCCCCTTCCCTATGCAGCAGAAGCCTTGTGACTACATTTTAGACTGTGAGCCCACTGTTGGGTAGGGACTGTCTCTATATGTTGCCGACTTGTACTTCCCAAGCGCTTAGTACAGTGCTCTGCACACAGTAAGCGCTCAATAAGTACAATTGATGATGATGACTACCAGGCCCGTGCCCCAACCCCATGCAGCAGACAAATGGCAACAAACCTTGTGACTACCAGGCCCATGCCCCTTCCCTATGCAACAGAAACCTTGTGACTACATTTTAGACTGTGAGCCCACTGTTGGGTAGGGACTGTCTCTATATGTTGCCGACGTGTGCTTCCCAAGTGCTTAGTACAGTGCTCTGCACACAATAAGCGCTCAATAAATACGATTGATGATGATGACTACCAGGCCCATGCCCCAACCCTATGCAGCAGGCAAACGGCAGCAAACGTTTTGACTCCCAGGCCCATGCCCCATCCCTATGCAGCAGAAACCTTGTGACTACATTTTAGACTGTGAGCCCACTGTTGGGTAGGGACTGTCTCTATATGTTGCCAACTTGTACTTCCCGAGCGCTTAGTACAGCGCTCTGCACACAGTAAGAGCTCAATAAATACAATTGATGATGACGACTACCAGGCCCGTGCCCTAACCCCATGCAGCAGACAAATGGCAGCAAACCTTTTGACTCCCAGGCCCATTCCCTATCCCTATGCAGCAGAAACCTTGTGACTACATTTTAGACTGTGAGCCCACTGTTGGGTAGGGACTGTCTCTATATGTTGCCGACTTGTACTTCCCAAGCGCTTAGTACAGTGCTCTGCACACAGTAAGCGCTCAATAAGTACAATTGATGATGATGACTACCAGGCCCGTGCCCCAACCCCATGCAGCAGACAAATGGCAACAAACCTTGTGACTACCAGGCCCATGCCCCTTCCCTATGCAACAGAAACCTTGTGACTACATTTTAGACTGTGAGCCCACTGTTGGGTAGGGACTGTCTCTATATGTTGCCGACGTGTGCTTCCCAAGTGCTTAGTACAGTGCTCTGCACACAATAAGCGCTCAATAAATACGATTGATGATGATGACTACCAGGCCCATGCCCCAACCCTATGCAGCAGGCAAACGGCAGCAAACGTTTTGACTCCCAGGCCCATGCCCCATCCCTATGCAGCAGAAACCTTGTGACTACATTTTAGACTGTGAGCCCACTGTTGGGTAGGGACTGTCTCTATATGTTGCCAACTTGTACTTCCCGAGCGCTTAGTACAGCGCTCTGCACACAGTAAGAGCTCAATAAATACAATTGATGATGACGACTACCAGGCCCGTGCCCTAACCCCATGCAGCAGACAAATGGCAGCAAACCTTTTGACTCCCAGGCCCATTCCCTATCCCTATGCAGCAGAAACCTTGTGACTACATTTTAGACTGTGAGCCCACTGTTGGGTAGGGACTGTCTCTATATGTTGCCGACTTGTACTTCCCAAGCGCTTAGTACAGTGCTCTGCACACAGTAAGCGCTCAATAAGTACAATTGATGATGATGACTACCAGGCCCGTGCCCCAACCCCATGCAGCAGACAAATGGCAACAAACCTTGTGACTACCAGGCCCATGCCCCTTCCCTATGCAACAGAAACCTTGTGACTACATTTTAGACTGTGAGCCCACTGTTGGGTAGGGACTGTCTCTATATGTTGCCGACGTGTGCTTCCCAAGTGCTTAGTACAGTGCTCTGCACACAATAAGCGCTCAATAAATACGATTGATGATGATGACTACCAGGCCCATGCCCCAACCCTATGCAGCAGGCAAACGGCAGCAAACGTTTTGACTCCCAGGCCCATGCCCCATCCCTATGCAGCAGAAACCTTGTGACTACATTTTAGACTGTGAGCCCACTGTTGGGTAGGGACTGTCTCTATATGTTGCCAACTTGTACTTCCCGAGCGCTTAGTACAGCGCTCTGCACACAGTAAGCGCTCAATAAATACAATTGATGATGACGACTACCAGGCCCGTGCCCTAACCCCATGCAGCAGACAAATGGCAGCAAACCTTTTGACTCCCAGGCCCATTCCCTATCCCTATGCAGCAGAAACCTTGTGACTACATTTTAGACTGTGAGCCCACTGTTGGGTAGGGACTGTCTCTATATGTTGCTGACGTGTACTTCCCAAGCGCTTAGTACAGTGCTCTGCACACAGTAAGCGCTCAATAAATACGATTGATGATGATGACTACCAGGCCCGTGCCCTAACCCCATGTAGCAGACAAATGGCAGCAAACCTTGTGACTCCCAGGCCCATGCCCCTTCCCTATACAGCTGAAACCTTGTGACTATATTTTAGACTGTGAGCCCACTTGGGTAGGGACTGTCTCTATATGTTGCCAACTTATACTTCCCAAGCGCTTAGTACAGTGCTCTGCACACAGTAAGCGCTCAATAAATGCGATTGATGATGATGACTACCAGGCCCATGCCCCATCCCTATGCAGCAGAAACCTTGTGACTACATTTTAGACTGTAAGCCCACTGTTGGGTAGGGACTGTCTCTATATGTTGCCGACGTGTACTTCCCAAGCGCTTAGTACAGTGCTCTGCACACAGTAAGCGCTCAATAAATACGATTGATGATGATGACTACCAGGCCCATACCCTAACCCCATGCAGCGGACAAATGGCAGCAAACCTTGTGACTCCCAGGCCCATGCCCCTTCCCTATGAATCATAGCAGAAACCTTGTGACTACATTTTAGACTGTGAGCCCACTTGGGTAGGGACTGTCTCTATATGTTGCCAACGTATACTTCCCAAGCGCTTAGTACAGTGCTCTGCACACAGTAAGCGCTCAATAAATACGACTGATGATGATGACTACCAGGCCTGTGCCCTAACCCCATGCAGGAGACAAATGGCAGCAAACCTTGTGACTCCCAGGCCCATGCCCCATCCCTATGCAGCAGAAACCTTGGGACTACATTTTAGACTGTGAGCCCACTGTTGGGTAGGGACTGTCTCTATATGTTCCCAACTTGTACTTCCCAAGCGCTTAGTACAGTGCTCTGCACACAGTAAGCGCTCAATAAATACGATTGATGACGATGACTACCAGGCCCGTGCCCCAACCCCATGCAGCAGACAAATGGCAGCAAACCTTGTGACTCCCAGGCCCGTGCCCCATCCCTATGCAGTAGAAACCTTGTGACTACATTTTAGACTGTGAGCCCACAGTTGGGTAGGGACTGTCTCTATATGTTGCCAACTTGTACCTCCGAAGCGCTTAGGACAGTGCTCTGCACAAAGTAAGCGCTCAATAAATACGATTGATGATGATGACTACCAGGCCCATGCCCCAACCTTATGCAGCAGACAAATGGCAGCAAACCTTGTGACTACCAGGCCCGTGCCCCATCCCTATGCAGCAGAAACCGTGTGACTACATTTTAGACTGTGAGCCCACTGTTGGGTAGGGACTGTCTCTATATGTTGCCACCTTGTACTTCCCAAGTGCTTAGTACAGTGCTCTGCACACAGTAAGCACTCAATAAATACGATTGATGATGATGATGAAGTGCTCAGTGAATACGACTGATTTATTGATTACCTGAATGAAAGAGTGGTTGTGTCACAGCTGTCAATCAGCCAAGGCCAGGAGTGTAAGCTCCTTGTGGGCGGGGATTGCATCTACCCACTTTGTATGGTATTCTCCCAAGTGCTTAATACAGTGCTCTGCACACAATAAGGGCTCAATAAATATGACTGATTGAGTCATCATCATCATCATCAATCGCATTTATTGAGCGCTTACTATGTGCAGAGCACTGTACTAAGCGCTTGGGAAGTACAAACTGGCAAAAAAAAAGAGACAGTCCCTACCCAACAGTGGGCTCACAGTCTAAAAGGGGGAGACAGAGAAGAAAACTAAACATACTAACAAAATAAAATAAATAGTGGCACCATAGTCCAACCTGTGGCTGCCCTATCCCTCCTTTTTTCCCTTCTTGCTCCTGTTCTTCTCTCCCTCCTAGGATAGCACCCCCTCCCCACCAATCCACTCCCTATTACTCTGCCCTGGAGGATAGAGTGTCCTCTCTGTTCCAGCAAGTGGAGTGGGTTGGGATTACCTACGTGACCACCCTGTCCCCCCACCCACCCTATTGAGAGAGACCCTCAGCTTTCCTGGAATGACCCAAGAGGACCTGCAACAAAGTTTTGGGTCAAGCCTGGAAAGTAGGACTTTTTAGTGTGGGGGTGTTGGGAGCACTGATATGGGTACTAAAGAGCCCCCCACAATGGACAGGAACCGTGTCTATTTCCCACCTGTTCACTCTCTCCCAGTGCTTAGTATAATGCTCTGCACACAGTAAGCACTTAGTAAATGCTATTACTACTCTGAAATATAGTCCCCCCCCGAGGCAGATCTTCAAACAGTCAGGAAAGAGTGATGCTTTCCCCAGACAGAGCCATCCCACCTCAGTCAAAAGCTTCCTTGAAGAGAAGTTATTTTCCATGCCAGCCATTCGGCCCTGCCAAGGAAACTCGGACGCGTGGTGATTTCCTAAGCAAATAAATCAGGAGTCTTGTAAGACACATTGGAGGAGAAGGCTTTTATGGGAAATTTATATTCATAATTATTTCGAGATTCAGCTGCCTCTTTAGTTGTGACTAATGCCACAGATCCACATTTGATTAGTCTCGCACCAAAATACTGTCCCCGTCCCTCAGTCCTCCTCATCTACTCTTTTATCAACAGGGATCCTGGAGCAATTTGTTTTCCTGGCAGTATCGTTGCTGTGGGGGGAAAATAACTGCAAGGCAATTATGATTTTATTAGCATATTGCAGATAGTCTCTTTCCTCATAAAATAAGGCAGTTAGTACACCATATAATGCTTTATACCAACAGGGCTTGTCAGCCCATGCCTCATCAAAATTGTAATATATTGGCGGGAGAAAGAAGGATTAAGTTAGCCACTAAAAATAAATGATTCACCGAAGTTACACTCTGCGAACTGGTCTGATTTTTATCTGAGGTGAGTTTTCCCATCACAATAACCTTAGGCCATGTTTCTCTGACAGGTAGATGCACAACCCACCTGCTAGTACAACTATATTTCTCCTCAGTTTTCCCCAGTCCCTAGCTCCCCAGGGGCAACTGCAGGGAAAGAGTGTGGCAATAGTGTAAAAGATAAGACAAAAACCACCCTTATTACTGAGAAATTAGTCCAGGTTCCAGGTTCAGAACTTGGTGTCTAGAACCTGCTCGTCTATAGCCAAATCAATCAGTGCTTCATTTTCCACGTTGCTGTCATGAAGACGTTCAATAGCTCAGGCCTTTGGAGAACTTTTTATTTCTAAATAGAGGTAACAACTCCATGAAGTCGATGAAAGTCATCAATCAATCCATCAATCAGTGATACTTATTGAGTGCTTTCTGTGTACAAAGCACTATACTAATTGTCCCCACAATATTTTGATCTGGGACCCCCAAGCTTACTCATCCAAGGACTCTGACAAGACTTGAGAGTTTGCAATCAGGGTGAAATGATCCGAAATGGTGGTTTGAAGGACCATTAGCTCTTTGTGGTTTGACTCCTCCATCACCATGCCCCTGCCCTAAAACTCCCTAACCCCCTTTTTGTCCCACTCTTAAAATAAAAAGTTGATGGCTATCTGACCCGTGAAATACAGTCACTTTGAAAGGTAAGAATGAAGACCAAATCAGAATGGGCAGCCCCTGAAATTCCAGGCCATTGTGGAGCACCCACTATACTAAGATGTTTGATTTGTGCTCAGTGGGCAGGGTCTGACCACCAGAAAATGGCAATTTTATGTGGCAGTGCTTTGTTCAAGAATAGTCTGGTTTTCCATAGATTTCATTGTAAAAGGATCGTATCTCGTCACAGTGGGGTTTAGAAATGCTAGATTAACAATCCCCTAAACTTCCCTGCTTCCACCTCAGTCTTCTCCCTAAAAGAAATAGAGAGTTGTATTGATGAAATTACAGCCATGAATCATAAAATGAATAAACCAACAAGATCAGGTGGCCAACTGAATATGGGGTTTGAAAGAGGGGGAGGAGTCAAGGATAATCCCAAGGTTTTGGGGTTTGGGCTTGAGAGACAGGGAGGATGGTGGTGGTGTCAACTGTGATGGGAAAGTTAGGTGGAAAAGTGGTTTGGAGAGGGAAGGTGAGGGCTCAGCTTTGAACCTACTGAACTTGAATTGCAGGTGGAAATTCCATGTACAGATATCCTGGTGACAAGAGGAAATGTAAGATTGAAGAGGAACAGAGTAGTCATGGTTAACAAGGTGAATTTGAGAGTCACTCACATGAAGGTGACTGTTTAAACCGTGGAAGCATTGGTCTCACCACCAACCCCTTGCCCACACTCTCCCTCCTTCATATCAGACAGTCCACCACTTTTCCCACCTTCAAAACCATCCAAAAATCACATCTCCTCCAAGAGACCTTCCCAACTAAGCCCTTTATTTCCCCTATCCACCCTCCCCTCTGTTCTGAATACGAACTTGGCTGTGTATCCCTTAAGCTCTTTTGAAACTCACACCAACCCTACAATACTTATGTAAGAATTACTGTACTCTATTTCCTCTGCCCCTAATCTACTTTAATGTCTCTCTCCCACTGTAGACTAGAAGCTCCTTGTGGGCAGGGATCATTTCTATCATCTCTGGTACATTGTACTTTCCCAAGTGCTTAGTACAGTGCTCTGCTCCATAAAGGCTAATGACTGTTTGATTGATCAATAAATATCATTGATTTATTGATTGAAAAATGTTCAGATTGGACACAGTCCCTATTCCATATGGGGCTCATTCGTTAAGAGTTAGAAAGAGCAGGTTTCTTATGCCCCTCTTAGAGATGAGTAAACTGAGGCCCAGAGAAGTTAAGCGATTTGTCCAAGGTCAGACAGTAGACCATGGCAGAGGTGGGGTTAGAACCCAGGTCTCCTGTCTCTCAGACCCCTACTATTATTATTATTATCATTTCTAATAATAATAATAATGATAGTACTTGTTAAGCACTTAACTCGTGGCAGGCACTGTACTAAGTGCTGGGGTGGATAGAAGCCAATCAGGTTGGACACCATCCCTGTCCCACATGGGGCTCACAGTCTTCATCCCCATTTTACAGATGGGGGAACTGATGCCCAGGGAAGTGAAGTGACTTGTCCAAGGCCTCACAGCAGACACGTGGAGGAGCTGGGATTAGAACCCATGACCTTCTGCCCCCAGGTCCATATTCTATCCACTATGCCATGCTGCTTCTCTCTGCTTCTCTACTGGGCCACACTGCCCTGCTTGCCGAGCCTCAAACAGAAAGAATTATATGGGGATTTTCTCTAAGGGAGGATGCTAATATTTCTAACTCTCCTAGAAGCTGTTTGTTTATGCCACTTTGTATATTTGATGGCTGATAAGAAAGCAGTAACTTTCGCACCTTGAAGTGAGAAAACATCTTTGCACAAATAAGTCAGTGATAAAATGTGTGATTTACCAGTCAAGCGATTACATAGTCCATTGTTTGGAGCAGTGAACTGTTGTCAGCCTCCACAAGGAGAAATTTAATTCCTTCCCTAATGATTTTAAGATGCTAATGCCACAATCCATGCATGCTTGTGTAGGGATATACACATGAAAGTTCCATCAACTCTCCTAATGAAATATGCAGCAATTATGTCCATACAGACTCTTCCTGAAGACTGTATCTAACAGAATTAAATGCATCACTTAAAGTTCAAAACTGCTGAAACGTCAGGCAGAACATCCAGCCTCTGGAAACTTTCTTTTTTGAAATATCCCAAAATGAGAGGAAGAAGGTTGATTTAATACTACCAAATTTGGTGGTTCTTTATCTCCCCTTTCAGAACCCAAGAACCACAGGGAAAATGCAAACAGACTGGGGGGGAAATTGCAAATCCTGGCCTCCAGAGAAAAAGCAACATCCCCAGGAGAAGCGTCCCAGCTGAAACTGAATTCTCAACTGACAAATAGATAATTGCTTCAGCAGGCCAGCCACTCTGTAACCCTCCCCAGATAGATAGGGCTGGTGATTCATTCTGTCCTATTAGCAGGGAGTGGACTGCTTGCCCTCGAGATAACACATGGTTCGTTTGAGCCATCCAGCCCGTTGGTTTTTTGCCCTTCGTGGACAGGATCAAGACAGGATGACGAATGGTCAGGATGAGGGTATCCTCGGTGGTTACATCATCTGGCCAAAGTGAAAAGCTGTTGGGAAGTGAGGGGAGGCATTTGCAGGGGAAGAGCCAATCCTCCGGGGAGTTGGGTAAGATAAACCACCACACCTGGATATGCAACTGGGGTCACGGTCCAGGATGGTTTGCTCCAGCGTTTATGTAATGTGCAGGTTAGTGGTGGCTTTGAGGCCGGAGGCCATTCCTACCTAGATGTAAAATATTCTGTATGACTTCATTGCATTATGCCGTGTGCCAAAGTTAACATACATAATGTAATGCGCATTTGGGTGTCTGTGTGTGCAAGGTGCAGTCCCTGGCCACTGACCACCACCATCATCCTCCCCACTCCCCTCTTCTCCTTCCTCTTCCTTCATTTGTCTCCTTCCCCCCCCCTCCTCCCCTCACTGCTCCTTTCCTTTCCCTCTACTTCTCTGTACTCTGCTTTCTCCTTCTCTCGCCACAACCTCCGTGCCTCTCTCCCCAGCCCCACATTACGTGTTGGAGCAGCGTGGCTCAGAGGAAAGAGCACTGGCTTTGGAGTCAGAGGTCACGGGTTCAAATCTCGGCTCCACCAGTTGTCAGCTGTGTGACTTTGGGCAAGTCACTTAACTTCTCTGTGCCTCTGTTCCCTCACCTGTAAAATGGGGGTTAAGACTGTGAGCCCTCCGTGGGACAACTTGATCACCTTGTAACCTCCCCAGCACTTAGAACAGTGCTTTGCACATAGTAAGTGGTGAATAAATGCCGTTATTATTATTCATTATTATTATTAATGTGGCAGAAGACTAATCTCCATGACACCTTTCCTCCACACAGCCTGCTTCGCTGAGCTTGACATAGTCTCTCCAATTTGGGGGTAGTCCGGGTCCCCCTGACTATGTCACCAGAGTGGCTGTTGGATCGAGTTGGGGGGTCACACTGTCTCTCGTTCCTGCTTTGGGCTGGCCATAGCAATTTGGCCGGAGAGTGGCCCATGGGGAACCTCTGGTGACTTGGGCTGTGAGCTGTAGACTGTAAGCTCATTATGGGAAGGGAACAAGTCTACCAACTTTGTTATATTGGACTCCCCCAAGTGCTTAATACAGTGCTTCTTACACAGTAAGTGCTCAATAAATATGACTGATTGATTGATTAGGCAGAGATGCTGGTCAGGACCCTTGAAAGAACTTGGGAAGCAAGAGGGAGGAGCAGTCAGTCTGGAAATAAGCATTTAACATCACCATGCTGCCCAAGTGCATTGTATTTATTTGACTTTCCTCCCATGAAATACTTGTTCTTTCTGTACCTTGCTCAAGGTAAGTGATTAGGCTAAAGCTGAGTTCAAGGAATTTATAAAAGCATCAAGAGCCAGAACTATTTAACAAGCTTACATCAGATAGCGAGGCTCCACATGATTAGGTCACAAAGACGAAAAATGCAAATCTGTCTCTCGTCCTACATTTTCCCCTGAGCTAGTATCGCTGTTATTAGATGTTCTCAAAGGTTATTTCACTTGTCCATAAACTCACTGGGTTCCTCTCCTTGCCACGAGCTCTGCTGTCCGCCTGTCCTTCTTTCCCAGCTTCTCTACGGTCAGCATTAGAAAGCCCCAGAAGTCCCAACCTTCTTTAACATTTCCTGCATCCAGCCCACTTCCCACAACTCCTTATGGACAGGGATCGTGTCTGCTAATTCTGTTGCATTGTACCCTCCCAAGTACTCAGTACAGTACTCAGCACACACTAAGCTCTCAATAAATACCATTGATTGATTGATTGATTGTGTGAATGATCAGTCACTGGAGTTGATTTAGCAGGGGGCAAGGTCCTCAGCCCCCTCCAGATATCTTGCCCATTTGCTGGCTCAGAAAGCCCTCTGAAGTCAGGCAGTAGGCTCCAAAGGGCACACTATACCAATGACTCATCTGCCACCTTTAGCATTTATGTGTCAATTGATGTATTATTCCCTCATTCATCTATTCATTCGGTTTTTAGCTTACTTTTGCTATTGCAGGTTATAGCCATGTTTTTCCTTCTGCTCCCATTGTACGTTTGGGAAAAGGAGGAAATTTGTGTCTGCTTCCCTCATTGAATTGTGTACTACTCAAAGAGAAACCATGTCTTTTTTTTTATGGTATTTGCTACTGTGTATTAAGTAACTGTACTAAATGCTGGAGTAGATGCAAGCTAATCAGGTTGGACACAGTCCCTCGTCCCACATGGGGCTCTCAGTCTTAATCTCCATTTTATAGATGAGGTAACTGAGGCCCAGAGAAGTAAAGTGACTTACCCAAGGTCACACAGCAGACAGTTGGTGGAGTTGGGATTAGAATCCAGGTCCTTCTGACTCTCAGGCCTGTGCTCTCTCCACTGGGCCATGTTGCTTTTCTTTTATCTTTTGTATTTTGTTGTGTGCTCCCAACTACCTAGTTCAGTACTCACACATAGAAGATGATCAAGAAATCCCAATAATGAAGGAACCATTGAGCAGACAGCAAGGAAGGGAACTTGCCCTGCCCTCCCCACAGGGAATATGTATATCCATTCATTAATTCAATTGTGGTTATTGAGCACTTACTGCGTGCAAAGCACTGTACTAAGTGCTTGAGCACTGTACGAAGCACTACACTGTACCAAGTGCTACACTTGAACACTGTACTACACATCATCCCCTTTCACTATCTCAGAGTGTAGTGGGGTAGTTGTCCTCTAGCCCTCCTTAGAGTCAGAGATAGACCATTTACAATCCTGAACCTCCCCCTCTACTTCTCTTACTTTCCCTCTGTAGTAGTAAGGGTATTTATTGAATGCCCCCTGGAAGCAGCAAACTGTACAACTTCAATAGTAGCCCGAGGCTTGTTTCCTGCCGAAAATCAGCCAACAGTATTTATTGAGTACTATTGTGAGCAGAACCCTGTCCTGAGCACTTGGGAGAGTACAGTAGTGTTGGTAGACATGATCCCTGCCTACATGCTAATGCACGCTAATAAATATTTACATATAATCAGAATAAATAATCTATTATACCTACACACACACCACCTGCCACAGATACTTCCAAGCTCCTCTTAAACCAATTACTATCTGGAGTCTGCACATCTTCTTGGTGGACAGGAATTCCATCTTCTTTCCATCTGCTTACCACCTGCTGTCTGAAGAAGTGACAGTAAAGTAAAATGTGTCCTTCCACACTGGTGCATGATTATGGTGGCCCCTTTGAAGCCAGAGGGGTCTGGTTTAAGAAAGTCGTTGATGGAAGAGTGAAATAGCAGTAGCAATAGAGAGTCATGGGAACAGTTATTAAATCTTTCAAATAAAGGAAATCATCATCACTTGAACACTGTATTTGTAGTATATTTCTGGAAGATGGCTACTTGCTTGTTACACGGTGTATGTGTGAAAGTTGGATCTTTGCTGGGAAGTTGTATCTCCATCCATCAGTTTGGTTGGAGCAAGTGTCCAACCAACTAAATGGGAGAAGCAGCATGGCTTAGTGGATACAGCATGAGACTGGGAGTCAGAAGGATCTGGGTTCTAATCCCAGTTCTGCCACGTGTCTGCTGTGTGATCTTGGGCAAGTCACTTCAATTCTCTAGGCCTCAGTTACCTCATCTGAAAAAATGGGGATTAAGAATGTGAGCCCCATCTGGGATAGGAACTGTGTCCAACCTGATTAACTTGTATCTACCCCAGTGCTTGGAACAATGCTTGGTGCACAGGAAGTGTTTAACAAGTACCATAAAAAATAAGTGTCCCTTTACTAATACTGATGCCTTTAGAAGCTGTCATGCCTTAACCTATTATTTCTTCCGTAGCTATCTGTTACAATCGTTCCTTTTATCCCCTCACCCCACCCTGAAAGTTTAAGATGCTCCTATCTAGAAAATGATACCTTTTATGGGACAAAGAAAGTGTTTCCATCATTTATTCCCAAGCAGAAGCAAGAGTGTATGTGCTAAGAGAAAGCCATGAAAGCTAAAGCGGGGATTCTTCATTTAGAATGAAACAAAAGCTTTTTGTTTGGAAAGTACAAAAATCCTCAGAGTGGAGGCTTCTAACAAGGGCAGAACAGTTTATGCAGTCTTGGGTTCTCCCAGTTTTGACAGCTCAGTGTGCAGGTGTGAGAGTGAGTGGAATTTTTATATCTACCCTCTAGCATAAAAGGGTCAGAGGTTAATGTATACTAATGGGAACGAACAGTAGCTGGTCTTCATTTACGTTTTTCTCCCATGCTCTCATCTGGATTCTCCTATCCAGAATTATCTTACAAAGCAGACTAGCTTTTCTTGGCTAGCTCACAGACTTTTTCCTTGGCTCAGAAAGCAGTTCTCTGTTGGATCCCATGTCTCACCCCGTTGCTCATTAAACCTCACCACTGTCCTGTGAGATAGGCCAATCATTGGATTTATTCAGCCTCTTTTACAGATTGGGTAACTGAGGCAGGAAACCGTGAGTGCTCTCCTTAGCCCTCAGAGGGAATAAGGGGCAGAACCAAGATTCAAAAAACTAAGTGCTGTCTCTTTTCCCCCATCTCTCCCACTTTTCTGCTGCTTATAGCCAAGAGCAGGGAGGCTTGGAAATGCAGATTCAAACGTGACATCTCAGACAGAGGGAAAGAAAATCCATCCCCCTCAAAGTCTGCCTGACTTGTTCATTGAGTATCTATGCCTCTTTCCATTGCAAACTGCCTGAAACCTGACAGTACTGTGTCCTTGACCCTTTTCCCCATCCATAGCATCAACTTCAACCACAAAAGCCTCTTCTAAATCTGAAGGCCAGCATCATTCAGTGAAGTGGATTCACTCGGTGACAAGACACCTGTCACCCCTGAAGAATAAAGCCGGTCCACAGCTGGGTAAGTGATTTGCCTTTGACCAAAGCCCAGGGGTCTGCTTTTGGGAAGGGGGGAGAGCATGTCACCAGCTGCTTTGGAATCTGCTCATGCATTCAGGGAGCAGTCTCCCCACTGTGCGGTTCTCTTGCCCACTGTGATTCTGACCAAAGGGTTTTGAATTTAGGTTAGCCATAGTCCCCTCAAAATCAAGCTTCACATTCTTGTCAAGAACCATTCCTCCCACAAAAATTTTCCTGGACCTACAACATTTGCATGAGCTCCACCCACATTTATCAGTGGCACCCGATCAATCAATCAATGGTATTTATCGAGCACTTACTGTGTGCAGAGCACTATTCCTAGCACTTGGGAGAAGCAGCATGGCTCAGTGGAAAGAGCCCGGGCTTTGGAGTCAGAGATCATGGGTTTGAGTCCCGGCTCCGCCACTTGTCTGCTGTGTGACCTTGGGCAAGTCATTTAACTTCTCTGAGCCTCGGTTACCTCATCTGTAAAATGGGGATTAAGACTGTGAGCCCCACGTGGGACAACTTGATCACCTTGTATCCCCCCAGCGCTTAGAACAGTGCCTTGCACATAGTAAGTGCTTAACAAATGCCATCATTATTAGTATTATTACTACAATACAACAGAGTTAGCAAACATTTTCCCTGCCCATGATGAGCTTACAGTCTAGATGATCCCCTTTCCGATCTCAAAACCTTGTATCTTCCCCAGTTCTTACCACAAAAAAGAGTTGAACTAAATGCTTAATAAACACCATAATTAATTTGTACCACTATTAATATCCCAATTTTATGGATGAAGGAAACTAAGGCTCTGAGAGGTTAGGTGACTTGCCCAAGGTCCCACAGCAGGACTCTGGCGAAATTGGAATTAGAACCCAGATCCTCCAACTCCCAGTCCAGTACTTGTACCTCTATATTACAATGCCTTCTTAATTTATTAGTGTTCAACTTTTGCACCAGATATGGTCACAGAAGAAACCATGTCCCTAGGGACCTTTGAAATGGGGTCATTTGTATCACATGTGACATGTTTCAAGTAGCAGCGAATCTTCTAGATGAATATCTTCTTCCACAGAAATCGTACGTACTATTGATCATTCAAAAAAATTAATTTAGAATCCATCAGGTGTCCCTTTTAGCTGTGAGAGCCAAATTGATTGCATTACTTCACCCGCAAAGCTATTAGGTGATAGCCCTAAAGAATCAACAGCAAAAAAGTTACAGTATCAAGCTGAAGTGGTTTGTTAGATGAAAATGTCCACTGTCAGGGAAATTGAATTAATGAAAACTTAATGATGTTTCTGACAGGTCCATTAACCCAAGTATTTGCTTGTTCAGTGAAAGTGCACTAATGTCTGTGGAGAATATGGAAAGAATTGCAGGCCAAGTGTTAACAAGTTTGTGAGGAAAAGAGAACAGAGCATCATTCATTTTCTGGCTTGAATTTCTTTGGCTTTTGAAAAAAATGTTAAAAATGAAGCACTTGAGGCAATGCAACCCAGAGATGGGTGACACTTTTTTCCAGTTCAAACAGCTCCCTCATACACAGTAGTATCTTAGTCTTAACTGTGTATTTTTCCCATCCCTTAGTACAGCGTTTTACACATGGTAGGTGCTTAATAAATATTGTTACTACTATGCAGTTCCCTCACCTTGTCTTCACTCAATCACATCTGTGACTGTCATCTGTCAGTTTCTTCCCCAGAGTCTCAATTTTGAGTGAAGGTTTAAACCCTATCTATGGAGCCTAAATCTTTAGGAAATCCTCCCACCCCCCACATCTTCCTTTCCATAAAAGGGGATTTGATGGTATTCCACACATAGACATCATACCCTCTGAAGCCTGGGTTGAGTTGTTGGTGGCAGGACCTCTCCTGAGATTTAAAGTATATGAGGGTGTGTTGAGAGCCTTCCTTCATGAGTTATCTTCCAAAGACATACCTTTCTCCCGCCAAATACTCATGGATCCAAATTAGTCATCCCTACATAGAACTCTCCATTGTGTTTGGAAATCAATAGCTATTTGAGAACACAACATTAGTCCCTTGAGCTACTATATAATTGATCGAGCACATAAAATACATTCTCCAAACACCTCTTTTATTTCCAATACTCTTAGTTGCCAGTGAAGTTCATAAGGAAGTTGATTAAAGGTGCTTGTTTCCAAAAAAAAAAATAAATGAGGTGAAAATGTCTCCTTAAATCTGTGTCAGTCATGCCCTACCCTGAGAAATACTGCACAGTAATCTCTCACTGGAGACAAGTTTCCTACACAAAGAACAAACATCTCAGCATTTTCTGATATTGTCTAATGGTTGTGAATGAAGACACTGACTACTTAATACTATGCAGGAATTCAACATCAAATTTAAAATAAGAAACTTAAATATGAAATCCTTTATGAACAGTTAGCAGTGATTTTTAAGGTGCTATTTGTGTCTTTGTAGAGTGGTGCTTCAAGTTGATTAAGTGCCTGGGATTTTCCTTTTCTTTAGAGAAAACAAAGCGAGGTGGTTCAGCTTTAAAGGCAGTCTTTCGGGGAAGATCACTTTCTATTTAAAGGTATGTGAATTAACTACAAAATATGCTTTTGTTCTGTGCACAGGTGTGTATCTTTCCCTTAGCCTAAATCACCTAAAAATAATTTGAAAAGGGACAGTCATTTGGCAAAATGCTATTAATTCTTAAAAAAGTATCCTCAACCCCTACTTTAAAGGTCAGGTTGATCATCAGAAAAAGTTAAGACTCTGCCACAGAAGAAATATAAGGGTAACTGCCTCCAACTGTTGCCTCATTTTCCCACTAACTGGTTATTCGGCATCACCAAGTAATGGACTCGCTTACTGTTCCAGAAGAAAAGTCCATTCATTAGAACTTTTCCACCAGAAGACAAACCAAACTTCACAGGAGATAACCCAGCCCCTTAACAACAGCTCTCGGAAGCATGAGGACTATTTTATTCATTCATTCAATTCATTCATATTTTAGTCTCCTGAACCAGTCAGAAAATTTGAGGTAATGATGGCATTTGTTAAGCGCTTACTATGTGCGAAGCACTGCTCTAAGCTCTGGGGAGGATACAAGGTGATCAGGTTGTCCCACAGGGGACTCACAGTCTTAATCCCCATTTTACAGATGAGGTAACTGAGGCCCAGAGAAGTTAAGTGACTTGCCCAAAGTCACACAGCTGACCATTGGCTGAGGTGGAATTGAGGCTGAGTCTGCCTGGGACAAGCTCTGGGGAGCCTGAGGGGCCTCCGGGTGGAAAGAGAGTATGTGGAGACTGGAAAAACTTGAATTGTCATCTGTATCAACCAGGCAGACATACCTCTAAGGGTCTCAGGATGGAGCTTAGCGACAGGACCAATGGTACTCATCTCCAAAATCATTAATCTTGCCGGAACTATTCAAGAAGTCTTTCTTATGTAGAATCAATCAGCCAAGGAAATTTTCTGCTGGAAAATTCCTTCCCCAAAATACATCTGTGCAGGCTTTCCCACTCTGTTGTGATTTCAGATTCTTAATGACAAAATCAGGATTAGGGATAACAGATTCTGGGCTTTTAGGCCCTAAGTCATACTAACACTAAATCACTGACTGGCCCTTACCACTGAACTCATTATCATCGAGGGGACAGCCTTGAAAGGGGTTTTCTGAGGATAATTTAGAATCAGACCAGAACTACTGGTTGGATGGAAGATCTTCCCAAATTACTTCAGAAAAGAATGAAATGGATCCAAGAAAGGGAAGGAGACATCTCTCTCTCTCTCTCTCTTTCTCTCTCTCTCTCTCTCTCCTCAATCAATCAGTATTTTAAATCAAAAGTAAATTGACCCAAGCACTCGTTCTCTTCCGAAGTGCCCGCACTAGGTAAGAGAAACAGGGAGCACTTAAAATGGTCAATTCAAAGAACAAGAAAATATCCTTTTCTTAGGGGAGATTTGAAAAAAAAGATTAACTTGGACCCAATCTAGATCCATAGCACAGATTCTCCAGGGCCTCTGGAGACTGAGAGGAAGTCACTAGTGGAGGGGAATCAATCAATCATTGGTATTTATTGAGCATTTTCTATAGTAATAATGATAATTGTGGTATTTTTAAGTGCTTATGTGCCAATTGCTATATTAAGTGCTTGGATAGATACGAGATAATCAGGTCCCACAAGGGGCTCACAATCGAAGGAGGAGGGACAACAGGTATGGAATCCCCATTCTGTAGTTGAGGAAAGTGAGGCACAGAAAAGTTAAGTGATTTGCCCAAGGTCACATGGCAATTAGTAGTGCTATTAGGACTAGAACCCAGGTCTTCTGTCTCCCAGCCCCGTGCTCTTTTCACTAGGCCATGTTGTTTTACTGCTATGTGCAGAGCATTGAATTAAGGGCCTGGTAGAAAACGTCAGATTCAATGTGTATGTTCCTTGCTCTCAAGGAGGTTCTACTCTAACTAAGGAGGTAGACAAACAGAAATTACATGTAAAAAGTGAGATCAGTAGGAAGAATGAAGTATAGCAGATAGTGTCAGAATAAAAAGCTGAATAAATAATTGAATATTCAATTGTACATAAGCAATGAGGACAGGATTAAAATACATAAGTGTGAAACCAAACTGCACACCAAAATGTTGTGGTGGGTACATATAAGACCACAGGAAAATCTTGGCTTGAGAAATAGTTCTAGACCTCAGATTCATCACTTGCCGGCAACAAAGGGCCTTTGTAATGCAACCCTCTAAAACTGAATTAATCTGTCTGTGTTTTTATTACTTTCTGACATTTTCTCTGCCCTCCACACTCTAATGCTCTAGTTTCTGATTTTCTGTCTTTTGGAGCAGTAATATGTTCAGAAATCACAATCAAGTGCTTCCAGAAAATATTAATTGCTCACAGCTCACTACTCCTCTGAGTCTGTGTATGTCACTACATTTCATGGAGAAGGGTGAAGAGAGGGCAAACAGCAGTAGTTCATTCTGCAATTTGTTCACTAAAAGGATCTTAGAAGTCAGAAGTGTTCTAGTAACAAAAATCTTACCAAAATCACTGCTGAGTATAAACCTCTCTTTTTAAATATATGCTCGCCATAAAGCACCAGCCCACTCTGAGAGCAGAGAAAAATTCTATATTAATCATTAAATAAAATGTGAAAAGCCCTACTTCTTCTTTATAAAAAGAAAAAAAAACATACATTTGCTATTGGACGTTGCACAAGTGCTCAAAAATGAACTCACATATAATTCTGCCTTAAAATAGATTATATCAAATGGTTTCTGAAAGGCTTTAAGCAACTGGGTTTCACACTGTGGCAAAGAAAGTGGGATTTCTTGGCAATCAGTTAAATATCAATCTGTGCATTCCTTGAAAAAGAAAAAAACACCTACCCCAGAAATAAATATAATTGCTTTTACATCCTTCAGAACGTCATGTGGGGTTTTGCTTTTTCCTTTACCCAAAATAATATTCAACAGTGTTTTATTTTTCTTCTGCAAAAATATAATTTTTCTAATAGTTTGATCACAAGTTTTGCAAGCAGTTGATTTCCTGAACCCAGTACACATCCAGCTGCATAAGCAATTTCGCTGTGATCACCTGCGAACCATTTGCGATGTCAGATGGCTGGACAAGATTGCCAACAGTGAAGTGCTGAAATGCAGTCAGCTCTCCAGCTCTGAATCAATGCTCCTTGCAACTGAGCATTGCATTACTGAGCTCCTTCCTTCCTCTCCCCCTCGTCCCCCTCTCCATCCCCCCCCTCTTACCTCCTTCCCTTCCCCACAGCACCTGTATATATGTATATATGTTTGTACATATTTATTACTCTATTTATTTATTTATTTTACTTGTACATATCTAATTCTATTTATTTTATTTTGTTAATATAATAATAATAATAATAATAATAATGTTGGTATTTGTTAAGCGCTTACTATGTGCAAAGCACTGTTCTAAGTGCTGGGGTAGATACAAGGTGATCAGGTTGTCCCACGTGGGGCTCACAGTCTTAATCCCCATTTTACAGATGGGGTAACTGAGGCACAGAGAAGTTAAGTGACTTGCCCAAAATCACACAGCTGACAATTGGCAGAGCCGGGGTTTGAACCCATGACCTCTGACTCCAAAGCCCGGGCTCTTTCCACTGAGCCACGCTGCCTCTCTATGTTTGGTTGTGTTCTCTGTCTCCCCCTTCTAGACTGTGAGCCCACTGTTGGGTAGGGACTGTCTCTATATGTTGCCAACTTGTACTTCCCAAGCGCTTAGTACAGTGCTCTGCACACAGTAAGTGCTCAAGAAATATGATTGATTGATTGATTGCAACACAGATAATGGGAGACAATGATTAAGAGCAGGACACCCATACCATTGGTCTATGATGAACTGGGAGAAGTGCATAATGTGTGCAAGATATCAGGCTGGGCACAGTCCCTAACCGGCACAGGACTCACATTCGTTCATTCATTCATTCATTCAACTGTATTTATTGAGCGCTTATTGTGTGCAGAGCAAATTCCAAGTAGAAGGGAGTAGGATTTAATCCCCATTTTACAGATGAGGAAACTGAGGCACAGAGAAGTGGCTTGCCCAAAGTCACACAGTAGACAATTGGCAGAGCCAGGATTTCAACCCAGGTCCTCGAGCTTCCAGGCCCATGCTCTTTCCACTAGGCCAAGGTCTTCCCACTAGGCCACGCTCCTTCCCGAGAAGACAGAATAAACAATTTAAAGACATAGCAAAACACAGGTTCAAGCAACGATGCAAAGCAGGGAACTTTTGGGAGGACACTGAGCAGACAGACCAGCTTGGAGTACCACAATCACGAGAGATCTTGCTCTCCTTGAGCAAAGGCTTCAGGACACCAAGAGGCAGGTTCATAATCAGACAGGTCCTATATGGGACAAAACCATTAACACAACAAGGATCTATCTTTATATGCAAATAATGAGGCAGGATGTGTCAGTCATACGTTAATCTTTTTGGTTGTACTTACACACATGGATGGGATTATACCATCAGTAGCTCCGTTTTCAAGAACAGAAAACAAATGTAGACCCATTTCTTCTATACTGTAGGGATTGTGTTCTCTGAGGATACTTCATTAAGGAAAACTCCCATTGTATTACTAATTCCATGACTGACACTGCTCACATGAACATGTGACCATTTGTTACCAGCATCGCATCACATCGTATCCAGGCAGACATGAATTGTTAGAATGTTACCTAATTCTGCCATTGCAATCTGTCCAAAATAAGTAGTGAAAACACACATTCTGGAAGAACACAGCTTTTGTCTGCGTGTGTGTGTGTTTGTACATATTTGTCTACATTCACACTTTTGTATAAATGCAAGAGTAACAAGGGGGATTTATTGGCCCAGAGCCATTTGGGGACAGTGAGATGAGTAAAAAAGAGAAAACTGTATTGCCTTTCTCATTCTATTCTAAAAAAAGGAAATAAATTACCATTCTGCCTCCTCATTTTCCAGTTAGCAATGGGAAACTGAATCTTTTCTGTCGTTCTTAAACATTTTAAATAGCAAAAAATATCATTCAAATTCATCCAGACTCATTTGATACTCATTCTTACTCATTTCTAGTTAAGCATTTTTTCAGTTCCTCTAAAGGCAGTGTTAAAAAAACCAGTCAGTGGGACTTAATGAGCACCCCCTGCACTAGTCCTTAAAAAGCTAATAAGAGCCATACTTCAAGATTGCCTGCTGTGCTCAGTACAGCTTTAGACTCCAGAGGAGCCCAGCAGATTCAATTTTAGCTTCTCATAAGATAGAGAAGCGCAGGGACCAACATCAAGGCCTCTATGTCTTTAATTTTAATATCTGTCTCCCTCCTAGCCTGTGAGCTCCTTGAGGGCAGGGATTATATCTATCAACCCTGTTGTGTTGTACTCTCCCAAGCACTTAGGGCACTATAAATGTTCGATAAATGCCACTAATTGTTGGATTGCATCTACCCATTTCATCACATCGCCCAAATGCACAACTGCTTTTTCTGACACTGCAGTTCCCTATATCCAGACTGACCCATGTTGTCGAATGAACGTCTTCTGATTCTGTAATGGCATTTGAGCATAAATGAGTAGTGAAAGTACTCTTTGTGGTGGAATCAGTTAATCTTTTTTTTAGTAAGCTTTTACTGTGTGCACAGCACTGTACTAAGTACTTGAGAGAGGACAACACACAGAGTTGGTAGAGCAGGGAATCCTGCTCACAAGGAGTTTACAATCTAGAGAGGAGTGGTGAAACTCATAATGCTTTGTTTATTCTTTCAAGGAACAAAGTGTGCTTTAGCACCATCTTCAATCTGTACTCATCCTCCAAATTTCTCCATGATCCCCCTGTTTCAGAGAAGGAATGGGCAAGATTGCTTCCCCAGCATTCTACTGGAGTCTATTCCCGGCCCTGCCTTAATACTTCCTGGACCCACACCCTATCTTTCCCTCAACTGAACAAAACTATCTACCCAGGGGTAGGCTTGGCTGAAAATGTTTTCAATAGGCCATTAATGTGGGTGCCCAAGACAACAGGCATAAGTGGTCCATTTCAGAATATTACAATTATTATACCCATTACAGGTGATGTGAGTTTCTATAAGTTTATGTTGGGAAAATGGCCTCTGACTCACAGTGACATTAACTAATCCCCCCTACTTAGATCCCTGGGGCATTACAAAGCTCTAATTTCACTGAAGAATGGGCAGCGCAATATCAACCATCAGAGAAACAGCTGCCAGTACATAAAGGGGAAGTAACTTTTTAATTCACTGTTATCAGCTATAACGGCTTGTGGGCTGTGATTACTAATGTAATATTTTTCTCCCCATCCACGAGTTTTTTTATCGGTGAAAATGTTTCTCCTATTTTGCAGCTAATTCCAAAACTTCGGAGGAGGTGAACCCACCTTATTCAGAATGAGAGCAGCAGAAGAGTTAAGAGATAAAGGTAAGGCCATTCAGAGATAGGGTCAGATCCATGCCATGTACTGATGGTGAGCGCTCATTCATAATTCTTTTATCGTCAAGGTAAAAGTGCAAGAATCGAACAGCCCTTGCTGGGCACAGGCACCAAAAGGAGCTGGCCAAGTCATCCCGGAAGGTGGGCCGGCATCAAGCAGGCACATTGTTGTTTATGCCACTTCAAGGTTTAGGTTGCCACTTCTGAGATGGGTATTCGATCAATCAATCAGTGGGCATTTATTTGCCCCTTGCTTGTGCAGTACTAAATACTAAGCTCTTGGAAGAGTACAGTATTGTACAATACAAGAGAGTTGTTAGACCCAATCCCTGGATTTTACAGCCTAGCAGGGGAGACAGACATTACACCAAATTAAGGACAGGGGAAATAGAGTATAGGGGCATGCGCCTAACTGCTGTAGAGCTGGTGTGAATATCAGTGCTTATGGGTTACACAACCAAGTGCGTAGGTGATGTAGAAGAGAAGGGGGAATAGGAGAAATGAGGGCTTAGTCAAGGAAGGCCTCTTGGAGGAAATATGATCTTTAGGAAGGCTTTGAAGGTGGAGAAAGTGGTGGACTGCAAAAACCCCCACTTTTCTCCCTGTCAACCTCAGCAGCTTGACTCCCTGAGATCCAGTCGATCCATCAGTCAATCAGCAACACTCCTGCTGAGTGCCAAGCATTGCTTTTGGCTAAGTGGAATTCATTTTTATTATTTTCAGGCAAAACAACAGTATTTCCCTTCCAAATCTCTGAGCAGCAGGAGCTAGCTGCCAAGGCAGGGAGTTTAATGAAATGGCATATTATTAGCAATAATAAGAACATTCTGAATAATAATAATAATAATGATAATAATAATAACAGTGATAAGACAGGTTAGAGGGCTTCATACTCTACACAGTACTTTACAGTCATTTTAGATTTCTAACCTAATCTCAGTTTGCTTCAAGAGAGGCTCAGGGCACAACATAGCAGGGAGTTAGGAAAACAAAATAAATTAAAACAACCCTGAAATCCTAAAGGAAATAAACTCCAGGGATAGGGTGACCAAGGAAGGATTGTGTGAAGACTTGAATGCTGCTGAGGAAAATACTCCAATGATTTCCCCTTGCTGCCCGCCAGCTTTTTATAGAACTGCAGCAGAGGGTAATGATCCTGGCTGAGAGCAGAGAAAAGGATAAGGCTGTGTTTGCCAACTCTAATTGAACTTTCTTCTGTTTAATGTCAGTCTCTGTGATTTAAATCTCCTGGAGGTTTCATAAATAGACCTGGCAGAGAGTCTGTGGTAGAAATAAATGTCTTTCCATATCTCAGAAATCATGCCATTAGAGCCAATTGCTATTGATAGGCTGACTGATCCCTCAACTTTATTGACAGAGCATCTGATGTCTACCCATGAAACAAGAGCTGTTTAAGCTCCACTGAAACAGAACGAATTTCAAGTGTGTGCAGTGCTAGCTGCTTAATCCTTTCCAGTTTTCAGCAGTTCGTGGGTTCAACTTCACGTGAAAACTGTTCCCTGCAGACAGCCCTTGGGGAAAAAAAAAAATGAATCCAGTGTAAGTCAATAAAAGTGTTGCCTAAAGGGACCATTTGCAAATGTCATAGAAATATGTACATAAAACATTTGTTCTTCCAATTCAGAGATGAGATCTCTGTCAGTGAAGTTTACTTAAGGGTGTGTATGGTTGAAAAGGCCAAAGCGGGACTGGCAGTTCAAAGATTGTCCTTTGTTGTGCTGTCATTTTTGCCTATAGAGAGCCTGGTGCTGCTTTTGTTTTTGCCTGTTTGTCTCAGTTCTCAAAAACAGAACCACTCTTTTCTTGGCTGTGGTGTACCAGGTGGGTCTGCCCCCCAGCTGCATCTCGGGAACCACTTTGCCTGAGACTGCACTTTGGTGCTAAGTGTAAATTGAACAGGGCTGGATGAAATACGTAGTCTGGCTTTACTCCACTAGCAATGGGAAATGAATGGATCATACAAGACAACCCCAGCTCTGACATAAGTGGACATGCCATTTTATAACAGTCCTAGAATCCTCAAGGGAAGCCAAATTCACTAATTGTCTGAACCTTACTGATGGTGTCAAACTGTGGCCAAATGCCTTCTAAAGTAGATGAAGGAAAAAGAATCACACCAAACCCAGGTGCCCTTGCAAATAAGCCAAACAGAAGCAACCAGTGACTCTTTTGAAATTGAGAGTACATGGTAAAGAACCAAACTAAGCACTCAAAAGATCATTTGCGATTTTGCAAGCTGCAACAATAACACAAAACAAAAACTTTCATCCATTTTCCAAAGTTCTCAATGTTTGCGCGGGTGCTGCTAAGATGGGAGCAAAGATTTCTGGGGAAAAAAATGGATTTGAAAATGGAAAATGCAAGTTCCTTACCCAAGCGGCAGTAACTACCAGCTCCATATGACAAACAGCCTATCATTTTGCTTACTGTGTAAGGAACATAGCCTCACAGTTGGTATGTTTTGCTCACATTGGCTGTAATGTTAAGCCCCGTTCTCTCTTTTTCACCCACTAAACAGGCTAAAATTGAAGCCTTGTAATTTGTATTCTGGCTAAAGTAAATGTAAATCCTGACTTCCTGGCCAGCTGAAAGCATAGTTTCAGATGATAATAACAGCACTTGGTGGGTATACTTAGTGCCTTTCATGCAAAGATCTCAAAATGGTTTACTAACATTAATTGGTGGCTTTTATTATAGTTCCCATTTTGTAGATGGCACATGGTAAGTGATCTGCACAAAAATACTTAATAGGAAAAGCACATGAACAGAAAGAACCTCAAATTCCTGACCTAAAGACCAGTACTTTACTCAGCAAGGATAGATGACCAAATATTCTATTTTAGGTGGAACAGTCTCACTCTTCAGGATTCCATCCACCAAATGAGGGACCGTTAGGGTCATGCTTTGGGCCGGGATAGCGAAAGAGAGCTCTTCAATTTTGCCAGTGATGATAGTTCTCTGACCTCCTCTCTCTCTGCCTTTCCAATTGCCTGACTCTCTCATTCTCCCTCTTTCATTTCTCTTTCCTCTTTCTCTCTTCCATCTCATTCTTTCTTTCCCATCTTCTCTCACACATATCTTTTCCTTTTCTTTTCTCTTTCCCCTCACTCTCTCCCTTTCTCTTCCCTTCTTTTTTCCACTTCACTCTCTGCCTTCTCTTTAACTCTCTGATGAATGCCAAACAAAACTTTGCTCTGTGCAGTCTTGTGGGATAGTTCAAGGCATCTCTCTTAGTACAGAAGCACTTAGTACAGTGCTCTGCACACAGTAAGTGCTCAGTGAATATGAATTAATCTGTCCACCCCCAGCACATTTTTTTACCAGGAGGTGGGTTTCCCACACCGGTCCCTGTCGTAGTGACTATGAACAGCATGTCTCCGGATCTTGAGTACATTTACATCAGTCATTTGAAGCTCTTTGTTGAAGGAAATTAAGAAAAATATATGTGGGAGGGGAAAAAACAGGTAACTTAGTGAAGTAGCATGTTGTAGTGGATAGAGCACGGGCCTGATACTCAGGGGATCTAGGTTCTAAACCCGGCTCTGCCACTTTCCTGCTCTGTGGCCTTGGGGAAGTCATTTAACTTCTTTGTCCCTCAGTTTCCTCATCTGGAAATTAGGGATCCAATACATGTTCTCTTCCTGATTTAGACTGTGAATCACTTGGGGGACAGAAACTGTGTCCGACCTGATTATCTTGCAGCTACTCTAACCCTTAATATAGCACTTGGCACATAGTAAGTGCTTAACAAATGTCACAATTTATTATTATTATTCAGTTAGGCAGGAGAGAACCCCTCTGGGGTAGAGTCTCAAGACTCACCCTTTCCCTCCCCAATGAGAGGTTTTAGTAAACTCACATCGGACCTATCCAAACATTAAAGGGAAAATGTTTCTGGTAAAGTCTGCATTTGGGATGCTGAGCCCCATGTGGGGTAGCGCCTGAATCCTATCTGATTGTTTCATATCTAACCTAGTGCTTAGCATAAAATAACTGCTGAATAAATATCATAAATAACAAATAAATATTATTTTCCCCAAGTGGAAATCACCAGTAACGTTTCTCTCTCTATTTCCCTCTCTTTCTCTCCTGTCTTTCCTTTTTGTTGCCTGACATTTAGCATAACCTTTACGATGAATCTGCTCTGGGAAAAGTCTCTTTAAACAGTCGCTTTAAATCAGCCCAGGGAAAGTTTGCTGATGAGTCCATCACTGGCTCTAAAGAAACCACTTCCTGCCCCACAGTGCCCCTGAGAGTGGATCGCTGTACTATGTGCACGGCAGAATAGGATCTAAATTCTAGTTCCTTCCTGCAGAAAGATGGATTATGCCCCTGGCGTAGCTAGAGGAAAGCAAACAGAGACACGCAGGGCCAGAGTAGTGACCTGGTGTTCAGGAGACCTACAAGGATCTGGCATGCACAGTCACTTGAGGATGATGACATTCGCCTTAGGGCTGGTGTCACCAAGCCTAACCCTTTCAGGGTGCCAGAGCAAATAAGTGTAGGGGTGCTGGTCCTTTGAACTGGGAGGGTTTGGCTTTGCTGAGCTGTGAAGATAAGAGAAGCAATTGTACACATTCATGACTATTGGTTTAATCCTGAAGAGCTATGGTTGGGCATAAGGATAATTTTCCTCCTCCCTTTGTTCCTGGTTTCACCTCTCTGTTGTCACTAAGCTGTCCCTCTCTCCAGTGAGTTCAGACAGAACACTCCTTGAGTCAGCATCATGCCAGTTCTAGTTGTGGATTGACCCTCAGCCTCAGTTCTGAGTTCTGTCACTACAGAGGAGAAGCAGCGTGGCTCAGTGGAAAGAGCACGGGCTTTGGAGTCAGAGGTCATGGGTTCAAATCCCCGCTCCGCCAATTGTCAGCTGTGTGACTTTGGGCAAGTCACTTAACTTCTCTGGGCCTCAGTTACCTCATTTAAGACTGCGAGCCCCCATGGGACAACCTGATCACCTTGTAACCTCCCCAGCACTTAGAACAGTGCTTTGCACATAATAAGCGCTCAATAAATGCCATCATTATTATTATAATCACCGCGATGAAGTACTGGACTGGCCTATGAGAAGATGCCTGGGTTGTTCCTCCATCTTTCCTTCTTCCGGGAAGAAGCGCCCGCTTCCTTGTGGGAAAGTTGAGCCTGTGACTACCACCTCTTTCAGCTGTGTGTCAAAGCCCCTCACCTTCAATAGGGGCCCGACTCAATGAGTCTCCTTTTGTAAGGTTCTGCATCAGTCACAGGCTTGGATATACCTATTGACAAACAACCTGAACAGTGATTTTCCTCTGAAATGAGCAAAACCATCCTGACCCAACCTGAAACACGGTAGTGGCCCTGTAGACAGCTGGGGAAGAGCAGTGACTACTGTGAAATACTAGTGTTTCACGGTCAACAAGAGGGAGGCTTAGTGGATGACCATTCATCCAACTCTGCACCAGACAGTTTTGCAGCTGGTCTTTTCCTTGTTCAATACTGTAGCTGGTGGGTGGTCAGCAAAGGAAGTCCAGTAGGTTTAGATGCTGTAAGTGACCAGTCTGAGGAGAAATGCCAAAAGGTGGTAATGAACTGTTCAAATTTCTGTGTGGAATTTCTCCAGAGCCATGTCAGGTAGGCCCTCGGTCACAAGGAATTGATGGAGATAAATCTGTGAGACTAAATTCTGGAGTCTAAAGCCCAGACAGATCCCCTTCTAGAGTTCAAGAGCAATTCCTGAAGACAGACAGCTGTTATTTCTCTAAAAATATCTTCATTTCACCCACTGAGTTGAGGAAAAACTGAATTTGAATAGCTGCAATCTTACATCTCCTGTTTTCATTGATAAAAATCAAGGCTTTGTGATCAGGGCCCTGCATGGAGGAGAATACAGAAATGTCACCTCGACTCTCTCCACACTTTCCCCTCCAAGGCTTGAATGAAAACAACACAAGTTTGTCTCTCCAGTGCTTCTTTCAGAGGAATCTTTAGATAGCTGCTGTGGAGGGTTAAACATTTCATTATCTAAAGAAGGCCCTTGTTGTCAAGACTGACAGCATTTTCCAAAGCAAATGTACAATAGCTTTTCACTTCTATTCTTTCTCTGCCTTACTGAATTAAATGAATAGTCACCAACATGATAGGTGATCTGCTTGTCTATTCTCTTCAACCTAATGTTCTGGCTCTGAGAGTGGCACCAAAGAATATTTGCCTCCTTACATCCATGCTCATAGTTAGGGATGGACTTTCTGATGATCCTCACAGTTTTCTCTAAAATCCCATCGTGGGTTCCCCAAGCTATTCATCAATTTAACCAACTACTTACAACTTTCAGCTTCCTTAACTGACCTTTATTAAACCATAAGTGATCCATGAATTCATCTAAACCTTCATCAACCTTATTGATATTTCTGCCTCCCAAACTTCTCCTGCCAGAGGAAACAGATAGGTCAGATTGTCTTTCTCCATTTACCATTAATTGCAAATAATGAAAAAGAGGGAATTTTCTTCTGTAGAATGAAAATATCTGCCAACTAAGCAAGAACACATCATTTACCAGTCAGTAGTATTTTTTGAGTGCTTACTCTGTTCATTGTACTACATGAAGCATTTGAGAGGGTATACTATAGTTAGCAGGCATGATCACTGCTTTCCAGGGATTACAGACAATAATAATAATAATAATAATAATAATAATAATAATAATAATAATAATAATAATAATAGATAGTGGTATTTGTTAAAGCCCTTACTATGTGCCAAACAGTGTTCTAAGTGGCAGAAACAGACAGTATAAGTAGGGGAAAGCAAGAATATAAAGACATATTCATAAGTAGAAAGAGGAGGTAAGTGGCGGGGCGGGGGGAAGTAGCCGAGTCCTTCAGCCAGCTGAGGAGGAGGAGAGAAGGGATGGAAAGGGGGAAAAAGAGAGAAGGCTCTGTTCCCTCTCCGCCCCATCTTTTCATCCCTTCTCCACTCGCACCCACTCACTCTCAAGAAGAAGTCAAGAGCTGAAACTCCAGTGGAACTCATGATGAAATATCAGCACCAAAGACTAAGCTCTTTAATGAGAATAAGTTGTGAGAGTGGTTGAAATTGGTCCTTCAATAATAACTGTGGCATTTGTTAAGCACTTACTATGTGCCAAGGACTATATGAGGACTGGAGTAGCTACCAGATAATCAAGTAAGATTCAGTTTCTGTCCCAATTGGAGCTCTCAGTGAAAGTTTAAGAAATGAGCATTTCATTCCCATTTTACAAGTGAGGAAAACAAGTCTCAGAGAAATTAAGTGACTTACACAGGGACACACAGCAGGCAAGTGGTGCAGCCAGGATTAGAAACCCAGGTTCTCTGACTCTCGTCCCCCTGATCGTTATACTAGGCCTTGCTACTTCTCTTTCTTAAGGCCATTGGATGAAAAAAATCTTTAATTTGGGTGTTCGGGCATTTTTTTTTATCAAACATGTTTTTCAGCTGATTTATTTCTTAAAACATTCTGTTTTTACTGTTCATTCTCAAAACATTTTAAAAATCAGTAGTTCACAATTGTTAATTATGTATCACTGAATGTAATTGATTCATTAGTCCTTTAGAAATGCTATTTTTGAAAGCCAATTCACTGGGTTTAGAATTGGGTTTGGAGGATGGCACACATATTGATCCCAAGAACAGGGAAAGGAAAAGAGCCACACTGGAAAGGTGGTTCTGGGAAAGTTGCTTATAGGACAGGAAACATCCCTGGAAACATTCCTTGCCAAAGGCCTTGCAAGGATTAATTGAGGATAACTAAGGCAACAATCCTGACCAGGAAGGAATCTGGACAGTCCAACATTTTTTGGTTCAATTTTAAGATTGCAGCCTTCCCAGAAAATTTATCTGGGAAGAAAAAAAAATACAGGCAGTAGAGCCCTGGAGTAGTAGAATGAAAATTCCACCAGGAAGAAGATGACTCTTTGAATCTAGAAGAATTGAAATGATAATTTGTGTGAATCATGATCTAAAATTAACAAAGGCCAAGGTTTCTGGTTTGTTCAGAAATCACATTTAAAGCCAATTGCATAAATTATAGCAAAGGGCACTTCGAAAGCCTTAATTCTGCAGGTCTGGGTAAGTACTTGATAGATTTTTCCGCAGTAAATGAAAGTGAAGATAACTGGATCTTAAATTGTTTTCATAAGGGAGGATTCAGCCTGTTCAAGATAATTATATGATAGTTTCTTCAAAGATTTTGTGATTTTTTTAGACTTCCACTTTATTCCCTGAAAATAAGTGTTTTATGCATTTCTCACGGTAAAACCGTAACACTACAGTACTACTGTAGCACTCCTACCTTTAAATACTCGCTCACCACATGATAATTAGATGATCGTATCAACTCCCTCACTGGTCTCCCAGCCTCCAGTCTCTTCCCCATCTCTCCCTTCTGTATTCTTCACTACTGCCAATATCATCTTCTTGAAATATCTCTCCAGCATATGTCTCTGCACTCCTCATAAACCTTCAGTAGTTTCCCATCTTGTTCCCTATCGAGAAAAAACATCTTGCCATTGGCTTCAAGGGACTCCACCGGCTTTTTCCATCTTACATATTGAATCTTTTCCCCTGCTGCTCCTTAGCTCACATTCTTTGCTCCTCTCAACAACACCTTCTAACTGTACCCGACTCGTGGCTCTCTTGCCTCTGACTCCTTTTCTTGTGCTGTTCCTCCAACCTGCCACTCAGTGAATACTATTGATCGAATGACTGTTTGGAGGTAATAGCAGCGATCAATAGAGGGATACAAGGTAAATGCTGGGCAGAAACGAGGTAAGCAGGTTGTCCCATGTGGGACTTACAGCCTCAATCCGCATTTTACAGATGAGGTAACTGAGGCCCAGAGAAGTTAAATGACTTGCCCAAAGTCACACAACAGACCAGTGGCAGAGCCAGGATTAGAACCCAGGTCCCTTGACTCCTAGACCTGTGTTCCTTCCATTAGGCCATGTCCCTTGAGCAAAGGCTTTGGGAAGATGGGATCATCAAGAGTTTGGTTCCAAAATAGTGATAGGCACTTGAGTGGGAATGGTAGTGTATCTAGTGGATGGAACATAGATCTAGGGAATATGAATACTGAGTTTTAAGCCTGGCTCGGTCACTGCACGTTTTGTGACCACAGGTAAATTACTTAATCTCTCTCAGCTTCAGTTTCCTCATCTGTGAAATGGGGTTGATAATGCCCATCTCTTCCTACTCCTCAGGGATTCCGGACAGATAAAATGAGATAGCTAATGTGCTTGGGGAAGTAAAAAATGCCTTATTCAAGGTATTTACGAGTGTACAGTGAGGATTGGAGCATTGGTCATGTGTGGGTCTTTTCAGCCATGTTGGCATGTATGGACCGAATGTCAATGTCAAATTCAAAGGACAAGGGAAGGGTAAAAACATAGTGGTGATGCAATCCTTTGTTTAATCTGAGTTGATCGTAATTCTAGATCATAATTTCCCCTTTTTCCATTTATTTAAGATTTCCCGAAAGTATTTAACTAGAAAGATAGGAACCATTTCCATTTATGACTCTCCAGGAGCATGTGCCTTTTTAAAGTTAAAGGTTAGGAGCAGATCATTCACTAAAAATTCGTAATTACAGACATAACCATCTTTCTTTCTGATCAGCCTTATCTTTAATAGCAAGAATCTAAGAAAAAATGCCTTTCCTTTTGCAGTCCTTAAAGAAACGAAGTCTGTTTCATTATTCTTTTGGAATGAGTTTGAGCTACTGAAATGAGCTTATTCTTTCTCTTTGTTGTACCATGGTTTCTTTCAGACCATAAAGGCTTTCATCAGAGAAGGAAAGTACCTTATGGCAACTGGAAATCAGAGGGCAGTTTATCGATTATTTTGTAACCAATGCAGATGTTATCTTCCTTTGTTCCTGTTTAACAGTTTAGAGGAGTTGATTACACCAATACTTAGAAGTCAGTCTCAGTAAAGTACTATTTTGCAGTTGCAAAACTGTCTTTTACCAAGCTTCTTTCACTTCTCATTAGAAAAAATTAAATGAGACATCATTTTTCAACCATATATTAAGAAACTGTTTCTGTTTGCCTCCTTAGCAGACTATTTTCCTAAAACGAAAAAGTCACAGACTCGTAACACATTAATAATTGCTACTAATGATAATGCAGTTTGGGAAATGCTGTTATGACACTTGTTTGCTTTCATACTCAGGAGGGAAGCTCTTTTCATTAAGGCCCTCAAACACTTATGCTCCATTGGATCCACTTATGTCTAGGGTCCAGGATTTAACAGAATTGTCAAGCCTGCTTGGAGGAGTGGCCAGGGTCCCATTTCTTTCAAGACACTTTGTAGGTTTTGAAAATTTTTCATTAATTTCCTTTCTTCCCCTGGGCTGTGGAATCTAGGGGCAATGCTTACACTTCCAGTGCCAAAAAGGAAGGAAGTTATCCAAATGCCTTTTACAATCACCTTTATAATATTTATTATTCATATCTACCTTAAATGTATTTATACATAGCATTTAACATTTATTGATTAGCCTGTAATCATATATTTTAGCTATTTTGTTTTTGGGTGAAAACACTTAATTTCTCCTCTTCTCAGATTATAGCCTCCAATTGCCACTGAAACACTCTTATTCCACTCAGACACTTGTGTACAACTTCCTGTAGCACATATGTCTATAACTTATATCCCCTATAACCAAAGCACTACTCATGTACATAACTCCTCTTTCTTCTTCATCTTTGTAAAGAATATCTGTCTACTTCCTGGATTGTAAGCCCCTTGGGGGCAAGGATCATGTCTCCTAACTCTATTGTACTCTTCCAAGCCTTTAGTATATGTTCTGCTCACAGTAGGAGATAAATACTATTGATCAATTGCCTGATGGATTGCTTCCAACTTCAAGTAGCCTTGATGATGTTCCCCGAACACCCATTATGAGGGAGACAGGGATCTTAGGTCCTAATCCCAGCTTTGACACTTGTGTGCTGTGTGACCTCGAGCAAGTTGCTTCACTTCTCCTTGCCTCAGTTTCCTCATCTGTAAAATGAGGATTCAATACCAGTTTTCCCTGCTACAAGATTGTGAGTCCCAGGCAGTACAAGGACTATATCTGACCTGATAACTTTTTATCTACCCTAGTGCTGCTTAGAACAATGGCACATAGTAAGCGCCTAATAAATACCTTTAGTAGTAGTAGTAGTAGTAGTAGTAGTAGTAGTAGTAGTAACATTCTGCCCCCAGTAGGTTCTCATTCAATACTATGGATATTGACCAAGAGGATCTCCCCGTTGGCCCTCCCCTCACCTCCCCACCCCCCCAAAAAGCCCTCATGGATTTCTTTTAGGTCTTGGGCAATGTAATAATAATAATAATAATAATAGTATTTTTTAAGCGCTTACTATGTGCCAGGCACTGTACTAAGCACTGGAGTAGATACAAGGTGATTGGGTTGGACACAGTCCCTGTCTCACATCTGGCTCACAGTCATAACTCCCATTCTACAGATGAGGTAATGAATAATAACAATAATAGTATTAGTTAAGCACTTACTATGTGCCAAGCATTGTTCTAACCACTGGAGTAGGTACAAGGTAATCAGGTTGTCCCATGTGGGGCTCACAGTCTTAACCTCCATTTTACAGATGAGGTAACTGAGATACAGAGAAGTTAAGTGACTTGCCCAAAGTCACACAGCTGAAGAGTGGTGGAGCCGGGATTAGAACCCAGGTCCTCTGACTTCCAAGCCCGTGCTCTTTCCACTAAGCCACGCTGCTTCTCTCAGAAGCAGAGGCACAGAGAAGTGTACCAGCTCTTATCTTGTTTTTCTTGACTGGTAAGGGCACTTCATAAATTTGAAGGTTACAATTAATTCGACCCTCAGACTTCTGTTCCTCAGGCTGCATAATCCTAAAACCTTTCTCCTTTCCTCATAGCATCTATTTTCAATGCCTTTAGTCACCTTCATGGCCGTCAGCGGTAGGTGTCTAGCAAAACCATCCCAAGCAAGGAAGAGAAGAAGGGGATGGTCAGCAATTGAAGACAACTCAATGAACAGTTGGTATCTTCCCTACCCCTTTCCCTTTCTCCAACCCTTCTAATCTGAGTAGTGTCTTCCATCTCTACAGATGGAAGAAAGGGAATGTTCCTTGAGGGAACCAGAAAAACTTGCAGTGATTTGTTTGACTGTGTATATTATACCAGGAGTGAACTGAAAACAGAAAATAGTCTGGGGAGTGCGAAAAAAGGTTGTAGCAAGATTTGCGACAGCTAAAATGTGCCAAGTAATCTGAACTGACCTTGAACACTGCACTGGATTGGAAATAATTTTTTCAGGGATTTGACTCGTTCTATGAACAAGTGGACTAAATCAAAAAGAGAATTCTCCAATGATTTTAATATTCCTACATGTAGCTGGTGGAGAAGCCAGCTATTGTTCACTATCTTTTATCTACCAGAGCCTGAAAAAAATGACTGTAACCTGGCAAGTTGAAGATTTGAGAATTATTACTTACCAAAGGACCTTGAAATGGCGGGAGATTCGTGTTTCATGTAAGATCCCAGGCAGTAGATAACACAAAGTCGAGGAACACAAAGTCATTTAAGTGAAAGCACTAATTTTAGAACTCCAGCAGATTTCTTCATTAGAAATCAAATAGCGTTTGGAAGGAGAAATGTGGACGTATGGAAAAGAAGCCCTCCAGGTAGATATGGGGCTGGACTTAAATAAAGCAATTAAAATGTTAAGTAGCTGAAACTAAATTTGTTATGTATGCAATTAATGGGAAACAACAATAGACAAGATTATATAGTTGAAAATAACCCAAATTTGTTGGTGAGGATAAAATAAGAAAACATGACAGTCCGATGAATTTTGGAAATGAGTCACAGGACTCAGGATTAATAATAGGGAAGGCCCTGTCCTTAGTAACAAGCTCACAGCTCTGGCTGTCTTGTGTGGAAGGTTCAGGAACAGCCCGCTGCCTTTCACTTGCCGCATCCTGCTGAGGACGTGACTCGAAGAAATGGGCCTAATTGTATGTTTCCTTAAAGGGCAGTCATTGCTGGCAAAGTTTCCTTTATTTACTGCTTTCACCAACATAATTTGCTGGGTAAATATTCTTCTGAGCTTCTTGGCAGCTTTTCTCCAGGGAGAAGTCATTAAGGATCCAGGGTGGTGGACACCTAATTCCACATGTGATTGAGATTTTTAGCCTGCCTAGTCCTCCCTGCCCCACTCCAATAAATACCATTTAGGTAAATCTTTGCCCAGGGCATGAGAATCGGCATTTGAGAGAATTTGAACTTCCTAAATTGTATTAGGATAGGTTATCTGTGGAATTTCCTTTTTTATTAAATACCTAAATGTTCCATGAATTGTTTCTTAAGGGAAAAAAAAAATAGATAGAAAAAAACCATTATGAAGCCAAAACATCTATGGAGATGTCATGCACTCCTTAAATTAGTCAAAAAAGCTGGACTATTTGTGTATTGCCATTATTTTCTTAACCCCCGCTCCACTATATTTTTCACTGTTAACACAGTCTAAGTGATGGAAAAGGATCTTTAAGGATCTTTAATAGAGCCTTTGAAGTGAGGTTATATTATTTAAAGTGATGATTTTTTTCTCCTTCCTCGCTTTTTCTAAGGTAGCTCAGAGCCATCTGGCTCTTTCTATTGAAGCTGTAGGGACCAGTCACATCAATTAGAGGGTGGAAGGAGTGAAAATTCACAACCTGCTACTATTTCTTTGCCAGCAATGATAGTGTGACTGCAGCTCCACGATCTGCTGGAAAGAGAAAACCTCAAGCATCCAGCCTTACTTTATCCTCTGGTTTGCTCTTTTTATTTGGAATCGCTTAGGGCCAATTCATTCATTCATTCAATTGTATTTATTGAGCGCTTACTGTGTGCAGAGCACCGTACTAAGCGCTTAGGAAGTACAGGTTGGCAACATATAGAGATGGCTCCTACCCAAAAAGAGTTCCCAGATCATCACCTCTTGGGTTAAAGAAACGAACCTCAACCCCTCTGAGAGACTTGGGAGATTTCATAGCCTTCTTACTACATCCAATGTGTTTTGGTTCCTTTCCCTTTAAATCTTCCAACCCCAGATAGTCAGAAAAGAGTGTTTATCCTCTGGAGAAGTGGTCTCCTGGAAGCTGCTCTGAAAGTACTACTAAAAGCCCTCCCAGAGGTGTTCTGCTCCTCAGCCACTGTAAAGTCTTTGTTGCTTAGTGACTGAAAGTCCTAGAACACCAGGGCTCTGTGCCATATGGACCCAAAGGTCCTGAATATTTGGGGTAGTGGGGGGAGAGGAGCTCTTGAGCTGGGGAGGCAGGGGTAAAGTTCCTAAAAGAGGGAACTTGTTCTGCCACACAAAAAGTTTCCTCCAAGCTTTTCCTTCAAGCCATGAATATAAGAGTATTTATTAGGTGCTTACTATGCGCCAGGCACTGTACTAAGCACTAGGGTGGATACAGGCAAATCGAGTTGGGACACAGTCCCTGTCCCTTGTGGGGCTCACAGTCTCAATCCCCATTTTATACATGAGGTAACTGAGGCACAGAGAAGTGAAGTGGCTTGCCGAAGGTCACACAGCAGACAAGTGGCAGAGCAGGATTAGAACCTATTACCTTCTGACTCCGAGGACCATGCTTTATCCACTATGCCATGCTGCTTCCCTAGTCTGTGTTTATTCTATTCTATTCCCTATGCTATGCTTCTCCATTCTACTAATGAAAGATAGAATGAAGATAAGTTTCCAGACAAACGTGTCCTGATTAGCTATCGATGAGTCCCTGTCCTTCTTGCCCACCTATCTCTCTCACTGTGCATCATGGTGAAGGGGAGAGACGAGAATGGTTTGGACTAGTAATACATTTGTGGAGAAAGACAGTTGGTTCTATCATAAAGTGTTTTTTCACCTTGTTTTTGGCTAGAAGGTTTTTAGAGAACTAAGGAAAGCTCACATGATGGCATGAGCCTATTTAGATAATGCCGGGGGATCAGAAGAAGTGGCTGGTATGCAGGCATATGTGCACATGTGGTGTTGGAGTGAATTTTCCTTATTGCAAGGAATTCAAGAATGCAAGCTTCATACTGTGGAACTGGATAAAATAATAATAATTGTGGTATTAAGCTCCTGTGGGTCGGGAATATGTCTAGCAACTCTGTTATATTGTCCTCTCTGAAGCATTCTGTATAGTGTTATGCACACAGTAAGTGCTCAGTAAATATTATTGCTTGCTTGATTGATTCCTTAAGCTCCTAATATGTACCACGCTCTGTACTAAGATCTGTACTAAGCACTAGGGTAGATACAAGATAATCAGGTCAAACACAGTCCCAGTCCCACACGGGGCTCGCAGTCTACGGAGAAGTGAGAACAGAGAGAACATGTATTAGAGAAGCAGCGTGATGTAATGGATAGAGCCTGGGCCCTGGAGGCAGAAGGTCATGGGTTCTAATGCTGCCTCTGCCACTTATCTGCTGTGTGTCCTTGGGCAAGTTACGTCACTTCTTTTTGCCCCGATTACCTCATCTGTAAAATGGGTGTTGATACTGTGAGCCCCATGTGGGACAGAGACTGCATCCAACCCAATTTGCTTGTATCTATCCCAGGGCCTTGCCCATAGTAACTCTTAACAAATACTGTAATTATTATTATTATGTATTCCCGTGTTCCAGAAGAGGAAATTGAGGCCTAGATTTTGTGGACTCTTTAACAGTGGACTATATCATTCCCTATACCATAGAGGCAAAAGGGATTTCAAACCAACACCCAGCCTGTGTCTTGAGCTAGGCCCAAATTCAAACCATCACAACAAGAAATGACTTTCCTCCTCTTAAAGCCCTTCACAGAAGGAGACTGACTAGATTCATTCAGTATCTTGCACCATAGTAAGCACTTAACAAATACCACAATTAGTATTATTATTATCATTCAAACCAATTCATAAAATTTTGAAAGGAAAACGCCTTTCATATTCATTTACTCCGCTTGTTTACTCCACTTGGTGATAGTTTTAGCAGATATAAGGTTGCCTGGGTAAATGGGATTTAAATAATTTTCAAAGGTTAGAACCAGTTTGAGATAAAGGACCCAGGGCTATCAAGTAAATATTAAAAAGGTAATTCAAGCAGCTCCTCATGGACCGCTAGTGTCACTAATGCCTATGGTGTCTATAATGCTTTGGATGATATCTCAGTCCCCAGAGCGCTTTAAATCACTGGAGATTTCCATCAGAAAATGTTCTGAAACCAGAATTTGCTAATACTAAAATCCTTTCATACTAAAACCCTGAAATGTCACGCAAGGCAGTGACCCAGTGACCCTATAGGGTTCCTGGTCTTTCAGCCCCAGACTGAGAGAATGATTTCCTTTAGCTAGCCAAGGTGGAGTCAAGGCTCAAGGCCAGGATCTTTTCTGTATTCACTGCTGATGCTCTGTCTCCATTGCCGAGTTAAAATGGCACCTTCCCTGCACTCCATCGATACCTCTTTTAAAGGCATGGCCTTTCATGCTATTAATCCATTAGCGCATCTCATTATGGGGAACATAAACGCTTATTTAACTGTCATTATACAGCACATTTACTTTAGCCCTCCTACCCAGTGCATTTCTGGTAAGTGCTGTATCCTACCCAGGCCATCAGAAATCACCTCCCCTAAGTGGAAACTTCCAAAGATAAAAGGGCAAGCACTCAGGACAAACTGTTTTTAATTGAACTTATTACCAAGACAGATTGTTCTAGTGAAAGCTTTCAAAGGCTGATGTGATTGTTCTCTTTGGTGTGCCTAATAGAGCTTGTAATCTGGAAATCCCGGCCCCAGCCCCGGCTTCTGTGACCTAGCCAGCTGGGTCAAAACTGAAATAGCTTCGTCTGCTCTTTTCCTCACCATCCATGAAATGAAGGAGATGTGGTCCTGATCAGCTTGGTTGAAGAGCCAGCAAGGAATATAATTTCAGTTTCACAACAACTGGCCTCCCTGGCACTGGCCTAAGAGCTGTAAAAGCCTGGAGAGCAATACAGCAACACAGAATTTATGCAGATGAAAATCTTTAGTTGTGTCGGGGATTTCTTGGATGCATGCTGGCACACAATTTGGTTTTATTCAGGCTTAATGTCAGTACTGTGTGAGTTCTGCAAAGCAATGTGTAATCATTTGCAGATCTTGTGTATGTACTTTGGAAACAGAGGTATCAGCATAGAGCAATTTGGATGACTGTCTCAGAGTATTTTTGACCCATTAGATTGCAGGTTCCTTGAGGGAAGGGATGGTGATTTTTACTTCACTGGATGTCCCCAAGTGTCTAAGACAATGCCCTGGATGCAGCAGGTGCTTGATAAAAATGGATGATGATGAGGGTGATTGGTACCTAATAAGCTGGAAGAATTTCCCAGTGGATCAGAAGTGTGTTATTACTCCAGGACCTTCATTGCTCCCTCAAGCATGGCAGAATGAGGTAGGTCAGATAGGATTAGAGTGATCCTAAAGTCCTTCTTTATTCTACTGGTCATGGTCACTAGGTTGAGGTGGGACCACCCAGTTAACCAACAGAGAAACAGTGTGGCCTGGTGGAAATAGCACGGGCTTGGGAGTTAGAGGACCGGATTCTGATCCCCACACTCTGCCACTTGCAAGTCCCTTCACATCTCTGCGCCTCAGTTCCCTCAGATATAAAGTGGGGATTCAATACCTGTTCTCTTTTTCTTCTTAGACTGTGAGCCCCATTTGGGACATGATTATCTCGTATCTATCCCAGTGTTTAGTACAGTGCTTAGCACATAGTAAGTACTTAGCTACTACGATTATTATTATTATTATTATTATTGTGAGCCCCATGAGGGACAGGGACTGTGTCCAGTCTGACTATCTTGTATCTACTCCAGCTTTTAGTACGTGCTTGGAACATAGAAAGTACTTAACGAATACCCCAGTTATTATTCTCAGCAGTTTACTAGGATGGCTTGTATTAGGTCTATTTGAGCTTCACAGGCGTTTATTTGTCCCCTTCTGATCTCACTATTCCCCTTTGCCATCTCAGCAATGGAAGTTGGAAAAGGATCTATAACAGGCTCTGGTAGAGCCTGCACTGTTATGCTGACCTCAGTTTAATAGGTCAATTCTCAGTCAGGATCAAGTGGCATGTGATTTCATAAACATTATCTTTGCCACGGCAAATGGTTTAGTCTTCAATGTCGGCTTTGTTTCCATTTTTCATTTTTTGGTATTTATTAAGTGCTTACTATGTGTCAGGCACCATACTGAGCACTGGGGTAAAGACACATAATCAGGTTGGACACAGTCCAAGTCCCACAGGGCTCACAGTCTTATTCCCCATTTTATAGGTAGGGTACCTGAAGCACAAAGAAATTAAATGACTTGCCCAAGGTCACACAGCAGACAAGTGGCAAACCTGGGATGAAAACCCAGATCCTCTGACTTGCAGGCCTATGATCGAGGCCACGCTGCTTTCCATGCAGATTTGGATGAAAAGAGTCATTTTGTTAAATTAGAAAATTGCTTTCACAAAGTGCACTCTGACTTGTGCAGGTCCAGGCTTTGTGCCTTAGTTTCCCTTTTGAAAAATGAAAGTGACATTTGCTATTGATCTGCTCCTCAAGAATGTCATCTGAATTATTGAACCAGAAAGCATTGGAGGTATTGCGATGAAAAGCATGCAGAGCTGCTCTAAGGGCCTTGATGAGTTATCTGTGTCTTTGTTGTTTGCCTTTGGAGAACTGCACAAGATTACAAAGATGACCGACTACCTTATCACCTTATCAAGCTGCTATACGTATCACTGCCTAATAGTGTTTTTATCAGTCTCAGTGATAAATTGGTTTTGCCTCAGCTCATATTTATAACTGCAATTTCTTAGCCTCATTTCTTGAGAAAACTTAGTCAGTGCTTTGTTTTTTGTTTTTCCTGATGACACTTGTGGCTGATTAGTTGTATTTAATTACAGTTGGAGGGTGGGGGCTTTTAGTTCCAATACAGACCAATGATGGTATTTATTAAGCCTTTGCTAACTGCCAAGCACAGAGGTAGATAGAAGATAATCAATTTGGACACTGTCCTTGTCCCACATGGGATTCACAGTTCTAAGAGGGCAGAAGACTAGGTATTTTATCCCTATTCATTCACTCATATTTACTGAGCACTTACTGTGTGCAAAGCACTGTACTAAGCGCTTGGAAAGTACAATTCGGCAACAGATCAAGCCAATCCCTACCCAACAATGGGCTCACGGTCTAGAAGGGGGGAGACAGACAACAAAACAAAGCAAGTAGACATTAATAGCATCAAAATAAATAAATAGATTTATTAGATATATATATATATACATTAATAGAATAATAAATATGTACTTATATACGCAAGCTGTGGGGTGGGGAGGAGGTAGAGCAGAGAAAGGGAGTAGGGGTGATGGGGAGGGGACGAAGAGGAGAGGAAAAGGAGGGATCAATCTGGAAAGGCCTCCTGGAGGAGGTGAGCTTTCAGTAGGGCTTTGAAGGGGGGAAGTGAGCTAGTTTGACGGATATGAGGAGGGAGCGCATTCCAGGCTGAGATAGGACGTGGGCCAGGGGATCGACACCGGGACCGGTGAGAAGAAGGCACAGTGAGGAGGTTAGCGGTGGCAGGGGAGCGGAGTGTGCGGGCTGGGCTGTAGGAGGAGAGAAGGGAGGTGAGGTAGGAGGGGGCAAGGAGATGAAGAGCTTTGAAGCCAATAGTGACTTGCCCAAGGTCACAAGTGGTAGAGCTGAGAATGGAATAGAATCTGAGTCTCATGACTCCCAGTCCTGTGTAATAATAACTTATCTGGGCCTCAGTTTCCTCATCTATAAAATGGGGATTCTCTCCCTTCCTTAAATTGTAAGCCCCATGTGAGATGGGGGCTGTGTTTGACCTGATTGTGCTGTACTTACCCCAGTGATTACTACAGGGCACGGCATATAATATTAATAGTAATGGTTTTTGTTAAGTCCTTACTGTGTGTCGAGCACCGTTCTAAGCACTGGGGTAGATACAAGTTAATCAGGTTGGACACAGTCCCTAAACCACATGGGGTTCCCAGTTTTAGGAAGGGAAAGATATCCCTTCTTGGGGGAGTGAACTAGAAGAGATCACCATGGAATATCGAGATGCTTCTTTTTAACAGCTTTCAGGAAACGAACATAGCAAATGAGACAACTGACAAGCCTCGGGACCCGACAAATTAAAAACAAAGGTCAAGCATTAGAGGAAATGACAGAGGTGATTTGTACATCAGTGGACAATCCAGGAAGAAGCTGAAAACATTACTGCACCCTCTTTCTGTCCTTGCGGTCTCCACTCCCCTTGGAGAAGAGAAAGCAATCACCGCGGGCCTGCCCCCTTCTCAATTCTGATTTGGAATTTGGCATATTTCTGGTTCAAACAGAAAACCCTTGTCCAGGAAACAGCTGTCTGTCCTGCCATCCTCCTCCTTTCTCACCCAACAAGTCTATCCCAAGCGCTTAGTACAGTGCTCTGCACACAGTAAGCGCTCAATAAATACGATTGATGATGATGATGTTGGGGGCATCAGAGGGCAGTTTTGATCAGGGCCAGATCACCCACAGAATAATAATAATAATAATAGTGTTTGTTCAATGCTATTTCCCAAGAACTGTACTAAGCAGCGTGAGAAGCAGCGTGACTCAGTGGAAAGAGCACGGGCTCTGGAGTCAGTGGTCGTGGGTTCAAATCCCGGCTCTGCCAATTGTCAGCTGTGTGACCTTGGGCAAGTCACTTAACTTCTCTGGGCCTCAGTTACCTCATCTGTAAAATGACTGTGAGCCCCCCTGTGGGACAACCTGATCACCTTGTATCCCCCCCCAGTGCTTAGAACAGTGCTTTGCACATAATAAGCGCTTAATAAATGCCATCCTTATTATTATTATTAAGCACTGGGAGAGATACCAGGTAATCAGGTCAGACACAGTCCCCACCACACATGGAGCTCAGAGTCTAAGGGCACGTGCTTACTGCCCTGACCTGGGTATTCCCCTCCCCACTCTACACTTCACCAATGCTGGCATCACTCCTCATGACTCTGAGAAAGGATTCCATCACTGTGAGGCTCTAGCAAACAGGAGTCCTCCAGACAGGAGACATTTTCATACTTGACAGTTGCCCACACTCAAGTCACAGCTTCAGAATGGACCAAATTGCTTCCTATACTGTACATCCTAAGCGTTGGACTTTCCAAATGGAAACTCTGTTCTTCCTTTGTTATGCAAGCAGTCCCTGCTAGTGCTCTTTTCTGACCAGTGCGTTGATTTCTCTCTAGCAATATCAGTGGCAATTCAATTGCTCCTTTCGGTTCAACGGTGTCAAAGGAGAATCAACATGGTACTGATGCCCTGAGGAATTTACCTGGATGAAGTTATGGGAATGAATGCGTAATGGGTTGATTGTTGTGAGTGGTTTATTCTGACCTTCCAATTTGTTGATTTTCACCTTGGAAGTGATGTTTAGACTGTGTGCCCACTGTTGGTTAGGGACCGTCTCTATATGTTGCCAACTTGTACTTCCCAAGCGCTTAGTACAGTGCTCTGCACACAGTAAGTGCTCAATAAATATGATTGATTGATTGATTGATGTTGCTTCCAGAGATTTATCTGTATGTGTGTTTCCCCTAAAAAAACGGAACTATCGTCTCTATTTTCTTTTCAATACTTTGACTTGTCCTATTCCTGCTTCTTTTTCATTCTTTCTTTGTGGTAGTTGTTGGGAGAGATTATTGCAAATTATTTGAACAGATTTTTACTTGGGAGCTCATAGCTGTACCAGAAATAAACACTAAACCAAATCTCACATGCACAGTATCTCTCTCTCTCTCTCTCTCTCTCTCTCTCTCTCTCTCTCTCTCTCTCTCTCTATCTCTCTCTCTCTCTCTCTCTCTCTCACTCACACACACACACACACACACACAACACACACTCACACACACTCCCATACCCATAATCTTACCTGTAAAACTTCCTTTGACAGAATGACAGTGAGTGATTGATGGCTCTGTGTTCCATCAATCAATCAGTCATCGATATTTATTGAGTGCCTGCTGTATTCAGAAAACTATAGTAAGTGCTTGGGAATGTACAATAGAATAGTTTACAATTTATAATGGGAGAGAAACCCTAAAATAAATTACAGGGAGGAGGAAGCAATAACGTATAAGATATATGCTAGTACAAGTGCTACTGCGTGCTAAGCACGCAGGTGCCTAGGTGACATTGAAGTGACAGTAGTGAGGGCAATAGGGTGAGATGAGAAATTAATCAAGGAAGCCTTCCTGGAGGAAATATACACTTGGATCTATGCCCCTTAAGAACTTGATATACACCCCACCCCCTGGACCCACAGCACTTATGCACATATCCTTATACTCTGCAATTTATTCTAATAGATATCTCACCCTAGACTGTAAGCTCCTTGTAGGTGACACATTCCCTGCCCACAGGGAGCTGCCACTTTGATGGCTACAGATATAAAAATCTTTTCAAATAGAGTAATACCAGTATGAAGCGTGTACCATCCTTTTATGGGACACAAGTCTATTTTGAAGGTTTCAGGTAGCCTGAACCCAGCAGGACTCTGCAACCAATTCCTTGCTGACCCCTTTCTGCTGTGTCCCATGTTAAGCCACAGATCTGGGGACTTACAAATGCTGCTGGGGGCTGGAGAGGACCTCAGCATTTTCTCTGTTTCCCTCTGGGATTTCTTCAGGATTTTTCAGTGTAATGGAAACAGAAAGCAGACATAAATGATGACTATACCACAGTGAAAAGAATGAAAGAATAGATGTAACAGAGAAGAGTATATAGATCAATCAGTAAAGAATACATAAACCTGATGCTCCTGAGGGTGAGAGGATGGCATGGCTGATTATTTGGGGAAAGTACTTCCTAGAGGAGGTGATTTTTTAAAAGGGTTTTGAAAGAGGAGAAACTTGTGTATTAGGATAGTTGAAGGAGAGACCATCTTAGATGGGGTGAGAGGGGTGAGCAGCGGGTTGGAGATGGGAAAACTGAGAGTCTGGGATGGTATATAAACATAGAAATGGATCAATATATCATCTCAGAATGGGCAGACCAAGAGGGAGCATTTCAGCTTTAAGTTGCTGACAGTTTTCACCTGAATAATGAAATGCTCTTGAATCTCTTCAGATATCTAAATGGATGGAAAGCTATTTTGCTGCCTGCAATTTTAAACCTCTTTCATCTAAATCCGAGATTGACTTGGAAACTACAGCACAGAGGAGTCTTACGTGAATTTATTTCATATCTTTGAGGATTTTAGCTTCCCAACTTCCACCTCTTCATTTGACATGGTGCCAATCGACTAGAATCAGAGAGAAACTTTTCTTTTCTAATCTCTGCCTGAGATATAAGCCCCATGGTGATAGGGACTTGAAAAAATGAGAGATAACACTATAATGGCCTCATTGTGACATATAAGCTTATTTGGTTTTTAAACATAAAAACTAATTTCCGTCAAGCTTATTTGGTTGTTTCCCACAGACGAGCTATTAAAATTTAAAAAAGTTCCAGAAATGATTAAAAAAACATTTTACAGGCTAAATAAACTGGTAAGCATATATAAAAATTACCTCTTTCAATTTTGTGGATTGCACAATATAGGGAGAATTTTCTGCTAGCTGTAGCAAAAAAAAAATAATCTTTAGGAAAAAACTTGGTATAGTGTACCACATAAAAAAATCCTCCAAGGGGAGTGATTTGATTTAGAAAGTGCTATGGTCCAGGAAAATGTTATTCACAGTAATAATTATGGTATTTATTAAAGCATTTACTATTTGCCAAGCACAGGTAGAAGCAAGGTAATCCTATCAGCAGTCTCTTTAAGTTGGCCCTATACAGATGTCCTGATTTTACCAATGTTTCACACAAAGTTGGCCAAACACACAGCATTAAGCCACAACAGCTAAATTATTCCAAAGGACAAGCATTCGAGGGGTTTTCAAGGGCTATGAGGAGGTGTGAGTTAGAGCCCAGATTACAGTAGGAGCTAGTTGTGAGTAGGAAATGTGCCTGCAAACTCTATTGTACTGTTTTCTCCCAAGTGTTTAATGCAGTGCACTGCACATAGTAAGCATTTAATAAATATCATTAATGATGATGGTGATAAAATGCATCAAAAGAATAATTGGAAGTGGTTGGAACTAAGGATAAAGTATTTACAGAGTCAGGTCTTGCCCTCGATCAATCACTCAATCAATCAAATCTATTGAAGTACAATAGATTTGGTAGACACCAACCTGGCTCATGAGGATTTTATAATCTAATGGAGTCTATAATCCAACAGCAGGTAGTTTAAGAGGAAATGGACTGAACCATCTATGAGGTTTGATAAAATTTTATCAAATACTTTTATTACTCATCTGAATTGTCCTGGTGACAGAGAATTGTGTCTTTTATTTGCACTCTCCCAAGAGCTTAATGGAGTGCTCCAAAAATACTCGATTGATGCCAATGTGTAAACACATTGGATTTTTTGAGTTGTTGAAGGCTCCTGGCATTTGGATGGGTCAAGCCTTGTGGGAATACTTGGACAGTATACTTCTTCCCTGACTCCTGGTGCTGGCGGTGCCCCAGGTATACTACGAGGTGTTTGGTGGGTTAAAGGTAGAGCAGTAATTTGCTCCCATTACAAGAATTCCCCAGGTCTCCATGACTCTGGCAAAGGGATAGGGATAGAAACTATGCTGCTTTCTCTGCTGCCTTTAAAATTCTGGATCAAATCTGTGGAAACTCCAGGGTCCCCCTATCAGCCCTTCATAGCCAGCATTGTCGCACCACCATGGTCAAACACGTCTAAAGTGCTTGACTCTGCATCCCAGATTACGTAACAGTTCCAGAAATGTAAATTCTCTGGGTAAGGTGACCCGTTCATTCATTTATTCAGTCGTATTTATTGAGTGCTTACTGTGTGCAAAGCGCTGTACAAAGTGCTTATTGTCCCTATTTTAGCAGAACACCCCTCAAGAAGCCGTGCTGTCTAATGAAAAGAACACAGGCCTGGGAATCTGGAAACCTGGGTGTTCTAATCCTAGTTCTGCCACCTGCCTGCTGTGTGACCTTGGGCAGGTCACTTCATTTTTCTGTGCCTCAATATCCTTATCTGTAAAATGGGGATTAAATACAAGAGCCCCCTCCCTTTTAGACTGCGAGTCCCTTGTGGGTCAGGGACTATATCTGATCTGACTATTTTGGGTCTACTCCATCATTAAAACGCATAGTAAGTGCTTAACAAATACCGCAAGTATTAACATTATTTGCTTCAAATCCCTCCCTGCTATCAGATTTCCCTCCCCTTCCATCTGACACACACACACACAAACAAACTTTTTATATTTACTGGAAGGACAGAGCGTGAGTTCTCTCTCTTTCTGTGCAGCAATTTCCCATCTGACAGGGCGCCGGGTGCCATTTCCTGACTTCCTTCTCTGCAGGAAGTAGTGAATCCCCGTGTGCCCACTGTCTCAACTGGCAGAGTGAGGCAGAACCCCGCAGTCCTATCCAGGTAGAAAGGACACCCTATCAATCAATCAATCAATCAATCAATCGTATTTATTGAGCACTTACTGTGTGCAGAGCACTGTACTAAGCTCTTGGGAAGTCCAAGTTGGCAACATATAGAGACGGTCCCTACCCAACAGTGGGCTCACAGTCTAGAAGGGGGAAACAGAGAACAAAACCAAACATACTAACAAAATAAAAGGGGCAGAGATGGGGGGATGGATTTGGGGGAGTCTCACTTAGGGGAGGGGGGCATCTCACTCTCCCCCAGCCCCCTAACCCAGCCAGGGTCACCCTACCACCTGATCCCTCCCCTCTCATTCTCCTCGGCTCCCTTTCTGTTGGAGATTTGTCCACAGTGAGGCCTGGTTGACCTACCCTGACCCCTCACCACATGGCAATCTTCCAAATTCAATATGGAGCCATTTACCAGGTTTCACGCTGTTCTAAGAGGTCCTGGTTTGGTGTCAACAAAGAAGAGCAAAAAAAAAGGAGGGAAAAAAAAGTCACCGCCTTTAATCCCTTTAATTCCCCAGTTTTATGTCCGGTCTTATGACCCACCAAACACCCCTGTCAACCTCCCCACAGCCCCACATGTTTTTTTAATGCTCCAACCTCAGAGTGAGGAGTGAATTTCCACTGTCTTATGAGTCACTCCATCAGAGCTGAGTAAGCCACAACAGGCTTAGCCTTCCAAGGAGTAGCAGGATGATTTCCTGCATAAGGAAAATTTTTCACCGTTTCCATAGTTTCTTCTTGACCTTAAAAATGAATGACTAAAGAAAAATGTACAAATATACTAGGGTTGACCATTTAATGGTTTTAATCAGGTGATAAAAATGATGGGCAAGCAGATACCCGCCACTTGTCTGCTGTGTGACTTTGGGCAAACCACTTAACTTCTCTAGGCCTCAGTTACCTCATCTGGAAAATGGGGATTAAGACTGTGAGCCCCACGTGGGGCAACCTGATTACCTTATATCCACCCCAGTACTTAGAACAGTGCTTGGCACATAGTAACTGCTTAACAAATACCATCAATATTATTATTACAAATAATGGGCAAAGAAAAACTTCTGCTGTTTGTACTGCTAATTTGGTGCCGGATCTAGTAATTGGTATTTTCAGTTGATCCCCTTCCTTCACTCCCTCTTTGCTAATGTCAGGTTGGCCAACAGCCTTGAGGGTCCACCTTATGCAATGTTCCTTGCACTTGATCCTGTTGGGAGTAGCCAAGGCCAACAGTAATAGCTGTGGCATTTCTTAAACACTTATAATAATAATAATAGTTAAGCACTTATGATGTACAAAACTCTGGTGTAGATACAAGATTATTAGGCAGGAATTAGGCAGGATGGGGCTCATGGTCTAAGGGGTAGGGAGAAGAGGTATCTAATCCCCATTTTAACAGCTGAGGAAATTGAGGCACAGAGAAGTTAAGTGACTTGCCCAAGGTCACACAGCAGGCATGTGGTGGAGCTGGGATTAGGACGCAGGTCTCCTGACTCCCAAGCCTATGCTCATTCCACGAGACCATGCTGCTTCTTTAGACACAGTCCCTTCCCTCAAGGAGATTATAGTCCAAGGTATTCTCCTCAACCTCTCCTCTGTGGGCTTTGACACTGACAAACACTTATCTCCTCCTTGGCATACCCTTTGGATCTAGTTTTCAAGTCCTGCCAAGACCTGCTTCTCCTCTTACCTTCCAGATAAGTGCTTAGTACAGTGCTAAGCACTCAGTACGGTGCTTCACACACAGTAAGCATTCAGTAAATATGATTGAATGAATGAAATCACTTCAGCAACTCCTTTTGCTGTCCCTTCCTCCTCTTTCTCCACCCAATCCACAAGTGTGGACAACCTCCTAAATACTGCAGTGGGTCAGTCAATCAATCAGTGGTATTTACTGAGTGCAGTCTGTGTGCAGAGCATTAAAGCTGGGAGACTACAATAGAGTAAATAGGCATGGTCCCTGATTGCAAGGAGTTTATAATCTCAGGACTCCTCCACTTCTTTCCCTCTCAGGGAAAGAGAGGTTATGGTTCCTCCTGCTCAGTGATCTTGCACACAACACACTCACCTCAGAACACTGGTCCCAACCTTCCCTGATCTGGAATACCTTCCCTCCTCCGCTTCCTCAAAACATCCCTTCCCTTCTTCCAAGCTCTTTTCAAAACCCATCTCCTCCAAGAAGTGCAGGCCAAAGAGAGGCAAGCAGACACTCTTTGCCCATGGCAACCAAAGCCAAAAACATCACAACGTTTCTCTCTGGTAAAGCTAATTATATACCTGAACAAATGTATGGCTGCCCTTTGACTTTACATTATGTTCATAGGCTGTTATTCTAAGATAAAGAAACTATTCAAAATTTTTTTTTAAATCCTGACATTACTGAGATAATGTATCTGAGCTATAGACAGCTTGTAAGATTTCCAGTAACCTGCATGCAATATATTATAGGTCTAATTGTTCCTTATACTTTGCCTTTCACATTTCAAAACTTCATCCTAGGAAAATGTCAATCTCCTTGACAACAGAGAATACTAGAAGTGCCCTTTATTGTACATAACAAGCATTTTATAGCTGAACAAAATATCTGGATAGCAGCATGGCTAGTGGATAAAACATGGGCCTGGGAACCAGAGGACCTGGATTCTAATCCCTGCTCTACCACTTGTCTTCTGTGTGCCCTTGGGCAAATCACTTCACTTCCCTGGCCTTCAGTTCCCTCAACTGCAAAATGGGGATTCAATATCTGTTCTTCCCCCTACTTAGCCTGTGAGCCTCATATTGGACAGGGACTGTATCCAGCCTCATCAACTTGCATCTACCCGAGGGCTTAGAATAATGCTTGACACAGAGGGCTTAGAACAATGCTTGACACAGTAAACACTTAATAGACACCATAAAAGAAAACAAAGATAATCTGCTAAATCCAGTTAAACTTGATGTTTTATTAGGCAAGATCAAATTCCCTTTTCCTGCTTCTTAAAAAATACCAACAACAGAAGAATGTATAAAAGAAAAGACGCTCCGTAAGCATTGTTGTGAGTATTTTTCAGTAGGCACTGTATTTGGCAACGGCTGATTTAAAAGATTCAAGTTATCACAATTGCTCTGTCTCAAAGTGTGAAACTAACTTCCCAAGGGAGAAGTTGAAGTCTTCCAAAAGACACTGCAGCCAGTATAGGAAGAGTAAAAGCAATTTTTTTCCTCTACATGCTTAACCATTTCCACTGAGACCCCAGATGAAGCTCTACTGCCCATCAGGCTTTACTAAATCCCCAATAGAAATGAATGTTTTAAAATCCTTCCCCAAAAAACTAGGTTTGAACATCCTCCAAGAAGACACCTGGTCCTACAGAAAAGCGTATCTTAGAAATTCCCTGTTGTCTTCATTCGTGGATGGTAACCTTCATTCCCGGTTGCAAAATTCCTAGAGAGTAGGAACCCCAAGATAAAGTTTTAGAAACAGTGGATTTCCGTGGGGAGCCAATACTGTGCTTTCCAAATGCTTAGTACAGTCCTCTGCACACAGTAAGTGCTCAATAAATACAATTGAATGAATATAATAAACCGGGGGCAATTTATCTCATGGGCTGATGGGATATCCCTGATAAATGGTGCAAGGGCTTCCCATCCCACCGCCCTCGGGTTCTCTGCACCCCCGGAGTGGGAGTGGAAAAGGGGGTGGGCTTAGAGAAGAGCTCTAAGGGAGAAGGGAACGTGATTCTGGAAGAGGAGGAGATGGAGGAAGAAAGGCATTCTTGGTAGGGGAAATGACTTAAGCAAAGTTTGGAGATGAGAGAAATATGGGTTGGGAGTAGTAAGTGAGTGGGCAATGGAAAAAGGAAACACTGGGAAACCATGTGAGAGAGGCTATTACATTCCCATTCATTTTCTTTATTTCAATCTCTCTCCAGCAGCGGACTCTATCTGGATCTGTTCCAGGCAGTGGGGAGAAAGGCCCAGAGACTTGGGGACTGTGGATTTGGTGCCTTGTGAGAAATTAACCCTGGTATTTTGATCAAAATCAGCTCATAGGTGGTTCAGGAAAGTCAGTAGAGCAGCGCTAACTGGGCCACTTTAAGATTATATTTTGTGGAAAAAGGTCATACTTTGCCATTCTAGGGCAAAGCCAAGCAAGTAGTTTGCTTGAATAATGGAGAAGCAGCATGGTGTAGTGGGTAGAGCACTGACCTTCGTGGAGGTTTAAAAGGAAGAAGACCACCCAGCGAATCATCTGAAAATAAAGTCAGAAAGCAATTTAAATGTGGTGCTTGCTTTTGATTTAGTTTACAATGACTAACAAGGTAATAAGACCCAGTTGGGGTTATTTTAAGCAACACCATTATAAATACAATTTCACCGCCATCTGAGTTCAAGGAAATGCTGGAAAATAATTTCTACTTCAGGTTGCTTACCTCTTAGAATTCCAAAGCCCTGACCAGCTCATCTCTCAGTTTTCTTTTGTTGCTATCAGCTCAAAACAGGATGTTCTGGGAGCCAAGAGAAGAATCAGTAGGTTCATAGGAATATCCCATCCTGTTCCAAAATGGAAAATGGAAACCACGGCAAGAAATTTTCTCAGAGCTTTGTTGTCTTTCCAAGTACTCACCCAAACTCTCAACCCCTTTCCCCCCTTATTTCTATAAAGGCCCATGGATGCTTTGCTGCAAAGTGTTTTGAGATTTTCACAGGGAAGTTGCTGAAAAAGATGAGAGAGACAAGGAGGCAAAAGAGAAATCAGAGCTAGGCGCTGCAAACATTAAACATGACAACACAACTAAGGACGGTCTTTCTGTGTTCACAGTGTGGCTGGATTGTAGGTTTGTTCCAATGGTCTTTTCAACCACACACCCACACTCATAGGTGAACTTCACCATCACTGATTTCTTCTCCGATTTTGAAGGACAGATATATAAATGATACCAAACAATTCAAGTGAGGATTCTTCCTTCGTGATGTTAAAATCTGGGGCTGTTGACAAGAGAGAAGGGTGTTCTTCCGGAGGTGCTCAAAGTTAGTTATGGCCTTTTCAAATGGGGTCAGTACTCCAGAAATAACTTTAATTTCAGTCATTATTGTTTGGGAGCAAATTGCAATTATTTTCATTTCTGTTAGTTGTCTACAAAATCAGTCCTGCATAATCACCCTGTAAACAAAAGGGAAATTAAAAGTTGCTGACACTTTACAAGGCAAAGCCAATCTTTCTTGCTTCCTTTGAACTGGTATTGTTTTATTAATGCTAGGGAAGATGAAGGGATTTAAAGGGACTCCAAAATTACTCAGACTCGAGCAACCCACACACAACCAAACCACTTGTCTGCTGTGTGACTTCGGGCAAGTCACTTAACTTCTCTGTGCCTCAGTTATCTCATCTCATGTCAGTTAAATGGGGATGGAAACTGTGAGCCCCATGTGGGACATGGACTATGTCCCCCCTAATTAGCTTCTACCTACCCCAGTGCTTAGTATAGTGCCTGGCACATAGTAAGTGCTTAACAAATACCATAAAAAAACCAAAGGTTTTCAAAAAAAGTCCCAGGCTTAATGCTGTTACTAAATTCTGCTGCTTAGGCAGTACACTCTCCAGTGAGCCATGGATAGATGAATAATAGAAAATGAAGTAAAAAAGGCCAAGGTGGCGATTGTCAGATTGACAGATACAGTGTGACAAAATGGAGCATCAAGTTTTAAAGCTGCTTTGGTTGTGTCCAACCTCCTGTGTGACCGTTCATTCATTCATTCATTCAATCATATTTATTGAGTGCTTACTGTATGCAGAGCACTGTACTAAGCGCTTGGGAAGTACAAGTTGGCAACATATAGAGATGGTCCCTACCCAACAGTGGGCTCACAGTCTAGAAGGTCCATTAGAGCTGGACCTACTACAAGGCACTTCAAGCTTCCTGAACAGCTGCCTTATTGTCATCTAGGATCTATATTCAACATGAAATGGCAGGTGCTTGTCCTGTTTTCTGTCTAACGTTAAGAAGAGAAGCTCTTGGCTTCTCCTTGCCCTTTAAACAATGACCAGGTCTGCAAGGGCCAAGTGTATTTTTGGAGAGGATTTTTCTGGTGGAAGTACCTGTCTTGGTCATCTAGAGCCACTAACCCCACATCAGATCCCTCCCAAGAACCCAGAGAAAAATATTTTGCAGTAGCCTTACATCCATGGAGTTAGGACTAAATCTCTAGGAGTATGTTCTGCTGCTGCAGCCATAATGGCCACTGACAAAACCCATTTTCAAGGGTGGAAAGACCAAAAGGGGCAAAGAGCCATCAGGGAGGATGAGTGTCACACAGGGTAGATTTCCGAAAGAAGAATAGACAGTCTTGCCCACAGTAGCCTCCCATCCTGATTCCTTTTCAGCTCTAAAGGAATTCATTGATTTTGATGATGTTCCCTTGGCGCTGGGTTAGGTGAAAACAAAGATAAGGGCTCGAAGTGGTCATAAAAATGGTAATTGTGGTATTTTTTAGTGTGTTATGTGCTTACTATGTGCCAAGCACTGAACTAAGCTCTGAGGTAGATACAGTAGAGACAGATTGGACATAGTTCCTGTCCCATAGAAGGTTCACAGTCTAAGAGGGAGGTAGAACAGTTATTTAATCCTCATTTTACAGATGAGAACACTGAGGCACAGAGAAGTTAAGTGATTTGCCCAAGGTCGTGCAGCAGACAAGTGACAGAACCAGAATTAGAATTCAGGTCCTCTGATTTCCAGGCCTGTGTTCTTTCCATTTGGCCACACTGTTTCCCCAAAAGTGAAAAATGCTTTTTCTTCAAGTAACTATAGAAGTAGGGTTGGCAGTATGCTTTTCTGGAGGGCTACTTGCCCATTTTTACCACCTCCATCCCTGATGCCAGGCTTATATCCCAGCACAGTCGATGGTGCAAAACATGGTACAGCCTTTGAAGAAAACTTAGAAAATGTCTTTCTGTTTGGTGAAACCCTGTTCACCCCTTTAATAAGTCTAATGTTGCTTCGGTGTGGCTTAGTAGAAAGAGCACGGGCTGGGGATTCAGAGGTCACAGGTTCTAATTCCGGCCACACCATTTGTCTCTATATGACCTTGGGCAAGCCGCTTAACTTCTCTGTGCCTCAGTCACCTCATTTGTAAAACCATATAACAGACACATTCCCTGCCCACAAAAAGATTGCTGTCTAGAAGGGGAGACGGACATTAATATAAATAGATAATCACGGATACGTACATAAGTACTATGGGGCTGAGGGGAGGGTGAATAAAGGGAGCAAATAAAGGTGACACAGAAGGGAGTGAGAGAAAAGAAAATGAGAGCTTAGTCAGGGAAGGCCTACTGGAGAAGATGTGCCTTCAATAAGGCTTTGATAATTTTATATTTTGATAATGAAATTTCTAGTAAATTTCCTTAGCTAGGTTGAAAATATCTCTGGCCTAAAGGGAAATGGGACCCTTGCAGGGTTGCACTTGGAGAGTTTCCAGTACTCTACCAGTCTCAACTAAAGGAGGGAGAGTCAAGGAGAGGCATATCCATTCCATTCCTAGCTCGGCCAGTGGCTAGTGACTGGAAGACAACTTGCTACAAGTCAAGACTCCCTTTTGCTGGGTGTGGGAGAGAGTCGAGGGCGGAGACCCAATTTTAATGTGCAGAAGGAGGCAATGGTAAACCACTTCCATGTGTTTGCCAAGAGAACGCTATGGATACACTGCCAGAATGATAGCAAATGGAGGTGGCTGATTCTAGGAGAGATGTGTCCATGGTGTCGCTACGGGTCGGAGACGACTGGACAGCATAAGACAAGACAAAAAAAGGGAAAAGGACTGAATTTAGAGTTAGGAAACTCTACTTCTACCACCATCTGTGGTTCTTTACCTTTCTCTGTTTGGATTTCCCTCTGAATGAGCTGGTTTAGCACCACTGAACAGGAATGTGTGAGAGTTAAAACTGGCATGAAGCATTTGTGTTTCTTAAAAAAAGAGCAAAAAAAAGCTTAAAAGTGGTTGTTATTATTATTATTGTTCCATGCTAGACATTTCCAGCGATAACAGGGTTGTCATACATAGATTAGTAATAACAGACTGAGGCCCTTTAGAGGTGGCTGTAAATAATCAAACATTCAGATGCTCTTGATTCCTTAAACATGGGGCTAGTTGGCAAATGCAAGGCAGCAAGCTGGTTAACATCATTTTAATTTAAACATTTCTCTTGAGTTCTACATTTGTTCTGATATTTGTATAAAACGGAGTTTTTCAGTGTCTTATATTGTTCAACATCAGTGCTCGTGACTGCCCAGGGCAATCTAATGCCAGTTTACAAAATCCAAGTATTTCTTAATGACCCACACAAAAACACCTCGTTAGCACAGATTAATGTAATTTGCCGCAAGCACAGTAGAACTGAGAACTAAAAGGACTAACTAACATGGAGTTGGGTTCTTTATACGTGCTTCCTGATTGACTTAGATATGTGCCTGATTGACAGCTACTGCTTGACTCTGGTCCCACGGTACCCACGGTGGCAGGAGAAGAGGGGTCAGGACTAGGAACTGGAAAATGCAAAATTCTTGAAATCACATGAAACAGCTTTGGTCCCAGAATTCCTGGGATTCTTGTGTGACTTCAAAAACCAATGGTCCAATCTACCCAATATCTATCCAGCGCCACCCCTACTGAGACAGACTTGGCATCTAAATTCAAGGCATAAGGCTGCGCAACAGGTATTATTACTGCTGACAGGGAGTGAAAGTCTTTACACATAAGGATGGAAAAGGGTTGAATTCCAAACACTTGGGTTGAGGGGATTTGGTCATCTAGTTTTGAATTGAATATTTGAATATTAATATTTCTTTCACCCTGCCTATTTTTCTCAAATCAGTGGCACAAATGAAATCCTAAATGAATGCAGATTCCTGAGAGAAAAATCATATTCATAAGGCAGAATTAATTTGTCCTGATGTTTCTAGACCCTTGTCTAAAGAGTGACTGTCCCTTTTTTCTAACCCTTTTTTTAGGAAGACCTTGGGCTTTTGATCATTTGGCTACTATCGAACAGACCACAAAAATTCCAATTTTCATTTATCATCAAAGCTTCGTTTATACTCCTCCCCTTCCTACACCACCTGGAGGATTCTCAAATAAAATTCAGCACACTCTTCTCCAATCTTTTGATAATCAAGAACTAATTCCTCACTCATTTTTTGTTCTCTCCCCCTGCCCCTCTGTGCCTTTACCCTTAGAGAAGTTTAAGACAAGAAGATGAGAGAAAGCAGGGCATGGACTAGACTTTGCCACATGGATCCATCACATGTCAGCACAGTGGGGCTATCCTACCTCCTGAGTGACTGTGCCCACTCAAAACCTGACAAATGTTTGCTCCCCGTGGCCGAAATCAATATAGCTCACAGTTTGTGAGTTTGTAATTCAACTTCAGACAGACTCTGGGCATTAAACAAATAGTCTGAGTCCAAGGCTTTTTGGGATCCAGAAATAGTCTTAGTAAGATCCATCCTGAAAAAGGAAAGGAAGAAACAATGTTGTTCACCCAAATGTAAAAACCAAAGTTTACAGGATAATTAATGCTTGTTTAGCTATGAAAGGTGGAGAGAAGAGGTGTCACTGAACACCCTCTTTGTTTGTCATTTGTTTGTCTTCTAGACTGTGAGCCCACTGTTGGGTAGGGACCATCTCTATGTGTTGCCAACTTGTACTTCCCAAGCGCTTAGTACAGTGCTCTACACACAGTAAGCGCTCAATAAATACGATTGATCGATTGTATTTATTGAGCATTTACTGTGTGCAAAGCACTGTACTGAGTGCTTGGAAAGTACAATCCATTCATTCAGATGCGTCACCAAATGGTCACCAAATTTTGGCTCTCAATTGCTAAAGGACATGAGGGCTTTATCTATTCAAGTATCATTGCCTATTGTACTGCTAAGAAGTCAAATTTGCATTCAGCATTAAGCTCTTCATTGCAGATGATTTGTGCAGACTTTAGAGAGACATAAAAAAGAAGAGGGCAATTTAATTAATAAACTAAATGGATGGGGGAAATTCATTTTCTGGATTATTTTTATCTGCCAAAATAGCTGAATTATAGGAAGGCAGCCTCTGGAAAACTTCAGACCTTTTTATATTGCTTTTAAAAAATTCTAACTTGTTACCTTTTTATTGTCTAAAAAATAAAATTTTGCTTCAAATAAAATCAAAGTATGTGGAACAGTCAGAAGCAATTGGAGGTTGTTTCTTTTCATTGCCTTGGCTCTTTTCCTTCCTTCCTTCCCTCCTTCCCTCCTTCCTTCCCTCCTTCCTTCCTCTTTCCTTCCCTCCTTCCTTCCCTCCTTCCTTCCCTCCTTCCTTCCTTCCTTCCTTCCTTCCTTCCTTCATTCCTTCCTTCCTTCCTTCCTTCCCTCCTTCCTTCCTTCCTTCCTTCCTCCCTCCCTTCCTCCCTCCCTTCCTCCCTTCCTTCCCTTCCTCCCTTCCTTCCCTTCCTCCCTTCCTTCCCTTCCTTCCCTTCCTCCCTTCCTTCCCTTCCTCCCTTCCCTCCCTTCCTTCCCTTCCTCCCTTCCTTCCCTCCTTCCCTCCCTCTCCCAGCATCTGCCACAATTCTCACCTCACGCACAAATAAGTAGGTGGCCCTGAGGGATTCCCTTCCACATCTCCATTGTTTTCTTTTGTTTTGATTTATTTTTTCAGCTCATGGGACTGAGAAGATTCCCCAAAAAGAAATTGCAGAATAATTTAAACACAACTTGCTTCCACAGTGATTGCAAAGCGACAAATATTTCCCCAAACTAGGTACTTCAAATTGGACATTAAAGCTACTTTTTTTTTTACCACTGATTTGTTCATCAAGGCACGTTAATAGAATTTTCCTTTGATGATATCAAATATCAAATTATGGATCAAATTAATCAAATATCAATCAAATTAATGGATGTGTCTGATGTGAAGAATTATTCAAATGTGAAAGAGCTTGGGAAAAATCACTGTGGGGGTGAAGGAGAAACATGAAAACTAGCTGGAGTTTCTGATAAGCATTTGTTATGAAAAGAAGCAGAGAAAAAAATCATCTTCCTCCCTTCACATAAAGCAAAAGAACTCTCTGCCTATATAAAAAGCCATCACAAGGGAGCCTCAGCACAAACTGGCAATCCTATCTGAAGAGCAGTAGTTAGGGAATGCTGGCTGATTTATGAAAACTTCTAAGATTCTTCTGCAAGTCAAATTCTGTTCCTATTTTTTATTGCCTCTAAATCTGACTGGAAATGTTCTGTCCAGCATAAACAAACCTTTAATATTGTCTCCTGGTGTCAGTCTGCTCTGTTGGATTGCATTTTGAGAAGCATGATTACTGCAAGAAAGTGATATTTACCCTTTCTTATGGGTCTTCAAAGGAGCAAGGATCTAAGATGTAGTAGTAGCAGTAATAGTAGTAGTAGTAGTAGTAGTAGTAGTAGTAGTAGTAGTAGTAGTAGTAGTAGTAGTAGAAGAAGAAGAAGAAGAAGAAGAAGAAGAAGAAGAAGAAGAACTGCTAGTTGTAGTAGTAATAGTATTTAATTAACCATTTTCTGTGTGCAACAAACTGTATTAAACCCTGGGAAATAATTCATGGTGGGAATTGGACTTGACCCCCTGTCCATCAAGGGGCTCAATCTAAGAATATAAGTGGGAAGATGTCTGAGAAAATGTTTGGGCAATGTAAAGAAACAACTCAGAAAAGAATGACAGCCTCTTTCTGATAGCTTCTTCTTCTTTTTTTGCTTAGTTAATATCCAGAACAAGAAGTTACAATTTTATCTGTGAGTGGTTAATCAGATAATGTACTGTTAGGTTTCCTTCCTGTTAATAAAGCTGACATTAAATTACAAAATGTTCCACAGCAGATTCTGTATGGTCACACAAGAGATTTAATTTTCCATTTATACATCAAGATTTCATTTTTGCTATTATTTGTGTAGATGGAAGATAAAGTTATTCATGCATTTTGAGGAAGCTCAAAAAAGCAGAAATGCACAGTATTAGATTTTCACAAGAAAACTCTTGATTACTCCTTCAGACCTCCATTAAGGCTAAAGCTACAGCATTGAAGTGGAACTCCATGTGTACTGGACTGCCTCAGAGGACAGGAAACCGTTTCTGCCAAGACACCCAGGCTCTTCCACCATTTAGGTAAGCAGTGCTAAGCTTTGGCTGAGACCACCTCCTTCCCCAGCCAACACAACTTCTTAGGGCTCCAAAACCTCACATTCCCACATGTCTAAGTCAGAGCGACTGGTCATTGCAACTCCGACAAACACTCAGCTGATTTTCAGCTTTTCCCTATATGTTGCAGCATGACCCTTTCCTCCATTGTTTTCTACAATTGGATTTTGTAAGTAAGAACTTGGTAAATACCAGTAATTAATTGCAAGTGTGCTGGGATTTAAGTTCAGTGTCCCAAGTTCATTACAAACTAACATGATAAGACAACTTTCACTTCATTGTACTAAGACACGGAGTATCTGGAGACTTCCCAGGGGGACTTTCAGAATCTTCTCCAGCCCAGGGCCCCAGATCTTCCTGCAGGAAGAGCTGGACTCTGCCTGTTTCCTTCTGAGGATATTTAAAATGTTATAACATGTTTTGCACCTCTCTGAGGGCAAACCTAATGAAATGGATAGTTGTATGGATAGTTGGATAGTTTTTAGACTGTGAGCCCACTGTTGGGTAGAGACTGTCTCTATATGTTGCCAACTTGTACTTTCCAACCGCTTAGTACAGTGCTCTGCACACAGTAAGCGCTCAATAAATATGATTGATTGATGATTGATAGGTTGTTTGCATTTCCCCTCCTGGGGAGAGGAACCTGTGTACAGGTTTAAAATGTACCCACTAGAAATAATGGCATGTGGATAAATGAAGGCAGGCCAAATCACCCAGGCTTACTGGATGCAGTGGAGCAGTTCTGCTCTGGAATTGTCTCTTTCCTTCACATTACAACTGGAGAGGTCAATGCTGATGCATTTTCCAAGGAATTTACCATTCAAATTTTAATTCCATGAAGAGTATTCAAGAGAAAATTTGTCCTGAAAGGCGAATCTAGACAAGACTTTTCGGTCAGTGAAAATTCCCTTACTATTTCTGTTACAAGTGGCTAGTTAAGAGTTGGATGAAAATGCCCCAGTATGAAACATCTCCTCATCTTCTTCATTGTATATTATGATTACTGCTGAGGCTATGAACTATCCGACACCACCCCCAAAAATAGCAATATATGTTTCTGCAACAAATAGCCCCTTTTATCTTGCTCGTACTGAAAAAGAAATAAGGCTCTATTAATTATGGAGCAGAACCCAAGGTATGCCGTGTGTTTTATTGCTTTAAGTTAAATCTCTCGCAGCATATCATAAAAAAGCAAAAAATATCCAGCAGTTCAGTTTCCATAAGCTGTGTTTTCTACAAACTTTAACCAATCATCATGTGTGTAGCTGAAATGTGTCTCGTCGCATTCCTTTGCAGAGGCTGTCTCTATGGTAATCTTATTCTTGCCAATTCACAGCTTTCTTCATATTCTTCATAAACACTTTTAGAATATGAAAATCCTACTCAGCCCTCAAACTGATTCACTTGCCATGATCTTCAAAAATAGCAGGAAAAGGGCACCACACCACTACCTCCCCCCACCTATTCTAAATGATGGGTAAAAGAACCAATCTAAATATGAAAGATTCCAAAACATAGAAAGACAACTTCTCTTAGACTTCTGACAGTTTCCTTAGTTTTCAAAGGGAGTCAAGACCTGTCTGGAGGTTTATGAAGGGAAAAACATTCTGTCAAAAGTCAAAAAGAAAATAACCAGGCTTCCTAAGTGATCGCAATTTCAGAGCCGTTTAAGGATGTCTTTTTTTCATTGAAGAATAGGCACCTGACTTTCCAGCTTTCTCATTTAGTCTCAGTGGCTATTTTGTTCCCCCTTGCTTTCTTTACTGCTCTTCCTCAGTTCTTTCCTCTTTTACCTGTTGCTTATAAATGTGTTTGCTTATATAATAATAATAATAATAATAGTATTTGTTAAGACCTTACTATGTGCCAAGCACTGTTCTAAGAGCTGGGGTAGATAGATGCAAGATCATCAGGTTGTCCCACTTAGGGCTCGCAGTCTTAATCCCCATTTTTAAAGATGAGGTAACTGAGGCACAGAGAAGTTAAGTGACTTGCCCAAAGTCACACAGCTGATAAGTGGTGGAGCCAGAATTAGAACCCACAACCTCTGACTCTGAGTACAGTGCTCTGCACATAGTAAGCGCTCAATAAACACGATTGATGACTCCTAAGCCCATGGTCTTTCCACTTAGCCACACTGCTCCTCTAATAAATCTCAAGTCCCCTACTCTAGATTGTAAACCCATTGCAGGCAGGGAATGTGACTGCTCATTGTTCTACTGTACTTTCCAAAGTGCTTGGTAAAGTGTTCAGCCCACGATATGCTCTCCATAAATGTGATTGAATGAATGAATGAATGGGCAGGGAATGTGACTATCATACTGTACTCTCCCAAGTGCTTAGTACAGTGCTCTGCACATAGAAACTGCTCAATAAATATAATTGATTGATAGGTTTATCTCAGTGACGGAGAAGTAAGGAAAGCAGAGGTCAATCCCATTCAATGCACCCAAGCACTTAATATAGTGCTTGGCACACAGTAAGTGCTCAATAAATACCATTCATTGATTGATTGATTGATTGACTGATATAACAAATAAGGAAACTGAGAGCCAGACATGTTAAGTGACTCATCCAAAGTCACACAGCAAGAGAGTAGCTGAGCTGGACCTAGAACCCAGGTCTTCTGATTCCCAGTTCCATGCTAGGCCACGCTGCCTCCTGACATCACCGACATTTCCCACATCCAAACTACTGAATCAAATTTCTGGGTGAATTGGGAACCTTTACTTTTTTGGGAACTCAAATTTCCAATACTGAAAAGTGTGATAAGCACTTTGAAGGAAGTATTTTGCACACAGTAAATGCTCAGTAAATACCGTTGAATCATAGAAGATATTGAGGGGAAATTATATCACATGTGTAATGTGATGCATCAGAACATATTCATGAATGAGCATGGTTGATTTAATAAGAAATATTTCTGGGTTGGAGAGGTAAATCACAGAAGCGGCTTGGCCCATCCAGGGTCTCTAGAGTTTAAAATTTGCATTCCACAAACAAGATTTTTTCATGTAAACCAAAGAAACTAGATTTCTCAAAAAGGGCAAGCCAAACTGTGGGAATTAGATCATTCAAACTTCTCAGTCAAGATATCTTCAGGTAAAATGCCACCAGAAAAACATACTCTTCATCTTTAACACTTAAAAGTGCCACAGACTCTCCCACAAACCCACTGTTATCCTTCCACATCCCTCCCAAATAAGAATACCTATGGGTTTGGGCATGGAAAAAAATGAATCAGAGGGGATAATGACTTTGAAAATTGTGAACATCTGAAACTAGCCCACTGTTGGGTAGGGACTGTCTCTATATGTTGCCAACTTGTACTTCCCAAGTGCTTAGTACAGTGCTCTGCACACAGTAAGCGCTCAATAAATACGATTGATTGAGTGATTAAAATGGATGCACTCTTTAAACACAATTTGCCCTATTGCAGCCTTCTTTTTCGACTTTGTCGTGCTAGAGATTCACTGACTGTAAATTGGAGTTCCTCATTTACTAGTGCTTCAGGATAAAAAAATGAATCTCAAAGTTTTCTCAGAAAACATATTTTTGAATGGTGAAGTGAAAACTCCTTTGATTCACTGAGTCCGTTTAGCATGACATCATTCTTCAACAAGTATTCTTGCTTTGATCTTTTCAACATTCCAGGAAGGAAGGAAAGCAGATATTCATACCCCCATTCCATAGTTTGGATAATTGAGATGCAGAGGGTAAAGGTCACAATTTACAGTTCCAGGGTCATAAGAACCTCTTTGTTTAAGACATTAACTCTAATCTTAGCCCTGCACCCCCATAACATTTGTTACCATCTCAGAGCTACACAATAAACACATTAATCGTGACTTGTTAACAACCTCGTCTAATAAACACTATATTCCTACCTATACAAACCAGTCAAGGACAATTTAGAAGTACTTAACTTGGTTGCCATGTCTACCTCAAAAGCACTTTCTAATACTTCATGCATGTTTATATAAAAATTTGGCAGCACAAAATTGTCAGTAATTTCAGTTTCGTGTGAATGTCCTTGTCTAAAAGGATCTTAGTAGTAGCAGCAATACATTTGGAGGATTACCAGATGCCTAAATGTGGCAGGTGGGGAGACGAGTTGCAAGAATTCCCGTAATGAATTTCATGTAACAAATTTCAGTTATCACTCCTCTGTTAAACACAAAAGAATATCTTTTACACTGTGAATTTTGCACTGGGCAATAAGCATCTGCTGTTCAGATGGGAGAATTTGTTGGTTATTTCATAAACAATTACACCCTTAGGAGAACAGTTGGAATTTAAAGTGATGTCTATTACACAAATGAAATGTTTTCATCAAACACTTGCGGATTTCTTACTGAAAAGACAGGGAATAATGTAACTATCCTCAGAGTAAGCGGCAATCTTAAACCAATGAGAACTAGACATCTCATGTCTTACAAAATAGCCTATAGTTTGCCAATCTGCAAATGATTTTCATGAGTGATGCCTAAAACATCCACTCTGATTTTTATGATTATTAATAACACTATTTGTATTATTATTATTATTATGGTACTTGTTAAGCACTTACTATGTGTCAAACACTGTTCTAAGCACTGGGGTAGATACAAGTTAATCAGGTTGGGCACAGCCCCTGTCCCACATGGGGCTCACAGTCTCAATCCGCATTTTACAGATGAGGTAACTGAGGCCCAGAGAAGTAAAGTGACTTGCCCCAGGTCACACAGAAGACAAGTGGCAGAGCCAGGACTAGAAGGGTCTTCTTGCCTCTCAAAGGGGATCTCTGTTCTGGAGACCTGGGACAGCTTGGGATTCTGGAGCGATTATTTTACCTGAAGGAGCCTGCCCCTCTGGGTCTGCCTCAGGACGTTCTTCCAGGTCACGAGGCCAAACTCCAGCACCTGCTAACCCAGATGTCTGTGCTTTCTGGCTTCCTCTCACCCTCCCTTCTCCCTTTCCCCTCCAAGAATCCTTTCTGCTAGAACTGAACTGAAGAGAAAAGTGAAAAGAGCTCCCTGTCCCGGTTACATTTCTCCTGGAAATAAGGGTCACTAAGGACATCTCACCTGCTGCACTCTCTCACCCACAGGGGACCTGTGAAGGGATTCCTCTTCCCCAGACTTGATATTTCAGAGCTCTCCATGCTATCTTCCAAGAGAATGATCTCTTCTCTTTTCAATGAGTCATCTACTGCAATCACTCCCCTGAAGATTCAAATAAGTACATATAGTTCGAGGGAGCCTTTTTTGATACTGGGGAAGCAGCGACTTGACCGGAGGCTAACCTGGATGCTAGCGTTTGATCTGAAAGCTTTAAAGGTTCTCATTTATTTATCTAAACAGGTGAGGACTCAGCACAGAAAAGGGATGTTGCAGTGATTATTACTTTAGTAGTAGCCACAAATAGTGAGGATAGACCAGAACGAGAGTACATAGGAAGGCCCTTCAACCTCAGAATTATTTTTCTCAAATGCTGTGAGTTCCTGGGCCTGGTTCCCAGCACATCTGAATTACCAAGGAAACTGGCAAGGCGTTTGAGACAGATGTTGATTGAAACGGATCTGCCAATTTAATACTTTCTTGAGTAAATCTAGCATAAATGGATTACCCTGAAAGGTAATTCAAGTTCACCAGGAGAAAGATGCCAAGGAAAAGTTAGTTTTACAGGCTTGGAAGTTCTCTGTGTTTCTTTCTTGTCCATTTAAGAGAGGAGGGTGGGTACTAGATAGCTGAATGGAATAGGATTCGAGGTGATAGACTACCATGAGAAGCAGTATGTTCTAGTGGGGAGAGCACAGGCCTGGAAATAAGAGGACCTGGATTCTAATTCTGGCTCCACCACTTTCCTGCTGTGTGACCTTGGGCAATTCATTAAACTTAAAATCATGGATAAAATCATGCTTAAGTTTCAAAAATTTCAGGTTTATTAACTTTAACTTTCAGGGTTCACAGGCAGCAAACCATGCTTGGCAAACATTTCTTTGTTTCTGATGTGTTCAAATGACAAAAATAGCACAACAAATGCAGAACCAAACCTTCCAGATATTCCATTCCAAAATACATTTAGACTGGATTGACAGTTCATCATAGTTCATCAATCAGCTTACATAAACTGGGATAGAATTAAGTTCATTTTGGCTGTGAAAGTGCCAAGAAAAACTTAAATTTTTTTAAATTGAATTTTGGGGATCTTATTGAGAGTTTTTTATTTTTTATTTTTAAAGGTTAATTGGTAAGTAGAAATTAGGTTAAATCGGATAAAAACCCTAGTCCGTACCTTAGTGATCAGGATTGCCAAATCCAAGTGGGGTGAGATGGGTATACTGCCCAGTGTGATTGGTAACAAGTGGACAAAGCTATTGGTCTTTTGGGTAGGTCAGACAGCCCCATCCCATACGCTGGAGCAGAATTGGGGCCGGACAAAGAACCCAAGATATCAACCCCATCTGTGCCAGTGGGCAGCAGCCCTAGTGCCTGCAAAGTTCCAGCCATCCTCTCTGGGCAGGCTTCAGGGCTCCTTTGGCCTCTGCCCAGACTGGCTAGGGAATCCTCCAGAGATGAAGCAGTGGTTGAGGCTCTGGAGCTACTGCGACGGTGGTTTAAACTCCACAGGGCTGTTGTACCCCGGCCTCATCACCACCACCGACCCCTTATCCACATCCTCCATCTGGTCTGGAACTCCCTCCTCAGTCAATCATTCCATCAATCAGTAGTATTTATTGAATGCTTACTGTGTGCAGAGCACGTTACTAAGCACTAGGGAGAGTACAATACAACAGAGTTGGGAATCATGTTCCCTGTCCACAGTGAGCTTATTCCTTCATATCTGACAGCCCACCACTCCCCCCACCTTCAAATCCCATTAAAATCCTTATTAAAGTCCCATTTTCTTCAGAAGGCCTCCCCCGACTAAGCTCTCATTTACTCCCTCTCCCTTCCTTGTACCTTTGTACTTGGATCTGTACCCATTAAGCACTTGATATTCACCCCACCTTCAGCCCTACAGAACTTATGTACATATCCATAATTTATTTTAATGTCTGTCTCCCTCTAAACTGTAAGCTCCTTGTGGGCAAACAACCTACCAACTCTATTGAATTGGGCACTCCCGAGTACTTAGTACAGTACTCTGCTCATAGTAATTTCTCAATGAATACCACTGATTGATTGATGCAATTCAAGAGAAGGGAGACATGATCCCTACCCTCAAGGAGCTCACAGTATAGAGCGAACAGTAGTTGTTCACTAAGTACTACCGAGGTGGATGATAATGAACAACTTGTCCACGTCACTCCTTTTTTCACTTTGAAGTGTTTTCAGTATCACTCAAGAGCATGTTCATTATGCAGTGATAAAGGCAATGTAGACAGAACAAAATGAATTGAAGCAACACCTGTGTAGAGCAGAACAGGCAGAAAATAACCATCTGCCCAAATTCCTTTATCAATAATTACGAACATATCATCAGCTCAACTCTGTTCCCTACCCATTTTGACACATCTGATCATGCTGGCCTTAAGCCACAGTTTCTGAAGGTACCAAATTCCCTTCCTTCTGGGTATCACACAACCCACCTTCATTAGGAATGAAAATGTGCAAATGCAGAAGTTTCTTAGTAGCACATGTGGAAACAACCCTGTTTTCAACAAAATGAAACCAATATTTGAACCTAGTTCTTTGCCATAACTCACTCTTACTGGCTGAACTTGGCTTTTTGATGTTTTTGTTAAGTTTAGGAAGGGTGCCTTGTGCATTGTCTCCGATTGGCTAGAGGATCTACCTAGTTGACACTGTTGCCCAAGGCTTATCTGACTTCATTTCTGGTCTGCTAATGGTATTAATTGCACCTTATCTGCTCTCATTTACTGTTTCTTACCCACTTACCAGCTGGGAACAACTAGAGAGAAAGACTATCATTTTGGAAGTTTTGTTTTTTTTTCTGAGGGAGGTCATTTATCTTTCTTAGTGGTGATTAAGCTACTTCACCTTGTTGAAGTAAGCAAACTATCTTGACATTCAGGTCGCCAAGAAGCAGCTCTCTCTGCAAATTGCCTTGCCTTATCAACTTGCCATGTCCTGTATTATCTCAGAGCTTTCCTGAGGAGCGGGAGAACAGGACAGGGCTGGAAAAGTCCACGTGAGGCTGCCATTCAGATATGATACTGTTGGCAAGGATTCTAGGATAGATTCTGAGGAGCCGCTGGATAAGGAGACAAAAGCAATGTTAGCTAGGATACACCAGGCACATAGCGTAATATGTTGATGTCACGTGCTATTCTGTTGAAGTACATCCAAATTTAGCCTAATCCAAGGCATCCTCCCCACTTTCTTCAGAGCCTTTGCATTCCCCTCCCAGGACCCTTGGGAACATAGGAGCTGTGCCTGAGCCATAGAATTTGACATCTAGAACCAAGGTAGGAGATGGCTAGGTGCAATTAATAACTGTACCAGGCAGATGACAGGCCCACTAAAACCAGACTGTCCAGTAGAAATGCAGATCACTGGCCACTCTAATTCTGAGATAGAATGATAGGGCTACAGTTCAAAAAACATTCATCTGCAGAGGAAGATCCTTACTACTATTCATCGGCATGTAACAGACTTATCTTGTGCAAATTCTGGTCAAAAAATGGATTTTTCCATTGTAAAAACCTTTGCAAAACAGGCCCGATCTATGCCTCTTTTTTTTAACCTTTGAGGCTTTCTGTCAACGAAGAGCCTTTCCTGGTAATATCTGTTTGGAAAACTTCACCCCGTGCTGGGCAAGTTCTCACTCCTTTACAAACCTGGGCAAGGGCCTCTGGGACACTTGGAAGGATGGATTATTTTTCATTTCACAGTCCCAGTCTGTTTTGTTTCTGGGCAGTGACCAATAAAGTAACAATATATGTTTGGTAGATGGACCCCAACAATCGAAGACGTATACCTGACTCCAAACACTCCAACCTTCTCACTTTCCACTTTCACTTGTTCCTCAAAGAAACCTACCTTTATTCCCGCATGTGAAGGGTGCAGCTCTGGGCCTCAGACTTAGTCTGGGGCAGATAAGACACCTGTGGGGTGCATCTTGAATCTGCTGGTTAATTTGGTTTCCTAGTCCACGCCCCTCAAACTGCAGACCCCTCTCTCTCACTTCCTCTTCCTGATGCTTTGTAAGAAGAGGCTGTCCTCAGGTTCCATATTACAATAAATAATGCACACAACCTACTTTGAAATCACCTCATTATTTCTGGAGCTTAAAGCCCTCCAAGAGAGCTTGCTGTTCGAGCAAATCTCAGCAATTCATTGATTGTTAAATAATGACGATGTTAATTAGCAATCACACATTTGCTGCATTTATGAATTCTAATTCCTAGAATGCACAACACCACTCCACCATCAAAGTGGACCCTAACAATTGTTGCTATCAGAAAAGTGATTCTGAACACCCAAGGAAAAATTGCTTGTTCTCAGTCTTAATGATGTTTTCAGCTTCAGTTGACATCATTAATGCTGATCCGACGAATATAAAGCTGAAGAGAACTGCATTAGAAAATCAAAACTTCCTAGTTATTAAAACTTGAATATATCCCATACTGTTTTTATAGTTCTGAAAGCAGTATTTCAGTCTTTCTGAGTTAGATTATTCTGCTGTAAACACTTCCTTTGAGCTTCAAATTAGCACAGGAAGATTTAGCCTCAGGGAATTCAATTTTATTTTCTTGTACAATTTGTTTCTAAATGCCCTTTTTAGGTTACCAGTAGACAAGAGTAGCAGAGTTTTCAGAATCCAAAATAAACACTCCACTCAGAGAAATTGTTGGTGTTCGATACCGAGTAAAAAGTCCCTTAGGGCAGGTTTTCATCCATGGGTGTTTCACAGGAAGCTTGGTTATTAAAGTGATGACAACAACAACTCCGCTGAGAATTCCAGGCAGCCCAGCAAGAAGTAGGGAGGTAGCATAGCCTAGTGGAAAGAGCAAGGTACAGGGAGTTAGGAGCTGTGGATTCTACTCCCAACTCTGTTACTGGCTGGCTGTGTGACCTTGAGCAAGTTACTTGACTTCTCTGTGCCTCAGTTTCATCATCTGTAAAGTGGGAATGATACCTCCTCTCCCTACCTCTAAGGCTGGTAGGGCTAAGATTTGACCTTCGATAATCTTGTATCTACTGCTTGGCTCCACATAGTAAGTGCTTAATGAATGTAACTTTTATTATCATTATCTTCATCATTATTTAGAGTGCAGCAGCTAGAGCTGGTGAGAAAGGAAAGTGCTTCTCCTGCTGTTGCCACCACCTGCAGATATTCACAGAGCACGAACTCTGAGGAGCCAGTAACGGTGGCAGCAGGAATGGTATTCAATCATTCAATCAATCATATTTATTCTCATCTCACCCACTCCTCCTGCCCCTGCTCTGCTCCCTTGACACTGGCTCCCCTGTGAGTGATGGAGTAGGGTGAGAGAAAGATGGTGAGGTTTGAGGGAAGTGGGTACTTCGAGTGGGACTTTGAGGGGGCACAGGTTCTAAAAAATGTTGACCGTTTCCACTCTAAGAGATCAATCAATCAATCGTACTTATTGAGCACTTACTGTGTGTAGAGCACCGTACTAAACTCTTGAGAGAGTACAATGTAATAGAGTTGGTAGACACATTCCCTGTCCTCAACGAGCTTACTGTCTAGAGATTAAAAGCCACGGCAGCTACGGTGACCTCGCTAAATCCACCTAACGATCAACTACGATTTATCCAGCATGTGAATTATCCTGAACTCACTTCTCTCCAGTACTGTCCACGTCTTGGCCATTTTCCTTCTCTTTGACACCTCCTTCTGTGGTTGGCCAGAGTCAGGAATAGAGGGGACAGTGCAAATTGAAGCAACTGGTCTAGTGGAAAGAGCCTGAGCCTGGAAATCAGAGGACCTGGGTTCTAACCCCAGCTCCCCCATTTGCCTGCTATGTGGCCTTGGACAATTCACAACTTCTTTGTGCCTCAATTTCCTCATCTGTAAAATGGGGATTCAGTACCTAGCCTCCCTTCTACTTGGACTGTGAGTCCCAAGTGGGACAGGAACTGTGTCCGACCTGATTATCTTCTATCAACCCCAGTGTTTAGTAGTGCTTGGCATAGAGTATGTACTTAACAAATACCACAGTTATTATTTTTATTAAATTGATCCATTTGGGCACTGGACCTTAGAGGGGACAGGCTGTCAGTGGAGTGGAGGCAAGTGAGGGCTTGGATTCACTTGGAAATTTGTTGATTCACATGATTCTGGGTCTCCAGAACAAGAGTTGAGAGTTGGATGTCCCTCAGCTAGAGACTTGTGCCGAGCATGTGCTGTCCACAGCTTTCTTTTCATTTCCAAGGCCCCTGGGCCATACTCCAGATCCCCTTCAAATTCATTTTCTGGAAGGATCGTGGAAGAAGAGGGATCTGTATCATTTTGAGATATGAAACTCATGGTGGCAAAACATGTGTTGCCAATTGTCTTTTTCTCTGTCCTCTATTGCCTGTGAGGCTCGCACCTCAGGTTTCTAAATGAATTGATTCAGCTCTGGGCCTCCCTTCTGCAAGCTGATGCCAATGAAAAGAGACAAGCTCTTCATGGTGGATGCTGGTCCTCGTCAGCCACATGAATAAGAAATAAATATACGTAGAAGAGAAATCACGAGCTAAAATAATTTATGCCACTTGGGAAATTTTTGAGAGTCTTTCAAGAAAGAAGAAATTCTGCATGGGAAATGCTTTTCCCAATTCAGACTGCTCATGCATGAAAAACTCTTGACAGATATTTGCTTCTTCCAGAGCAATGGAAGCATATTATTTACCAAATTCGGGAGAACTGGGGCTTTTTATAAAAACCCAAAAGACAGTTCATGAAAACACTGCCACATCGGTCCACATCTCTGCAAATAATCCATCGTGTCTCCGAAGGCAGCAGTGTCCCCAGAGTCTCAAAAATGAGCTATTTGACTTTTCTGGTGATGAGAATTCTTCTTCCGAATCATGTGAGGCCAAAGCAGGATGCACTTTCTGCTAGTGAAATCTAATCAAAGTCAAAATTGTTTAACTAGCCTTCACTTTCCCTCTCAGAGTCCCCCTCTTGTTTAAATGATTTGGAGCTTTAATTAGCTACATATCTTTTCGTAGTTTCAACATGGTTTAGCCAGAATATTGCTAATCTGATGGTTCTGGAAAAATCAGTGTCAAGTCATTCTTTTGCCTTATATCCCTCAACTTGTCTCCAAAGAACTTGCTTTCCTTGTCTGAGGGCTGATTGTATTCCCTGTTCTCAAACTGGGGAAAGATAGTGGTGGTGGAAACTTTCCATGACAATACATGCTATTTCAGGTTGGGATGAATGATGACCACAGTAGCCCCAGGTTCAGGAGGCAAGGGATAGGTGGGGAAAGTGCAGTGAGAAGAGAAGGTGGAATGATCTTATTAATATGGTATTTTTTTCAGTGTTTACTGTGTTCAGAGAGCACCATCCTAAATGCTCTATTACTGACTTTATTGTACCTGCCAAGTTTTTAGAGTTGATCCTTGTTCTCAAGTATCTGATCGTCTAGTAGAGGAGAGAGAGACACTAAAATAATTACAGGTAAGACAGTTTTAAAAGGGGTAGATTCAAAACAAATGAAAGGAAAGCATTGTTCCTAAAGTGGGTAAGGATTTCATTATCATGGGTGTTGGTGGGATTTTTTTCAAAAAAAAAATACCCATATGTTAAAGAAATATTTTGAAATATTCCTGGATAAGAGGCCATACGAAGCTATTAGAAGGAAGGTTATTTATTTAGTTGGTAGATCCAGAAGTATTATCCAGCAGGCAACCATCACTCAGTTTCTAAAGGAATTTTGTTGCCGTTGTTGGAGACAGAATTCAAGACTGAGTGGACCACTGGCCAGCCTTCCAGTGGCAGTGCTTGTGATCTCATTTTTTTAATGGTAATTGTTACGTGCTTACTATATGCCAGGCAACATTCTAAGTACTAGGGTAGATACAAGATAATCAGGTTGGACACAGTCCATGTCTCAAATGTCTCACAGTCCCATTTTACAGATGAGGTAACTGAGGGACAGAGAATCAATCACTTGTATTTATTGAGTGCTATGTGCAAGCACTGTACTAAGTGCTTGGGAGAGTACAGTACAACAGAATTAGCAGACACATTCCCTGCCCATAACAAGCTTACTGTCTAGAGATAATAGTACCTTGGTATTCTATAGTGTTTTTAAAGTTCTTTGTATTAGAGCTGAAGGCTTAAAGCTCTCTCATATTAATTAATTCATTTCAGTCCCCACAACAACCCTATGAAGTAGGGAGAGAATGCAGGTTACAGATAGGGAAACTGAAGTACAGGGAAGTTAAGTGACTCACCCACGGTTACATGGCAGGTTAATGGCACAGCTTGGTTTCGAACCCATGTCCTTTGGCTTCTGGACCAGCTCTCTGTCATTTCGCTACACTGCTTCCCCAGAGAAGCTAAGTGACTTGCCCAAGGTCACACAGCAGACAAATGGCAGAGTCAGAATTAGAACCCAATTCCTTTTGACTCCGAGGCCCATACTCTGGGCCACTCTGCTTCTCTGAGTTCCACTCTAGGCCACTCTGCTTCTCCGAGTTCTTCTAAAACAATTGAACAATATTCCTGGAAGTGCATCCAGAAACTTTGGAAGCAGCATTAACTCTTCTGAACCCCTGACAATTTACCGAAGGGGCTGCTTAGATAAAGAACGAATTCAGCTTCCCCAGATGCGTGACTTCCCCCCCTTATGCAAAGCTCCCACATTGACTGAAAATTCAGAAATATTTTTATTGAAGTTAATATCTTCTAACATCTTTAACCCACACTTGTCTATTTGAGTGATCTAAATGAGATCACTTTCTGTGATGAGTCTAGCACACAGGTGCAAAGATTAACACTGTCACAACACTTGGGAAACCTAAATGTCTCTTTTCCCAGTTTCAGATATGAGAACCACAGATTTTCCGAAGCCTGAAACTGCCTAGGGAAATGTCACCACCCTCAAGAAATGCAGCACTCGCTGGGCCTCTCGCGGCTAAGAAATGACCAGTGAAGGTGACAGGTTCCTTTAGCTTGATGGTGAGGAATTCTGCAAATCGGAAGGGATGAGGGAAATGTAAAAAAAAAATATTTGCTCCTGTTGTTGGCACACAAAGTGGAATGGGATAGCTCCTTGAGATCTGTTCATCAGACAGCTCATTGAAAAGCCAAGCGTCAGAAATTCCAATTTGTAAACCGTTCTTCCCGGGCTTAGAGCTGATTCCAGGGAACTGAAATTGCTAACTCTGGAGACTGCCTGGGCTTCAAGCCCCTCAGTCAGCTTCTCGGGTCTTCAAAGGCCATATCTTTATATACAAGCTGAAGTTAAATTGGCAATTATCCAGGTCACTAGCTCCTGATCGCCTTCAGCGGGGCTGGGCATGGGCCAAAAGTGGGGACAGGAAGAAGGAAACGATCAGAGAGAAGAAGGAAGAAGGAGAAAGGGAGAGGGGAATATAGGTGGAGAGGAAAGAGAAGGGGGAAAAGGAAAGGGGAAAGGGAAGAAGGGATATGGGGGGAAAGGACAGAAAAATGGGATAGATAGGGATGAGGGGAAGGAAGGCTTAGCACTGCTGCTGTCTGCTGCCATCTGCTGCCCCCCTAAAAACTTTATACAGCATTTTGGGTTGTTGGGGTTGCCACTGCTACGACCCAGGTGGCTCAAAACTCACAGTCAAGCTGCAGGGCACAACAGCGGGGCTCTCACTACATAGCGGTTCTACCAGCCAAACCAACAGTGGCGATCAGGTTGGATGCAGGATAAACCTCAGGGAAATCAATCAGTTAATCGATCAGTAGTCTTTATTGAGCACTTACCCTATGCAGAGCACTCCACTAAGCACTTGGGAGAGTACAACACAATCAGCAGACATGTTCCCTGCCCATAACAAGCTTACAGTCTAGGGAAATGACCAAAGGGGCTGCAGCACTGATGGGCTGCTGCTGTGGATAAAGAAGACAAGGCATGGAGGAAGAGGCTAGATGCAGTTCTACTCCTTATTATTATTAATAATAATAATAATGTAGCTTACTACGTGCCAAGCACTGTTCTAAGAGCTGGGGTAGATACAGGTTAATGAGGTTGTCCCACGTGGGGCTCACAGTCTTCATCCTCATTTTCCAGATGAGGTCACAGAGAAGTCAAGTGACTCACCCAAGGCCGCCCAGCGGATGAGAGTCAGGCCGGGATTAGAACTCATGACCTTCTTACTCCCAGGCCTGTGCTCTAAACTCTGTGCCATGCTGCTTTTCCTAAACTCCTGTTCTTACCAGCCATCCCCACTCCATATAGGAAACTCTCATTGCATTCAGAAAGTAGCAACATTCTAGACTGGACAAATCTTCTGGACCAAATCCTTCTCTTGCAGGATTCCCAATTCTTTTAGGACCCAGGTTCATCTAGAAGCCCAATGAGAGCCTCCGAGGGGATACTGGCTTCCTGAGGCTGGTGATCAATTGATGTTTGGCGATGAAGGGGATGACTCTAGACAGGAGGATTGTGGTCCAATGATAAGCTGTGTATAGAGCCTGCTGGAAATAAGCTTTGTCAAAAATGCTGAATGAATGGGCTTTTTTCATCCTTCCAGTATTACAGGCCATGCTCGCCAAAAAGAATACCAAGGTAGCACTTTGTATTGAGTTTTTATAAAGGAAGATTAACTTTGACAGGGAGATTGGAGGAGAGAAAGTGTTCTGTAGCCCCCAGTAAATTTGTGAATGATTGATTTTTACTCACAGTAGAGTCAACTGTGGAAAATTTCAACAAATACATACACCATATTTTCACTCATGAGGCTTAGGGAAATAAAGTGAACTGTAATAAGAAATATTTTGGTTTTGAAATCAAGTCAATTTACAATACTTCCTTTTAAATTAACAGTATGCCACCCGAAAACTGCATTTTGATATGAAAATCTCATCTGATTTTGTAGTTGAAATGATGAGGCTTCTTACTGAAACAACTGCAGAACAGCATTTTATGGTTAAAGAAAATATGCAGTTTAGATTTATGTAGCTTAATTCTTGTTAGACAGAAGATGGTGTCAGCCAAGGGTTGAGTCTGCCCCGAGTTTTTAAGCCAAGTCGGAACATGCGGGTGCTCTTGAATAATGGTATACTTTGATTTTTAATTGTCTGCCAGGAAGGGAATCTGGAACAGCGGAGAAGGAGCCATACCTGAAAATGCTCCTGCCCCATGGGAGAGAGGGAAAATTTAGGTGGGATAATGAATAAGGAGGGGGATTTGAAATGAACCCAGTTCTCCTGTAACCTGAGTTGAGTTCTTTCCATGGTCTGAGTCAGTTGTGTCCTCAATGCTGTGCACAAGTACAAAAGCAGCTTCTTCCAATAACACAGCACTTTGAGCGTAAACGGGCTCTGATCCCTGGGAGAACGTTTCTAATTTCCCTTACAGCGTTCAAACTAGAAATGAAAACCTCCTGTTATGGAGGGACTGAATGCATGAATAGTGCTCATTCCCTTCCCCCCGGCCCACCCCCCAGCACCAAATGAACATCTATAGTAACAGTGGAATTTATTTAGCACTGGGGTAGGTAGAAGATAGATCAAACACAGTCCCTGTCCCATGCAGGGCTCACTATCTAAGAGGTAAGGAGAGTAGGCGTCATATTTTACAGATGAGGGAACTGAGGCAAAGAGAGCCTTGGTGACTTGCCCAAGGTCACGGATCAGCAGGCCAAAAAACAGCTAAGACTAGAACCTCGGTCTCCTGACTCTTAGGTCCATATTCCTCACTAAGGCACACTATCCAAGCTCAGCCCAAACCTGCTGAAAAGAGCCTCTGCAATCACACTTCGAGTTGTAAATATTTAACATCAAGCTTATTCCAAGAGTTGGAGAGAAAAAGTGTGAGAGAAGCCTTAATGAAAATGTTCATTCAGAAATGAGTCACGTATGTGATAAATATTGATTCTAAGAAAGGGAAAGGATATCTTCAGCCAGCATGACCAACACAGGGTTGTCATACCAACTGGCTCTTTTGGGAAACCACCATAAATCTGTAACCTTAAATCCAACAAGACTACTTAAAATTCCCATCTTTTCTGGAGCTGCTTTTGCCCACCTTATGCCATTATTCCAGCTACAGTGGGAACGAAAAATGACCTCTGAATTGGTCTACTCAGTGGAAAACACAATAGAAAGCAAAAAACAAAGAAGGTTGAGAGGACCTTTCTTCCAAGAAGCATAACGCATTTCACCTATATTCCTGTCCCTCATCAATCTCTCACCTTCCCTTCGAGATAAGTAGGGGAAGGTATTATTTCTTTTTCACAGATCACTCCATCAACCGATCAATGACTGTATTTGCTGAGGGTTCATTTTATGCCTTGGGAACTCACAAAGAAATGAATTGCTAAGGTGCTTGCCTTCCTATCAAGTGGAGAAGACAAACAAATTGAAATCTCTGAAGGCTTAAATTTTTAAAAGGTGGGAAAACCAATGGCTCACAAAAAAGAGAAATAAGTTCAGCGTGGCCTAGTGGAAAGCTTATAGGATTGGGAGTCAGAAGACCCCAGTTCCAGGCCTACCGCTGCCACTGATTGTCGGTCTGACCTTGGATCAGTCATTTTACCTCTCTGTGTCCCAGTTTCCTCATCTATAAAAAGGGGTTAAAATACAGGTGGGGTAGAAACAGTGTCAACAGTATCTGAACCGATTATCTTGTATTTGTCCCCATGCTTGGCACGGTGTTCAGCATATAGTAAGTACTTAATCAATACCATTATTATGGTTATGATTATTAGGTAAATTCAGGTCTACTGGCTCCCTGGATGCTGTCTGTTTCCCAGGCAATATTACTTCAATGAAGAACAGCTCTCGACTTTCTATTAAAAGAAACCCTGCTAGAAGAAACAAGATTAAGCCCATTTTCTCTGAATGCAGTCAAATGTTAATTCTGAACACCACCACGTAATATCCCTTCAAAGGAACCTCTGATCTGGTCCAGGTCTCCTGATTCTGGTGAAATCTCGACTAGGGCCAGCTTCCGTGGAGGAAATTAGGCCTTATCCCTCTATCTGGAACGTCACCTGGAGAAGACTCGAGGTCAACTCAATTCAATGCTTGAGCTTAGCAGAGTGCTTGATCTGTCCAACTAACTGTCAGAAAGCACGCTGCACTCTTGCTAGTTGTATGCTGCACAGCAGGAGTGAGACTCAGGACAAATGAGATGGTTTCGCTTTCACCCATGAGAAGTAGGAGGCAAAAGTGTACAGGTAGCAGTATCAGTATTCACGGTTTTTATTGAGCACTCTTACCCTCTCAGGGTCACACCTGGAGAGTTTCCAGTACTCTACCAGTCTCGACTGTGAGAGGGAGAGTCAAGCAGAGGCCTATCCATTCCATTCCTATCTTGGGCAGTGGCTAGCGAGTGGAAGGCAATCTGCTACAAGTCTAAACTCACCTGGGCTGGGCAGCAGTGGCACAGGAGAGAGTCGAGGGCGGAGACTCAGGTTTACTGCGTAGAAGAAGGCAATGGTAAACAGCTTCCACATTTTTACCAAGAAAACTCTATGGATACACTACCAGAATGATTGCAGATGGAGGTGGGGCTTTCGGGGAGAGATGTGTCCATGGCGTCGCTATGGGCACAACAACAACAACATGAGCGCTCTACTAGGTGCTTGGGGGAGATACTGCAAAAGCCCAACTTGTACTTCCCAAGTGCTTAGTACAGTGCTCTGCACACAGCTCAATAAGTACGATTGAATGAATGAAAAGTAGAAGGTGCGATCATTGGTCTTGAGAAGCTTACAGTCGAGAGCAGGAGACAAAGTTCCTGGCGCTTCATGGGGATCCATTATTCATCATGAGCTGCTTGAACAACCAACCTACTTAGTATCAGTGAAGTTGAATGACAAATTCTTTTTTGGCTTTGAGATGGAGCCCAGGAGTAATGTAGAGATAGATCCAACATGCACTTCAAAATGTCACCAAAATACACTGCAACAACCTTTTGTGAATGTCAGTTAACTATACACTTCATCCCTGGCATATAGCTATTCAACTCAATGATATATACATTTGGCATGAAACATTAATTCCTTAAAAGAATCCCACGGGAACCCCAATCTCCAGCACCCTGGGATACCAAAATACCAATTTCCCATCACTATCAGAAGCTAGCACCCCATCTATAGCCGTCTCTTAAAATCCCACAGATTCACAGATACAACACAAAGCCAGTAATCACACGCCTGGAAAATAATCCTGAATCTACAGCATGTTCCTTCAAACTCCCGCATCAGTTCTGATTTTTGAATATAGAAAGAAGACTTGATTTTATTGTGGAGATTACAATTTGAAATAGCACCAAATCCAAATCCAGCTGTAGATAGCAAGCATGGTGTCCTGCTGGAGAGATCATGGGCCTGAGAAGTAGGAAGACTTGGGTGCTAGTCCCGGCTCCACCCCTTGTCTGCTGGGTGATCTTGGGCAAGTCATTTCACTTCTCTATGCCTCAATTACCTCATCTGAAAAATGGGGATTAAGACTGTGAGCCCCATGTGAGATAGGGACTGTATCCCACCAGATTCGTTTGTATTTACCCCATGGCTTAGTATAGTACAGACAAGTGGCAGAGCTGGGATCATTCATTAACTCATATTTATTGAGTGCTTACTGTGTGTCAAGCATCATCATCATCAATCGTATTTATTGAGTGCTTACTATATGCAGAGCACTGTACTAAGCACTTGGGAAGTACAAATTGGCAACATATAGAGAGAGTCCCTACCCAACAGTGGGCTCACAGTCTAAAAGCGCTCAATAAATACGATTGATGATGATAAAAGGGGGAGACAGAGAACAAAACCAAACATATTAACAAAATAAAATAAATAGAATAGATAGGTACAAGTAAAATAAATAAATAAATAAATAGAATAATAAATATGTACTGAACTAAGTGCTTGAGAGAGTACAGTATAACAGTAAACAGACACATTCCCTGCCCACAATGAGCTTACAGTCTAGAGGGATTGGAACTCAGGTCCTTCTGACTCACACTGGCCCATAATCTATCCACTAGGCCACGCTGCTTCATTCATTCATTCATTCAATTGTATTTATTGAGCGCTTACAGTGTGCAGAGCACTGTACTAAGCGCTTGGGAAGTACAAGTTGGCAACATATAGAGACAGTCCCTACCCAACAGCAGGTTCACAGTCTAGAAGGGGGAGACAGACAACAAAACAAAACGTATTAACAAAATAAAATAAATAGAATAAATATGTACAAGTAAAATAAATAAATAGAGTAATAAATATGTACAAACATATATACATATATACAAGTGCTGTGGGGAGGGGAAGGAGGTAAGGCGGGGGGATGGGGAGGGGGAGAGCAAGGAGGGGGCTGAGTCTGGGAAGGCCTCCTGGAGGAGGTGAGCTCTCAGTAGCTTCAGCCTACTTCCAGCACTTAGAACAGTGCTTTGCATATAGTAAGCGCTTAACAAATGCCATTATTATTATTATTATTATTATTATTATTATTATTATTATTATTATTATTGCCAGGCTGGACATGAACAAAACTAAAATTGTACATTTCTGGCAGCATACTGAAAAACGTTAGATTTCTCTTCTCCATCTATTTTAATAAGTGCATTTCCATAGTTCTCTTTGCCTAATTATACCAACTAAAATACAATACCCACATGATGACAACCATACAATGTATATTTTGGTAAAGGTGATTGGTGTGTATTTTCAAAATGCCCAGCTAAATATTCATGAGAAGTCGTTTTGTTGCTAAACTGTTTTTTTTTTTCTTACAAGATTTAAGTCCCATTAACCATTAATGCCAGGATCTATTCCGTTGCTAAGTTACAGATGTCTCTGACAGGCATTCGGGTCCTAACAGAATCAAGTCATTGTCAATAATAGATGGATGATTGCATAATCAGTTAAAGGAGGTCCAGAATAGTTTAATGTACAGACACTTGAACTCCAAGTGACTTTAAAATAAATGTCTCCCAGCTGGTTAAAAAGGCAGTCAGAGCCTGGGGACCTAAAGGAATTAGAGAAAGGATAATGGGACACAGCAGGGTCATACTACCCCAGCTGGCTTCAAGGCATTGTCCAGTGGCTCATCCAGGGTTCCAGAAGTGGGTGGGGAATAACAGAGTCTGGACTTTTCGCTCCAATTCCACCCTTCCCTGACTCGGGTCCTTTTTCCATGTCAATCAGGACAACTTTACCCCCGAAGTTCCACATGACGACGTGGCATTTTGGGAATCCGCCTTACGTGACAAGCCTGGAAGGAAACTAACCTACACCTCCTCCACCACTCTAGGACCTGTAATGTAATAATAATAGTAGAAATACTATTCGTTAAGTGCTTATTATGTGACAAATTCTATACTAAGGGCTGGGGTAATCAAGATAATCGGAGGTCCTTCTGATCTCCGGGCCCGGGCTGTAGTCACTAGGTCACACCGCTTCACTTGCTGCGAGTCTGCTCAGCTGGAAGTGGCAGGCTGAGAGCAAGGTGCCTGGGGAAATACTGACGAAAACTTTGTCCGCCATTCCACTCCCCCATGCCAAAATCCACTTCCGATTCCCCCGGCTGAAAATAAAATTTCAGTGCTCATGCTCACTGGCACAGTTTGTAATTGTTTTTGCCCATTAGATCTCATTCAAGGCTAACTGCTTTGTTCAAGCGTTTTTAGAATAAAGTGTTTTTCTAGCATTTTGCATTCAAACACATCTTAGATTATTGTGTATGTGAAAAACCTATTGTTCCTGTAGTTTGGCAGTCTCTTTCAAAGCTTAGAATCGGGTGTCCTTATGTGTTGCAGCTTTTGCCTTTTGTATGTAAACTCATTTGCACTTTGAAGAAGTCTCGTACATAGGCTATGATGATACAGAAGAAGGCTGGAAAACAGTAAGTAGGGGAGACTCTCCAAACTGCTTTGATTCTGACAGCACACAACCCTAGCTAGTTAAACAACTCAGTAGAAACCCAATTTTACAGCACATTGCTTCAGTAGACCTAAATAGATTTGTTTTGTTCTGATTAAACTACAGAGACAACAGATCTTGGTATGTTTCCCAAAGCTTTTTGTCCCTTATGCTCTGACTTAAAATATGCCTCACTTCCAGAAATTGAATTAGGGTGAGTTTAAGCTCTCTGTTATGTTGTGTTGTACTCTACCAAGCACTTAGTACAGTGCTCTGCACCCAGTAAGGGCTCAATAAATACAACTGATTGGTTGATTGTTTCTGCGGTTGGTAATCTTTTTCTAAAAATGGTTTGTTCCATCATCTTCCATCATCTCTAGCCGTTTTGAGCCATAGGTATGGTTAGTTGAGTCATTTCACGGCAGTGATCTCTTTCCAGGAAAGATTTGTTCCATTGCCTGCCCATGTTTCTGATCATTTTTGGCCATGGATATTGTTAGCTCAGTCATTTCACCCCTGTTTTGGGCCACTCCTGTACCAATCATCCAGTTGCCTTCAAAAAGCCAAGCCTCATTTTGCTGAAAATATGCTCCCAGTGGATATAGCATGGCTTAGTGGAAAAAGCACAGGCTTGGAATGACTGTGAGCCCACTGTTGGGTAGGAACTGTCTCTATATGTTGCCAACTTGTACTTCCCAAGCACTTAGTACAGTGCTCTGCACACAGTAAGCGCTCAATAAATACGATTGATTGATTGATTGATTGATTGGAAGTCAGAGGTCATAGGTTCTAATCCTGACTCCGCCTCTTGTCAGCTGTGTGACTTTGGGGAAGTCACTTAACTTCTCTGTGCCTCAGTTGTCTCATCTGTAAAATGGGGATTAAGACTGTCAGCCCCAGGTGGGACAACCTGGTAATCTTGTATCTACCCCAGCACTTAGAACAGTGCTTGGCACATGGTAAGTGCTTAACAAATACCATCATTATTATTACTCGAGAAGCAGCGTGGCTTAGTGGAAAGAGCACGGGCTTGGGAGTCAGAGGTCACGGGTTCTAATCCTGGCTCCACCATTTATCAGCTGTGTGTCTTTGGGCAAGTCACTTAACTTCTCAGTGCCTCAGTTACCTCCTCTGTAAAATGGGGATTAAGACTGTGAGTCCCACGGGACAACCTGGTTACCTTGTATCTACCCCAGTGTTTAGAACAGTGCGTGGCACATAATAAGTGCTTAATAACAAATACCATTATTATTATTATTATTGTTTAGGTAATTTTAGGACACTTGTCAAAAAGTGACTGGGACCATCAGATTCCAATCTTTCCCTGGGACTCTTTTCATATTATGAAGGAATGAGAACCTTCAGTCTGTCCAGTGGAATACGATGTTAAAGTCACTGAGTCTGACTCCTGAGCAAAGCTCACAAGAAACCCTCTGTGGCCTCTGTTTCGCCCCACCCGCCCCTCAAGATACCCACCCGATTCATGGTTTGAAGCTGAATTTTCTGGCTTTCTTTCTGAGAGAACTCGAAGCTGAGGTTGTAGAGTGCAGTGATACCTTGAAAGGAGCTCTGGAGCTTTTAGAGCATAAGCCCGAGTAGTAACACATCAATCAAGCAGTTGATCCATGGTGTTTATTGAGCACTTACTGTGTACAAAGCACTTGGGAAAGTACAATAAGTACAATACAATAGAATTGGTCAATGTGATCCCTACCCACAAAGAGCTCACAGTCTACTGGACTGCCATGTCAGCACTCATCAGTGAATTTAGGTAGGTTCTCTGAAACTCTTTTAGTCTCATGTGGGGCAGGGACTGCACTTGACCTGATTGTCTTGTACCCACTCCAGCGCTTGTTTTTTTTGTTTTTGTATTTATGCTGTCATAGTCTCTGTTTCATCTCTTCTTATGTAGCCATCACCAATCCCTTCTCCTTCCTTTTATTTTCAGAATGCGAGCCCCCGAAAAGGGACCCACCTGTGTATTCTTTCCCAGCATTTAGTACAGTGCTCGACAGTCAATCATTGGTATTTGTGGAGTGCTTACCGAGTCCAGAGCACTTGCACTAAGCACTTGGGAGAGTACAGTCCAACAGAGCAGATAGACAAGTTCCCTACCCACTAGGAGCTGCACCCAGTAAGCGCTTAATAAAAATGATTACAAAAATAACAACTACTACTACTACATAGTAAGGGCTTAAGGTCTCCCAGCTTCACCACTCTGGAGAGGGGACTTGGGCACTGAGATAGTGGATAGAGCTCATGGGAAGCAGAACAAGGCTACAGCCCCTGAATGGCCCAGCCCCAGCGGTGGGGACCCTGCCTCCCTGTAGTTCTGTTTGGCCGTACCTATCTACATGGAGAGAGAAAAAGACAGAGGCAGAGAGATGGTCTTCATTTTTGGAGCTGATGTTACTGATGGGAGCTCCTCTCCATGTGTGTGAGTATGGCTGAAAGGCAACTGTGGGTCTGTAGAGATGCCTTGCTGCGCCTAACGTCTTTGAGTCTTGCAGGACTGATTCTGTTTTCAAGTCTATCTTCCCGTCTCCTCATCTTTGTGAAGCCTTTGCTCAAGGAGAGTAGCAACCCCTTTTCCAATTGCTGCCCTCCAGACTGCATATAAAATGTGCTTCTGCCTGGGCTAGCACCAAGTGCTTTGATTTGCACTGCGGTGACTCCCAGTTGGTAGTTGATTGGGAGAGTTGGTATACAAAGGGCCGTTCATTCTGAGTATGTTCAGATATTTTACGTGATTATTTTTAATAACTGATAATGTGTTGGGAGTGTTCCTTTCTTCCCAGAAGGAGGTAAAGAAGAGGTGAAGGGAGGAAGGGAAATGGATAGTGGAGAAAAGACGAAGAGAGGAGAGAAGATGGAAAGACAAAGGGGAAGAGGAAAGAAGGGTGAAAGGGATAAAAGTTCCCCCCCGTCTTCCATTCTCTCCTGCCCCCATTCTTGAATCCTCAAACTATACCAGGCTGATTTAATTGTTTTGATCCATTCATTCATTCATTCAATCGTATTTATTGAGCGCTTACTGTGTGCAGAGCACTGTACTAAGCTCTTAGTACATTATACACTTCTTATTTCCTCCCCCTTTTCCCTGTCTCCTGCAGCTCTTTGCACCTTACCCTACCTCCCCTGCAGTCTTTCAGAATGGCCATTATACAGTGGTTTTACTCCAGGACTTCAGCTCACAAGAAGAAAAGGAAAGGAAATGATTCTGTCAACTGAGAACGAAGAGGTGCTGTTTAGCAAAAAAAAAAAAAATCCCTTTTTTTAAGGTTGATTTCAAAGGGACACCTATTCCAAGAATAAGGCTTAGCTTGCCTACGCAGGATTCCAGAAATCCTTTGTCTTTGAAAATCTTGGTTTTCATTGCCTGTTAAATAGGAAAGAAATCTTAAAATATTGACGTTTTTCACATTACCTTTTGCACAGCCACTTACAGAATCATTTTATTCAGCTTTATTCTTCCTGACAAAGACTTTGAGATGTTTGCCTAAGGAAATGATTTATGAATTCGCAAGATGGGCTCAACAACAGTCAGATTCTGATCGGAACCGTTCATCCAGTTGGCTCCGAAATCCAGTTTGGGAGGGATGGAGAAGCTGCGGTAATTACAGACAAGTCGCCTCACTTGGAAGTCATAATGCCAGGTAATGAACATTAATCTCACAAACCATGTTGTTCATTGTTGTTAGTATTACAAGATATTCTTAAGACACATTTCCAGTTTTGGGGGAAGAGCAGTTGTCTCTGGAGACCCTGAAATCCTGGCACCAGTGGAGGAGTTAGAGCCATCTGGTCCAGCAGCCCAGTATAGGCACATGGGAAAGCCCAAGGGCCAAGATATATCCAAGCCAGATCCCATCTGGCAGCGAAGAGCTGGGCATTGTTAGCACCCCCCACCTCTAGAAACTGGCTCTCCGGCATCACCAAATAAAAAAAAAATTATGGTATTTGTTTAGCGCTTCCTATGTGCCAAGCACTGTTCTAAGCGCTGTAGTGGATACAAGGTTATCAGGTTGTCCCACTTGGGGCTCACAATCTTGATCTCCATTTTACAGATGAGGTAACTGAGGCCCAGAGAAGTTAAGTGACTTGCCCAAAGTCACACAGCTGACAAATGGCGGAGGCAGGATCAGAACCCACGACCTCGACTCCCAAGCCCAGGCTCTTTCCACTAAGCCACGCTGCTTCTCGTGACCCACTGCAAGGCACCCAACTGCTCAGTGGAAAAGAGCATGGGCTTTGGAGTCAGAGGTCATGGGTTCAAATCCTGGCTCCACCACTTGTCAGCTGTGTGACTTTGGGCAAGTCACTTCACTTCTCTGGGCCTCAGTTCCCTCATCTGTAAAATGGGCATGAAGACTGTGAGCCCCACGTTGGACAACCTCATGACCTTGTATCCCCCCAGCGCTTAGAACAGTGCTTTGCACATAGTAAGCGCTTAATAAATGCCATCATTATTATTATTATTATTTTATCACCTGATCTAGGACCTTTCCTCTGAATGGCCAAATCAATGTCCCATCCCACTTCTGTCATCCGCCTGCTCCCAGACAGTTGGTTACCTCCCTCAACCCCCCAGAACTATCTATTGCTATTGAGCCCAGGGTCACAGCAGAGGTGGACAATGCCATCCCTCCCCAACCCAATCTTGGTACAAGTTTGCCTTCACCCGTAAGCAAAATCTATGTGGAAAATAGCAGTGGGCCTCACCCAGGAGACACCTGCAAAGCTGAAAGCACCCAGAATGTAGGAGTGTTGACAACGGGGCTGGGGGCGGGGGGGCAAAGTGGGAAGCAAAGTTCACTCCTTGCAGCTTCAGATCAATAGAGGAGTTTTCCACCTGGAAATATCTTTCTATAATAATAATAATAATGATGGCATTTATTAAGCGCTTACTATGTGCAAAGCACTGTTCTAAGCGCTGGGGAGGTTACAAGGTGACCAGGTTGTCCCACGGGGGGCTCACAGTCTTAATCCCCATTTTGAAGATGAGGTCACTGAGGCCCAGAGAAGTTAAGTGACTTGCCCAAAGTCACACAGCTGACAATTGGCAGAGCCGGGATCTGAACCCATGACCTCTGACTCCAAAGCCCGGGCTCTTTCCTACTGAGCCACGCTGCTTCTGTGGAGTATAGATACACTCCACCCTGGCCCAGATCCTGCCATGATAGTATCCACACCCACATCAGTTAAGATAGATCAGTTATCAAAAGTTGGAACCTTAAGGGAACACGGGGTGAGAATAGATGGAAATTGCTTGAAAACAGCAGCAAGAAAACGGCCAGGGTAATTCCAAACAACTCAGCCCCTTAATCTCAGATGAATAAACACATTCGGGATGATTTTTGTGAGCTATTCATTAGGTTTATCTCACCCCCTCTCAATCGTTTACTAAACACTTTCGGGATGATTTTTGTGAACTACTCACTAGGTTTATCTCACCCCCTCTCAATCGTTTACTACAACCTGTGCTCCCAGATTTCAGGCAGCCTTGAGCAAGGATTTTGTTCTTGGGTGATTCCATTCATCTCAGGTTGCTGATGGGGCTGGCTATTGCTGCTTGAAGCTCCAGTGACTTCCAGTGAATGACCTCTGATTGACTCTAGTTGTCTGTTCCCCCCGCACCAAGCCCTGGAAGCCAATCTCTGCAGGGTCTGCTGGTCCTGTAGCTGGTGCCAATCAGGAAATTGGGGGTTAAATTAAGGGTGATTCCAATAATAATAATAAGACTTAAGTGCTTACTATGTACTAAGCACTGTTCAAAGCACTGGAGTAGATACAAGTTAATAATCTTGGACCCAGTCCCTGTCCCACATGGGGCTCACACTCTTAATCAACAAAGACCATGAGGGTCTTTTCTCCTGGGAGGCCCCCTCCCACAGGGAAGGACAGGGGGGCACCTTAGGCGTCAGGGATGCAGCATGATATAGTGGACAGACCCCGGGCCTGAGAGTCTGAAGGTCATGGGTTCTAATCCAAGCTCCGTCACTTGTCTGCTGTGGGACTTTGGGCAACGTCTCTGTGCTGTTATGTTACCTATCAAATGGGGATTAAGATTTGTGAGCCCCAGGTGGGGTAGGGGCTGTGTTCAACCCGACCTGCTTATATCCACCCCAGCGTTCTGCCACTCGTCTGCTGTGTGACCTTGGGCAAGATGCTTAACTTCTCTGTGCCTCAGTTGCCTCATCTGTAAAATGGGGATTAAAACAGTGAGCCCCCCTGTGGCACAACCTGATTTCCTTGCATCTATCCTAGCGCTTAGAACAGTGCACGGCACATAGCACTTAACAAATACCATAAATACCCTGTATATATGTATATATGTCTGTACGTATTTATTACTCTATTTATTTATTTTACTTGTACGTATCTATTCTATTTATTTTATTTTGTTAATATGTTTTGTTTTGTTCTCTGTCTCCCCCTTCTAGACTGTGAGCCCACTGTTGGGTAGGGGCCGTCTCTATATGTTGCCAACTTGTACTTCCCAAGCGCTGAGTACAGTGCTCTGCACACAGTAAGTGCTCAATAAATATGATTGATTGATTGATTAATAATAATTGTAGTCATTATTGGATTCATTCATTCAGTTGTATTTATTGAGTGCTTACTGTATGCAGAGCCCTCTACTAAGCGCTTGGGAAGTACAAATTGACAACATATAGAGACAGTCCCTCCCCAACAACAGGATCACAGTCTAGAAGGGGGAGACAGGCAACAAAACAAAACAAGTAGACATGTGTCAGTACCATCAGAATAAATAGAATTATAGCTATATACACATCATTAATAAAATAGAGTAGTAAGTATGCACAACTATATACAAGAGCTGTGGGGAGGGGAAGGGGGTAGGGCAGAGGGAGGGAGGGGCCGATGGGGAGGGGAGGTAGAGCAGAGGAAAAGGGGGGTGCTCAGTCTGGGAAGGCCTCCTGGAGCTCTCAGTAGGGCTTTGAATAATAATGATAGTATTTGTTAAGCGCTTACTATGTGCAAAGCACTGTTCATTCATTCATTCAATCGTATTTATTGAATGCTTACTGTGTGCAGAGCACTGTACTAAGCACTTGGGAAGTACAAGTTGGCAACATATAGAAACGGTCCCTACCCAACAGCGGGCTCACTGTTCTAAGTGCTGGGGGATACAAGGTGATCAAGTTGTCCCACGTGGGGCTCACAGTCTTAATTCCCATTTCACAGATGAGGTAACTGAGGCACAGAGAAGTTAAGTGACTTGCCCAAAGTCACATAGCTGATAGGTGGTGGAATGGAGTCGGGATTAGAACCCATGACCTCTGACTCCCAAGCCTGTGCTCTTTCCACTGAGCCACGCTGCTTCTCTAAGCACTTGAAGGGGGGGGGAGAGTGATTGGTGGATTTGAGGAGGGAGGGTATGCCAGGCCAGGGGTAGGACGTGGGCCAGGGGTCGACTGCAGGACAGATGAGAATGAGGCTCAGTGAGGAGGTTGGATGGATGGATGGATGGATGGATGGATGGATGGATGGATGGATGGACGGATGGATGCCTGGATGGATGGATGGATACCTGGATGGATGGATGGATGGATGGATGGATGGATGGATGGATGGATGGATACCTGGATGGATGGATGGATACCTGGATGGATGGATGGATGGATGGATGGATGGATGGATGGATGGATGGATACCTGGATGGATGGATGGATACCTGGATGGATGGATGGATGGATGGATACCTGGATGGATGGATGGATGGATACCTGGATGGATGGATGGATGGATGGATACCTGGATGGATGGATGGATAGATGGATGGATGCCTGGCTGGCTGGTTAGATGGCTGGCTGGGTGGCTGGATTGATGGATGGATGGATGGATACCTGGATGGATGGATGGACGGATGGATGGATGGATGGATGCCTGGCTGGCTGGTTAGATGGCTGGCTGGCTGGCTGGCTGGATGGATTGATGGATGGATGGATACCTGGATGGATGGATGGATGGATGGATGGATGGATGGATGGATGGATGCCTGCCTGGCTGTCTAGATGGCTGGCTGGCTGGATTGATGGATAGATGGATACCTGGATGGATGGATGGCTGGCTGCCTGGCTGTCTGTCAGGGAGCGGGTCCGTCGGGGCAGGGATCGGGCCGCGCCGCCCTCTTGTGTCCGCAGGGGCAGGGAGGCGGTGGCCTCCTCTCTGGCCGCCCACCGGCCCTCCCTCCCTCCCTCCCTCCTCCCCCCAGGTTCCTAAGCCATCGGGGTTGGGCCTGGGAGGCTCCCGGCTGGCAGGCCGGCCGCACTCAGCCCTCGGCGCCCAGCGCGCGGCATCCAGCACGCTCCGCCCAGCGTCCTGCGAGCGGCAGCCAGCACGCTCCGCCCAGCGCGCGGCATCCAGCCCGTCGCCCCCAGCCAGCCATTCGCTCCATCCGATTCCTAGTGCGTGCGGACCACTGCCCTAACCGCTTGGAAAGTACAATTCGGGCCGGCGTCCAGCAGGCTGGCCCCTGCGCGGTGCGTTCTGCACCCCCGCAAGCCCCGCTCGCCAGGGTCCGGAGCCTTTTGGCTTTTGCTGAGAGAGGAGGAGGAGGAGGAGAAGAAGGAGGAGAAGAAGAAGGAGGAGAGAAGCCGGGGGGCAACCGGACCCCCTCAGGTGAGGAGCGGACCCATCCCGGGATGGATGCCCAAAGCCCCGCCAGGGGAGGGGGGATAACAATAATGTTGGTATTTGTAAAGCGCTCACTATGTGCCAAGCACTGTCCTAAGGGGGGGCCCGGCCAAAGGACCTCCAGGGGAGGACCAGAGGGGGGTCGTTGGAAGGACACTGCCCCCCCCCCCCCCCCAGCCCTGGCTTTTAGACTGTGAGCCCACTGTTGGGCAGGGACCGTCTCTATATGTTGCCAACTTGTACTTCCCAAGCGCTTAGTACAGTGCTCTGCACACAGTAAGCGCTCAATAAATACGATTGATTGATTGATTGGGAGAGGACTTGGTGACCCCCGCCTTGGTCACCCCAGCAGCAAGCGGCCGGTGCCCCGAGGCCCTGGCCATTCATCCATTCATCCCATCGTATTTATGGAGCGCTTACTGTGTGCAGAACACTGGACTGAGCGCTTGGGAAGGACACATCGGCAAGAGAGAGAGACGGTCCCTACTCAACAACGGGCTCACAGTCTAGAAGGGGGAGACAAACAGAACAAAACAAGTAGACGGGTGTCAATACCATAAGAATAAATAGAATTATAGTTCTCTACATATTATTAATAAAATAGAGTAATACATATGTACGAATAGACACAAGTGCTGTGGGGAAGGGGAAGGGGGTAGGGCAGAGGGAGGGAGGGGGGCGATGGGGAGAGGAGGATGAAGAGGAGGAAGAGGACCCCTTCCTGGTCCACCTGGTCGACCTCATTAGCAAACCTGGGCGAGAAGGAAGGCATTCCGGGCCGCTTGGCCCGGCTGGGAACCGAACCAGACTGTCTCACCCGAGAAAAAACGCTGCTTCCCGGTGCTCCGGACACTCAGATCCAAAATCTGTCCCCCGAACCCCCTGTCCCGGCTTCCATCCCAACCCGAGGCACCGAGGCCTAAGGGGGAGCGAAACAGGGAAAAAGCGTGGCTCAGTGGCAAGAGCCCGGGCTTTGGAGTCGGAGGTCATGGGTTCGAATCCCGGCTCCGCCAATTGTCAGCTGTGTGACCGGACAAGTCACTTAACTTCTCTGGGCCTCGGTTACCTTATATGTAAAATGGGGATTAAGACTGTGAGCCCCACGTGGGACAACCTGATCACCTTGTAACCTCCCAAGCGCTTAGAACAGTGCTTTGCGCATAGTAAGCGCTTAATAAATGCCAAAAAAAATAGGGTCTCCCCTTCTTACCCCCCAGACGGGGGTCGGCCGGCTTCCCTCCCGGCCCTTCGCAAGCGGGATCTGAAGAGGACCCGAAGAGGAGGCCGAGGACCCGGGCTCTTCGGTGACGGGGCATAAACGAGCTATCCCGAGGAGAATTCCAATCGCTTCCCGACTCCTCCTCTGCGGGAACTGCCCGCCGGGGAACGGGAAAAAAGTAAAGTGCTCTGCAGCTGCCCGAAGTCAGAGAGCAACAGGTTTGATTGGGCCACCTTGGGGTGAAGTCAGCGCCCAGGGGTACACATCTGGTCATCACCATCATCATCAATCGTATTTATTGAACGCTTACTGTGTGCAGAGCACTGTACTAAGCGCTTGGGAAGTACAAGTTGCAATTTAGAGACAGTCCCTACCCAGCAGTTGGAACAAAAGGGGGACGGTCCCTCGGCGTGGACTCGCCCAGGTAAGACATTCGGGCTGGGTGGGCTGTGCCATCCGCTGAAGGAGCTGTGGGCACTGAGAGGAAGAAAGTCTCCAAGAAACCATTTTTCCCCCCAGGACTCCTTTAGAGTTGGCAGGAAAAGAGATGGGCCATAGGGACACAGTTTTAGGTTTAAATGACAGGGAAACAACTGGTGAGGCTGTCAAATCTCAATTAAATGTCATCCCTTTCTCCTTCTCCTCTTCCCTCTCATTCCTCTGCTCCTCTTTCTTCATTCCAGGAGCAACACATACCTGCCCCATGGTATCATGCAAATTTTCACAATGTTGGGAGAGATGGAGGTAAGACACCCCCCCCTCCCCCCCCGTTGTTTTTTGTTTTGTTTTGGATGGTTGTTTTGTGTTCTCTTTATTTTATTTTGCGCCTCGTGAAATGTTCCAAGCTTTGAAGCAGACACCGGGATCTGCATCTAGTTGAGACAGCCGGATGTGTTTCGGAGTGAATTTCCTCGTGCCCGAGCACTTTGAATAGTGAAATGATTGATAGCTAAGTGCAACAAAAATAATCATGGGGCTGAAACAGCTGCCACACAAGGAGAGGCTGGAAAGATTGGGACTCTTCAGCCCAGAATAGAAGGCTGATTGGAGACATAATTGAAGATTGTATTGTTCCGAGGAATTTGGATGAACTCAAAATTATTGTTCTAAGTTTGTGAACACCCTGAGAAACAGTGACCATGTTTAATTCCTATATGCACTCTCAGTGCTTACAGTACTCTGCACACAGCAAGTGCTTAATCAGTACTACTACTACTACTACTACTATTGTTCAGCAAATCCCCTAACACCAGGACAAGAGGACAACCACTGAAACTCGAAGGAGGTGGGTTCAAAGCAAACCAAGATCATATTTTTATGACAAATAGGATTGATTAGAGTTAATAGATACTGTCATTGCAGCACAGTGCTCAGTTCTTAGTACAGTGTTCTGCACACGTTGGGTACACTATTACCAGCATTCAAATGTTCAGCTTGTTATGTGCAAGGCCCCTAGGGAAAATAGTGAACATGAATCACTCAAACCATTATGTGAATCACTCTTGAAAACTCATAGAGTAACAGATTAGAGATTGGTTGTTTCAATTTATGGGAAGGAGAGAAGTTAGACTGCAAATCCCATGTAGCACAGGGACTGTGTCCAACCTAATAAGCGTGCGTTTGTCCCAGCTCCTGGAACAGTGCTCGACAGAGTAAGTGCTTAACAAATACCATTTAAAAAAAAGGACAAGGACGTTACCCTCAAGTTGCAAGTTTTGTGGGTTATTCCCAGATCCTCAACCTCAAAGGTTGAGAAGCCTGATCATTCTCATGGCTATTGTTTGTCTTACTATTCCCAGATATATTGATGGCTCCAGCAATCTTCAGATTTTAACTCTGAGACCTTGGGACCTTAAATTAAGGCGTAAATATAGGGGGGATTGTAAAGGAGTTTGTCTACTGTTTTTAGATGTGTCATGGCAAAGAGTAGAAAGTGGGTAAGAGCAGCTGATGTCTGCTGCAAAAGGACTGTCCCAATTCTAGGACACTTTGTATATTTTCTGTTTTCCTAAAATTTCCCCGGTCAGCCTACAGAAAACCAGAACTGTTCTGGATATACTAGGCTATCCGATCAGCCCATTTTACCTGAGAGAGTTCAACTTCCTGGTCAGCAACAGGGATAGCATCATTCTCTCACTATTGAGGATGATTTTCCTTTCCATGTGAGCCATTTGTGTGTGTGTGAATGTGACTAATAAAGCCAATCTGGGACCAGCAGGATTTGCTGCAATTTGAGTGAACAGTTCAAAGGAGGAAGGTTGATTCAGGCTTTTAATTTGCTTCTCGCCTACTCCATTTGGCTGCAGGAGGCAGCAAAGGACTAGACTCCTTGTGTTTTGTTACTTCTTGCCTGAGGGTCTACCAAAATTCCGGCTTTACTTTGCATTTTTAAGCGAGGCTTGAGGCATTAGAAGTGCCTTATTAGGCTTAATTAGGAATACAGTGTTTATTTGGGGAGCCTGGACTCAGACGTGCTGATAGACATCCAGGGAAGCTGGGTTTGATGATCACTGCCTCAATTGCCAGCGCTGCTCCCAAGTGTCCTGGAGGATCTTGGATAGGCAATATCGATGGGATTTTTCCACCATCTGAGGATGCACCGTGTATGCCGTTCTCATTTTAGCCCTGTACATAGGCAGGTGGGCATCTCAACTTGCCCCGTGTGATTCATTTCAACATCTGATGTTGCAGCCTTCAAATAGCCATTTCCTCAGGTGCCCACAGACCAGGCTTTTATATTCGAGGTAATGCTGGCTTTCTTTATCTGATGGCCTCTTAACTTTGCGAAGGATATTCGCCTAGGAGTGGGAAATAGCCCACCTTCCCTGGTGCCTCATCAAACAGCCACAGCCGGAGGCAGCTCACCAGAAGCACTTGGATGAAATGCCTTGATCTGGTTGTTAAGCATCCACCTCGTTATTCCGGCTGCCTCCGGAGAGTCTTCAGTAATTTCTTGGAGATCAGCCCCTGAGTCGGCGCCTGCTGTGGTAGCAGCACCAATATGCTGTTGGAGATCGAAGGTTGTAGTTTTCATTTCAGGCTGGATGGAATCGAACTGAATTTCATTTAATTCTATGCCGAGAAAGGGTTTATCGTTGCTTGATCTAAGAGTGGAGAAATAAATATCAAAAGGTGTGGAAAAGGAGCATCTTGGCCTGGCGGAAAGAGCACTGACCTGGGAGTAAGAGGACTCGGGTTCTAATCCTGGTTCTGCCACTTGTCTGCTGTGTGATCTTGGGCAGGTAACTTCATGTCTCTGTGCCTCAGTTACCTCATTTGTAAACAGTTGGGATTAAAAGTGTGAGCCCAATGTAAGACTGTGTCCAACCTGATTAGCTTGTGTCTATCCCAGTACTTAGAACAGCTCTTGGCACAGAGTAAGCTCATAACAAGTACCATAATTATCATCATCATTATTATTACATATCTCCACTTTAGCCTTTATCGTGTTATCGTGCACCTTATCTTTTATTGCCGCACCCCTTCATGAAGCAGGGAAAAAATGTTGACACTATATGGTGTCCATCGCCGCTTCCAAATAATCCTTCCCAGTGTTTCCGGAAGACTTGCCGAAGGCCTTCCTAAATTGAGGAATGCCATATGTTCTGGTTAATGCTGCTCTTGACATTTTTCCAGTTGTTAGCGTTCAGTTGTCTCAGTCCGCCATGAGATTCTGAAAGCTGTTCAGCAATTGAGAGGATTGCTGCAATGATCTCTCTGGTGGTGAGACACCTTTGCAATTCCCACAGCTCATTCTGCCTCCTATTTTGAATATTGTATCAACCAAATCCCCTCTGTGGTTCTCTGGGGTTTCCACATCACTTCAGAAGATCCTGAAGGACTTGAACTACTTCCTATAATATACTCCTGTTTGTACTGTTTGTAAATAGTTTTTTTTTCCCTTTTATATTTTGAGCTCCTTGAGGACAGGGGGTATGTGTGTCTTGCTCCTGTCCGTACTCTTCCAAGTGCTTAACTCAGTGCACAGTCAATAGGGGTTCCGTAAATACCATAGATTGATAAGGATGTGGAGCCAGGATGCAAGTAAATTTATCCATCAGTGGGGGTTTTTTTGTGGATTTATTCCATGCCATTTGCCACACTAAATATTTGGGAAAGTTCAAGAGAAGCAGGACAAATGCTTCCTATCCTCCGAGAGCTTACAGCCTAATAGGGATATGCAGACAGAAATCGCTTATCAAGAGAGGGAGCAGGAGGAAGAACCAGGATTTAACAAGTAGTTGTGTGACTATTCCACAGATGCCCATGTTCCCAAATAACTGTCTCCTTTTACTCAGTCTCCTCAGCTTCCCAGGAAGCAAGTTTCTAACTAGCCCGTATCCCACCCCAAGCACCTTTTTCCCTTGCAAATAAATCATTATACCAGAAATGTAGTGGGCAGCTCTGCTTTAGAGGATGCAGAAAGCCCAGTTCACAATTTAATTGAATCTTCAGATTGTTGACAAGAGGTGATGTGTTTTTGTAACCTACGTTGTCTCTCTGGAATATTGGAGTAGAGAGTGTTTCCTTTGATCCGTTGCTAAGACCTCTGGACCTTTAGTGTCTTCTTTCAATTGGAGTCTTGCCATCCCAGGAGTGATCCAGAGTCCTCACAGCTCTACACGGTAACAAGAGCACAGAGTCACCACAGGGTAAGAGTAGAATCGCCTTGCGGCATCCCTCTTGGGATCTGAAAAAGCAAACAGGCTGATTTACTCTCCTCAGCCAGCAAGGTCAAGAGCCCAGCAGAGGGTAGCAGAAAAAGCTGTACCTGGAAATGAAAACTTCCAAAGCCTTCTGCTACTGCCCTTAGCTGGGCTGCGAATCACTCTAACCATCCATCAATCAGTGGTATTGTTTGAGCATTCATGTGTGCAGTGCACCGTACCAAGTGCTCAGGAGAGTAAAATATAACAGTAGACATGATCTCTGCCAGTAGAGAGTTTTACAAAAGTAAAGTAAATTACAGGTAGGGGGAACAACCGAGCATAAGGATATGCTCACCGTCCTCATTGTCTGCCTTCCTTTGCCACCTTTGGAAGGGTCAGAGCAGCAGAGTCGTAGGTGACGAAACAGGGAGGTCTGAAACAGGATCGGGAGATAGTGGGGCTCTTCAGTGCTAAGGGATGGGCCACATCTTAGTGGCTAGGCTTGAGCCTGGCCATTAATAATGATAGTGTTTATTAAGCAGTTACTATGTGCCAAGCACTGTGGTTGAGACAAGACTGGACATAGTCTCTATGTAACTGAGGGAGAGCAGGTATTTTATTCTCATTTTACTGATGAAGGAGCTATGGCGCAGAGTAATAAAGTGACTGGCCCAAGGTCACGAAACAGGAAAGTGGTAGATCCTGGACTAAAACCCAGGTCGATCAGTCAGTCGTATTTATTGAGCATTTACTTTGTACAGAGTGCTGCACTAAGTGCTTGGGAGAGTACAATGTAACAGAGTTGGTAGAAACGTCCCCTGCCCACAACGAGCTTACAAGTCCTGCTTGTCATTCATTCAGTCGTATTTATTGAGTGCTTACTGTGTGCAGAACACTGTACTAAGCGCTTGGGAAGTACAAGTTGGCAACATATAGAGACGGTCCCTACCCAACAGCGGGCTCACAGTCTAGAAGGGGGAGAGAGACAACGAAAAAAACATTTTAACAAAATAAAATAAACAGAATAGTAAATATGTACAAGTAAAATAGAGTAATAAACCAATTTTCTTAAAGCCATTTTTCTAAAAGTGGTGAGAGTGGGGGTCTGTTGTATGTGAAAGGGGAGGGGGTTCCAGGCTAGAGGACATGGGCAGGGATTCTTGGCTGGTTTGGTGAGATCAAGGTACAATGGGTTGGTGTTAGAAGAGTGAGGTGTGTAGACTGGATCATAGTAAGACATCAGTGAGATAAAATAGGAATGAGGGAACGATTGGGTGCTTTAAAGCCAGTGGTAAGCCGTTTCTGTTTGATGCAGAGTTGAATGGGCAACCAGTGAAGGTTCTCGAGGTATGGGGAGATATGGACTGAACTATTGTTTTTTTAGAAAAATGATCCAGGCAGCTTGTGGAGTATGGAATGGATCTGAGAGAGACAGAAGACAGGGTAGTCAATGAGGAGGCCGATGCAGTAATCACGGTGGGATTTGATAAGTGCTTGGCTCTGCATAATAGCAGTTGGGATGGAGAGGAAAGGATGGATTTTAGCGAGGATGTGAAGGTAGAATTGACAGAATTGGGTGATATATTGAATATATGGGTTGAATGAGAGAGCTAAATTGAGGATAATGCTAAAGTTATGGGTTTGTGAAGCGGTGAAGATAGTGGTGTTGTCTCCCAGATGGGAAAGACTTGAGGAGGAAGATGAGGAGTTCTGATTTGGACATGTTTTGTGTAAGGTGTTGGCGGGACCATCCGTGTAGGTCAGAAGGCTGAAGAACAGTTAGATGGAGCCGTAATAGATTATTATTACATAATAGATTATTAGTTCCATCCTTCATCGCAAGGATAGTGGTTTAATGAGGGCAACCCTCTGTGGCCCAGTTCCTCCAAGCATCTCATAGCCCTTTTGAATAATAATAATGATGGTTTTTGTTAAGTGCTTACTATGTGCAGAGCACTGTTCTAAGCGCTGGGTTAGATAGAAGGTTATCAGATTGTCCCACGTGGGGCTCACAGTCTTAATCCCCATTTTACAGACAAGGGAACTGAGGCACAGAGAAGCGAAGTGACTTGCCCACAGTCACACAGCTGACAAGTGGCAGAGCCGGGATTAGAACCCACGACCTCTGACTCCCAAGCCCGGGCTCTTGCCGCTAAGCCACACAGCTTCTCTTTTGAAGACAGAGTCTTGGTTGGATGACCATTACTGTGACCCAATATGGCAATTGATGATGATTGTTTATAATATTGTGGAGTAAGGTAATGAGCCAATAATCAAGGCACTTCTGCAGTGTTTGGCCAAAGTACTGATTACCTGGTTTGGAAATTATCCAGACCCTTTTCTCTTCACTTTCTTCCCTATTCATTGCCTTAGGACTGCACTGCCCTGCCAGAGAGTGGAGAAAAGCAAGTTGAAATTCAAGTCTGTCCACTTACCTGCTCTTGAACTACCCTGTTAGCAGTTTGGCCAAATGGTAATTATCTAAATAATTCCAAGCCACATGAAACAGTACCAGCTAAGGACAACGACGCAACCCAGTGCTTAGAACAGTGCCCAGTGCTTAAAACAGTGCTTTGCACATAGTAAGCGCTTAACAAATACCATAAAAAACCCCCAAAAAACCAACGGGCGACCTTTCTGGGTGTCCATTGTGGCAGGAACTATGGATCCCTCTTTGGCGCACTCGTAGGTGAACTTCACTGTCAGCAGTGTCTTTTTTGAATATGAAGGACAACTGGATATAGTTCATGCTAAAATCTTCTCATGCTTAATTATGTGATGCTTTAACACAAGAGCATTTTTTATCGGAATGATCTGGAATAATTTCCTTGATTTTTTCCACTTCACATTTCAAGTGCAGATCAGGTCTTAGTCATGGTCCCATGGGTTTTAGATTTCACAGGTTTCCAAGTAGGACAGACAAGAAAACCTCTTCCTGGCACCCCAGCTCCTCCACCATGAGCATTTTCTTTTTTATTTAGGTGCAAATACTCGTTTGTGTGCTAAAGGGGTAAAATTATTCAAATTCTTCTTATCAAACCAGTAGCTAATTGCCAAGGGCTTGAATCATTTGGGCACAAGTTAGCAGATTCATATTTACCTAACGAAGCTTTCAGAAAACGTGTTTGTTGGGGGAAAGCAGCTGTCCTTTTCAAAATGTAAACCAGAATTTGTCATGTTTGGTTTCGGGTGGTTTTGGACATATGGTAAATGAATATACATATTTTTTGTGGATTTTTCCACGAGGAAGAGAGTGCCTAGCACAGTGGATAAAACCTTTCCAAAGTATGCACAGGTCGAAAAATTGTCATTCTTAAAAACGAAGCATTAGCTCTCTCCCTTAATGCCAAATTATATAACTTCCAAAAATAGGTGTTCCTTACCTCATTTTTAATATCTTAATGTGTAAGAACCATGCTTGATTTAAAAATACTGGCTTCCAACAGATTCAATACATGAGACTGAAGTAGTTTAACTATCCCAGGTTTGATGGAGTTGTTAAAAGCTTTGAAAAAAATTGTCCTCAAAGTAGATGCGGGAATTGCTTCACCAGTCGATAAAGATTATAGTGTAGGTTTTAGCTGGCGGTGGATTCCCCAGTTTGTCATCCTCGGGCCAGGGCTGTGCAAGCTGGGATTGTTGTGATAGGTAGTCTCCCGATCTAGTTTATGTAAGGAAGTTTGGGCAAAAATTGCTAGGAATGTTGTCTTCCGGCCTGATGGCAAAAAGGAAGTGCAGTTGGAATTTACAGCTAATCCAGACTCTCAAAAAAGGTGCAGTCCAGGGCAGCCCCAAAATTCACTCTCTTGGGCTTGGCCTCTTAAATCCACTACTCTTAAATCAACAACTACTTATTGTTTGTTAATAGGGCAGTTCTGTTTCTCACAGAACTGTAGAAATGGGGCTGGGGGAACAAGTGTCAAAAACTAGGCTAATGAAGAGCAATCCGACAGCCTGTGCTTTGATTGACCTGACTTCAAAGGGAATGTTGTTATGTTGCTGGTGAATTTGTACACAATTCAGCCAATACATTTAATCTTTGTACTTAACCATTTGCGCAAGACAGACAGGAGGAGGAAAAGTTCAATGCTTCTCTTTCCTAGTATTGGGAAACTTCTTGGAAATGGCCCCGGAACTAATGAAACAGCAGGTCATGGGAATCAAGATCACAGGGATTGTTCAAAGAAGATGGGACAGTGGTAAGAGGTGGTGGGAAGGTGGCTAGTGATGATTATAAACTTCTCAAGCAAAGTCTGGCTTATGCATTTTCAGTAGAACCCCAAAGCATCTAGTAAAGGACATGGCGCTTAGTAAATATCAATTATAATGATGATGATGAGGTAGTGATGGTGCACTCATTGAGTATTTGAAGACTACCATGGGGAGGACCTTGAATTTGATGCTAAGAATGGGAGAAGTGGCATGTTGTAGAGCATAGAGCATACAGTGCATAGAGCGCTGTACTAAGCGCTTGGGGGAGTACAGTCTAACAATATAACAGACACAGTCCCTGCCCACAGTGAGCTTACAGTCTAGAGGGGGGAGGCAGACATTAATATAAATAAATTAATTGCAGATAAATACAAATGGTCAGAGTAGAGGGATCCAGTAAGGAAGGGAGAAAATGAGACTAAGGACTAAAAACTAGGTATTTGAAAGATGCTCCATCCCTACATTCCCTCTTCCTCCGACAATCTGAAATACCTTCAAACATTCAGAGAGTCAGAGAAGTGCCACCTGATTATAGAATTCACTAACCATCTTTGGCCAAGGAAACAACTAATTTTGCAAGCAAACTGCTAATTTTAGTTTTCCGGGAAGACTGTGGATTTACGGTCTGCTTAGTTTTCATTGCATTCTCTTCCTGTTTTAAATTGAACGTAATATATTTCTCTTCCTTTGATTAGAAAACCCTTCTGCCCTCTAAATTATCTCCTTAGGTTCTCCATCGACTGATTGATTAACAGTTTGACACGCATGCAGCCGATCCCAATCAAGTTAAGCAATCGTTTAAATCATTCTGACTTCGAATTGAGCAACTCCTCATCCTCAACCTAGAAATCGATGGTTTCTTTGGAAAGGTGTAACTTAACCACTCCTCCTTTTCCATGGGTTTCAGCTGAATTTTAGGGAAAAAGTGGGAATACTCAAGATATTCATGATAAAACTGAAATGGTTGTTTGAGAGACGATGAGAAGATGTCACAATCAAACGGGGTGGAGTGGAATGGATATTCAGAAAATACTTGTGGTTGACTGGCTGTCCTGTGATTTTTCTGAAGATTTTCAATTAACATAATGAAAATTATTCATAGATTTAAAAGAAAAATTGACTTATGCGTAGCTAACTGTGAAAAATGGACCTCAGGAAAACATTCTCCTCCCCTCTTGCTCTCCTTTCTGTCCCTCTGCCATCTAAAATACATTCAGAGCTCCAAAACATCAGCTCTAGAGGTATATGAAAAACGAAGTGGTCATGAACCATCACAAATATCCACTTCCCACGAATAGCCTGACTTTAGTTCTCTGTTGACCAAGCTTTGCCCCAAATCTTCCATATTTTTCCTTTCTATTCTTTTGTGGGTAAAGAAATGATAGCCAAAAAAGGAATCTAGAAGTTAGTTCCCTCCAAGTTCTAGAATGAAATGGTTAAAAGCCGCATTTTGTTAGAGGAAAAGGAAATGTACTACGTAGTAGAGTATTTATTTTGATTCACATTGCAAGACGCGGCTCCCTGTTCCCACCTAGAATTAGATTTGGATTCTACCAAGGGAGATGCAAGTACGGCAGTGTTCCTGGTGGGAGGCCACTGAAGAAAATATGAGAAGCATTTTCTTTCTATCATACTCTCAGATCAAATTCCAAGAATGAAGGATGCTCAAACTGCATTTTGTCAGCAGAACTGTCTCCAGTAACCTTAGTTTAGTTTTAGTAATGGTTAATGCACCATTTCTTCTTGGCATCAATCTGATAGGTTAACACCCCAACAAGAGCAATTGTCCTGCTGCATATGATTTCTTATTTTTTAAAAAAATGTTACAGCTGCTGTGTATTACAATACACAGACTCACACCACTAAAAAATGTCCATCAATCTTAAGTGATTCGAAAGGCGACAGAGACTTGTATCCAGTGGAATCTACTGCCCATTTGACAGTTCAACTCTTTTCTGGTTAGCCCCCGAGTTGCTCGGACTAAATCTCCCAGCAGCACCGAAGGGCAGCCAAGTGCATAATATTGCCTCCTTTGGTAGAGCTGTACTACTACTAATAATAGTAATATCAATTAGGGTATTGGTTAGCACTTATTATGTGCCAAGCACTGTAGTAAGCCCTGGGGTAGATACAAGATAACCAGGTAGGATACAGTTCCTGTCTTCACTTGGGACTCACAGTCTAAAGAGGAGGGAGAACAGGTATTGAATCCCCGTTTTACAGATGAGGAAACTGAAGCCCAGAGAATTTAAGTGATTGCCCAAGGTCACACAGCAGGCAAGCAGTGAAGCCAGGATTAGAACCCAGTCTCCCGAGTTCCAGGCCCATGATCTTTTCCCAGGCCATGTAGCTTCTCAAGCTAGGTACGGGTCGGGCCTGGGGTTAGCGATAGCATTTATTAACGATAGCATTTATTAAGCGCTTACAATGTGCAAAGCACTGTTCTAAGCGCTGGGGAGGTGACACGGTGATCAGGTTGTCCCACGGGGGGCTCACAGTCTTAATCCCCATTTTACAGATGAGGTAACTGAGGCGCAGAGAAGTTAAGTGACTTGCCCAAAGTCACACAGCTGACAAGTGGCAGAGCCGGGATTCGAACCCATAACCTCTGACTCCAAAGCCCAGGCTCTTTCCACTGAGCCACGCTGCTTCTAAACAGCGACCCAGTTGACTGGGTTGTGTCTGGCCTCAGATTTCCAGCGCGTTCAGGGCTCTTCCAGTAAAGGCCAAGATGGTCCCCTGTCTCATGTTCCATAATCCCAAATTCATTTCAGGTTTTCCTATCTTAAAGACTCATTCACCCATATCAAGGGGACTGCAAAGCATCAGCTGCTAAAAATTAGCCGTCCCGTACAAGTCCCTAGTAGAATAACACTCCTTCTGACGGCCGAGAATCAGCGGGGGCTGTAATGTGTTTCTTCTCTTGTGCCGTAGGCTCCACGAAATCCAGCCACACTGCAAGCGGCCTGAGTCTCCTCACCATGGCCCCTCAGCTCGCACCAGCCCTGGAGCCCTGCGGAACTGAGCTGGATACGGAATAGAAAAACTCATGAGTTAAAAGCCCCAGGGGGAGGCGGGGAAGGGTTGAGCGAAACCAATTTGGATATACAAAAACAGCATTTTAGAGAGCTTTATCGAATTCTACTCAAAAAAGAAAAAGGAACTATGAACCGTTGGGTCTGGCCCCAGGGTCCCAGGTTTGGGTTTCGATGGCGGCCGCCTTGTCCTCAGATGGGCCGGGTGACTCTCTTGCCCCCCATCCCCAAACTGAACGTGCTTGGTGCCGGGATTTATCATGTGGCCGCTTTGGCCCCCGATACATAAAGCAGCCTGGGAGTTCCCTCCACCCTATTGTGGCGCCTGGGGCTGTCGACTCTCAGACCGTATACAGAAACACCGAAGGAATCGAAAGAACCGAGTCCTCCCAGCAGAGTCTGCCCACCGGGGTTGAAGAAACCCTTCCAGACCGGGCGCTGGTGGATTTTGAATGCTTCTAAGCGTCATCGTCCCAGAGGAGGCGGCGGGACTGTCTTTAAAAATAAAAAGGTACGTGCTGCCTCCCCCTAGGCTCTGATTGTCGGTGGATCTCTGGGTATCGAAAGGGAATGTTTTGGAGGTTTGGGTTGTTGTTGTTTTTTTAACTCTGCAGAGTCGCTTTCACTTAAACTTTCCAGAGTATAAATTAGATCATTGCACTGTGTCATGCAGTTGATTCAGGTTGCTGGCTCACCCTCCCCACCCCCTGCCCATGATGCCTGGGATCGGAAGACCAGAAAAGCAGCATGAGAAGCAGCTATGCCTAGTTGAAGGAGCACGGTCCTGGGAGTCAGATGACTTGCATTATAAACCCACCCCTGCCAAATACTTGCTGTGTGACCTTGGGCAAGTCATTTAACTTCTCTGGGCCTCCGTTCTCCTGTTCTCTGTCCTACTCAGACTGTGAGCACCATGTGGGGCAGGGACCGTGTCCGACTTAATTAACTTGTAACTCCCCCAGCGCTTAGAACAGTGCTGGGCACATAAGCACTTAACAAATCCCACAAAAAAAAATGGTGAACAGAGAAAGGATTAAGTGCATGCCAGGGCCTAATCTGGAGCTGACAGAGAGAGTCTCTTAGAGTTCTTCCTCCATAAACTCCTCAGGAAAGACTTCTCCCCCACTTTCCCTATATTCTGTAAGCTCCTTCTGGGCAGGGATTGTACCTACCAACTCTGTTGTATGATACTTTCCCAAGGGCTTAGTACAGTGCTCTGCACATAATAAGCACTCAGTACCATTGATTAATGGATTGATTTCCAGGCTTTGGCCACTGTGAATCTTATTCCTAGTCAGTGAGTTCCCTTTTCTTGCCCAGCTCTGAGCAGGCGCCTTTGGTTGGTCCCCTCTTTCCACTTCCCAATATTCGGGTTCATCCCACACCTTGCCAACCCAACTATTCCTCACAGGAGCCTCAAGATGTCATGATATCTCTTTGGTTTCAGCCCCACATTAATGAGATTGATCCTGGGAAAGAAAATTCCTGTTGTTCCTTAGAATGTGGCCTATGGTATTATTATTATTAACAATTCTAATTACTACTACTAATATTACTATTTTTTCTCTTAGCCAGAATGGTTAGCTAGGGCAGTGGGGACAGAGACATTAGTTTTGCTCATTAATTTGAATACAATAATACAAACAATAACAGTAATAACAGTAATAAAAATGAAACATTCGACTCTTGAGGCAGTCCTGCATCTTTAACTTCATTTTCAGCCTTTCTGTTTTGAATTAAGCCCAATTTGGGTTTTGTTTTTTTTTTTGCCTGTGTTTTCTACATCTGCTCTGGAAAATCAATACTATTACAGTAGTTTAAACTTCCACCTATTTAAAAATGTTTAATCCTTTCCGAACCCTTGCCCATCACCCATTCAGTATTTTCTCAGCTGTATATTTTGACCTGTCCTAATTAATTAGGGCTTTTTCCTTCTTACTCCAATGACTATTTTGTCTATTCTGTCCACAATAATATTCCATGTTTTTACCATCATAGTTCAGAGCTCAAACTCAACTGGGAGGGGCAGCAGGGAATCAAACCCAGGGTTCATGTGTACCTACTTCTCACTTTAGGATATGATTTTGTCATTGTTTCCCTGGGGAACCAGTCGGTCTATTCTGATTAGTTTTCTGTCCTTGTCAACGGATTGAACGTTCCACTCTCATGCCTATCCTCTGTCTGCCAAGTGCATCACCATGGTATCATGACAGCGGGTATTACTGAGTGCGAAGAAGAAGCTTTGACTCTGAAGGAACGAACAAAAGCAATGTTCCCGGTAGGAGAAGAGTCTTATGACTGTGTCCTTAGGCATTTTTTTACCCCACTTATTTTGCTTATAAGCTTTATCGTTACGAAAACACCATTCTGTGTACATGCTGTAGTCCACTCTGAGTTTACCATAATGGACTCCCAACTGAGGCTGCTTTTCATATGTGTTACTGGATAATGGAAACTGCCAAGGCCATTGTCAACCCTCTTGCTCCTGTCCCAAAGAATTCAGGGGACTGGTAGGAAAACTCAAGGTAAGATCAGATGAGAGCTGGCAAGAAACTTAAGCTTGACCCAGAGATACATAGCTGGGAATCAGGATTTTAGTGTTGGACCTCAGTAAGGTAGCAAGCTGGAACAGGGAAAGGGACATGGAAATAAACTTCACCTAAGTCTAAGCTCCTTATAACTGACAGCTGTCAGACTTGTAGTCTCTGAAGTACATTTTCCAACATTCTGTCCCTCACTCCGCAGGGGGCATATGTGGGAATAGACTAAATGATCCACATCATTATTTTCAACGTCACCTAAAACTGACACTTGAGGCTATGAAACAAGTGAAAAAAAAATGCAGAATGATGTACTGTCTCCCCACCCTCCTTTTTTTCCTGTAGCATTTTGTGGGGAAAGAGCTGAGGATGGGAAACACGTGGCAAAGGACCAAGTCACATAATAATAATAATACTGATAATGATGATGGTATTTATTAAGCGCTTACTATGTGCAAAGCACTGTTCTAAGCGCTGGGGAGGTTACAAGGTGATCAGTTTGTCCCACGTGGAGCTCACAGTCTTCATCCCCATTTTACAGATGAGGTAATTGAGGCACAGAGAAGTGAAGTGACTTGCCCAAAGTCACACAGCTGACAGTTGGTTGTGCTGGGATTTGAACCCATGACCTCTGACTCCAAAGCCCGGGCTCTTTCCATTGAGCCACGCTGCTTCTAGGATGTTGACTTTTATACCGCTAATTAATGAAGGTTTGCTTGTGCTTTGACTTGGGCTTTCTACACATCAGCAGGATAAGCAATAATTCCAATGCACCTTGAGTCCTTTGGCCTCATTGACAAAATTCTCATAAAACATTGATTGAAAGAGCCAATGAGGGGTTCAGAGGTAAAACCAAATAGCTATATTTATTAGTCCCATGGAGATACTTGGACTTTATTTAAAAAAGCTACAGTAAGGACATATATCAAGTTAATGAAAGAAAAACAAATCTCAGCAGAACAATAAACAAATCTAGGATTAGGTTGAAGAACTGAAGGGAGTCTAAAATTTTGCAAACAATCTGAAAAAAAAAAATCCCCATGTTGCTCTGGCAACCTGCTTCAAACCAAATCTGCCCAACAAACAGTTGGCAGTCCTTCTGGTAGAGAGGTTTTAAGGAGCACATGGTTCTGGTTGGAACCAGGACTTGGAGCCCTTGTAAGACCATGACATAATAATAATAATAATAATGGTATTTGTTAAGCACTTACTATGTGCAAAACACTGTTCTAAGCGCTGGGGAGGTTACAAGGTGACCAGGTTGTCCCACATGGGGCTCACAGTTTTAATCCCCATTTTACAGATGAGGTAACTGAGGCCCAGAGAAGTTAAGTGACTTGCCCAAAGTCACACAGCTGACAGTTGGCAGAGCCGGGATTTGAACTCATGACCTCTGACTCCAAAGCCTGTGCTCTTTCCACTGAGCCACGCTGCTTCTCTAATCTCACGGGGACCTCACCCTCGTGGCATCCCATGGTTTTTGGTGCAAGAGGTTGTGTTAACTGAAGACCTCAGTTATACTTAAATCAGTTTCCATTGAAATTCCACTTTAATGTCGTAGATACAGCTTAAGTTTCTAAAGGAATGTGGCGGAGAATATGTATATGCAACTGACCCCTTCCTCCACTTGAGAGCATCCATCAATAGATCAATTGTATATTGAGCACTTACTGTGTGCAGAGTACTGTACTAAAGGTTGTCCCATCCTACACTGACATGTGTGTCACATGAAACACCTGTTGCTGTTTTTGAATTTTCCCTTTAGTCTCCCAGTCTTTCCAACCTCTGTTCAAGGAGATCAGTCCCTCTCTTACTTGCTGCCTGCAGCACTGTTCTGCCTGTTGCCCCATGCCCTAACACACACACAATCTGTTTTTTAAAGTATTGCTTAACCCTATGATTCAACCTGCTTTTAAAATGTTTGTTATATTCTGTCCTCCCTGTTTGCTCAGGCCCAATCTCAGTTCACCAGACAGGAGCTGCTTCATTAATTCATTCAGTCGTATTTATTGAGCACTTACTGTACTAAGCTCTTGGGAGAGTACAATACAGCAACAAACAGATACATTCCCTGCCCACAACAAGCTCACACTCGAGTGTCCTGTGGTCATATATTCTCTGTAAGTAGCTTGCTATGAAAAACTGGGTTGCGGTGAGCATTGACTAAATGCTGATGACCTGATTGGGTTTCAGGACCTATTGGAGGTGATCCTACTCTGCCATTTGTTGTTCAGTCCTACTCACAGGTGCTATTGAATAAATTGTTCAAAATCCCGGGTGAGCCTTCAGTGGTATCCGGGTCTCTCGGCCACGTACAAAATTGGATATCACCGCAGCTTTGATCGTTAGTTTGGAATGATAGTTACTGTGTCATTCCTGCTGCAATCTGTCAGTCGCTAAAGGACATTCAGGCTGGTTGACCCTTTGATGAATTGAGGATTGCCCAAGTGACAGAACTCTAATTATTGACCACCCAAGAATGATTTCAGCACTGCACATCCAATCATCAGGAATTAAATCATCAATATGATAGACGTCAACTAAATTAATCATCAAACTTTATCCCTAACCCTTGTCCTAATCCTCTCCTTAACTCTTAACCCTTGTGTTAACCCTATCCCTTACTCTAATGTTATTTTTCAGGGATTAAATTTTATTTTATAAGTACCACTGATTGATTATTTTAAGCTTTGGTTTTTGACAGGGTAGATGACTTGGATTTGTTGATACCTGGCTTTGGGGGTTTTGTTTTATGTTTATTTTGTGGGGGAATTTCAACAATTTTACCACCCAGGAGTCCATCCCTGAGAAAGGATAGAGGGGAACGTGCCAGGGTTGGGGGAACAGGGAATACTGGAGTACTCTAGGCTTTGAGGGATTCAACAGGCATTAAAAATGGAAAAATGGGTTCTAGAAGAGAATCCAGAAAAGGATACGTAAAGAGGGGCATCCAGAATGAGAGGGCCCATCCTGCAGCTGAAAGATTCTGAGTGAAAAGTTAGTACAGTGCTAAGCGCTTAGTACAGTGCTAAGTGCTTAGTACAGTGCTCTGCACACAGTAAGCGCTCAATAAATATGATTGATGATGATGAAAAGTTCAGTGAAGATGGTCCCAAGTTAAAATAGGTGAAAAGGGAAGGATAATATGAGTAACTAAAGGTTTTTAAAGGAAGCTATTTTACCGGTGTAGAGTATTCAGACAGAATATTCAGTTAGTTGGCCAACAAACCTAAAAACAGCACAAATGTCCAATAGGTGTGAGAGAAGGGGGGATGGGTTGGGAGTGAAGCAGCTAGATGTGGCCAAACTGCTGCTGCCTGTTGTTTCTTCAGTCCCTTTCTCTCTTCCCTTCAGCCCCCTGTACCTTGGGGTCTGGTGGAAACTGGAAATCTTGGAACCAGGACTCTAATCCCAGCTGTGCACCGTGTGCCGATTTGCTGTGTGACCTCAGGCAAGTCATTTACCTTCCCTTGGCCTCTTTTCTTTAAATAGGGGCAAGTATCCAAGCCCATCCCTGCCTCCCTCGGAGGTGTTAGGAGGGCACAGTGAGACCACTAAGGAGGAAGCCCTTGGAAAACCCAATGAGCACCCGGTTCTTACTTAATTTAAACTAGAGAAGGCATTTGAAAAATAACAGAAATGCATTTCAAAAAATATTTTGCCATTCAGACTTTTTGCCAACTGAGACTGAAGCAGTGTAGTGAGGCAGTGGGGGTCTAGCAGAAAGAGCACTGGACTGGGAGTCAGAAGACCTGGGTTCTAGTCCCAACTCTGCCCCTGGCCTGCTCAGGGTGGCCTTGGGCAGGTCATTCCCTTTCTGTGCTTCAGTTTCCCATCCGTAAAATGGGAATAAAATAGAGTGGGACAACGATAATGTCTGATCTCAAGCCCTTGAATCTACCCCAGCACTTAGAACATGGTAAGCATGTAGTAAATGCAATGAAAAGAAAAGAAAGAAAGGGGGAAAAAAAGCGAACCCAGACATCATAACGCCAGAGAAACCTCTCACCCCATCTCAGGGCCTGGGCCGGCCAGACCACACAGAGAAAATAACCCTCTGCTACACGTGTGTTTGTGACCTCCACAGAGTTCCCTCCAGCCCAGTGGAAGGTGTGTAACTCCTAGCAGGGCAGCAAAATTCATATAGGCAATAAACCTCAGCTGAGAAAAATGGATAGTGATAGTTAATTAATTTTTCCCTCCCCTCGCACTTTGGTCAGAACCCCAAGGTAACAGAGGGAAAATGCAAGTGGACAGAAAAAGGCCTCCACCCAGTCTGGTCTATTTATAAGGTGCAATCTGAAAAGGAAGGGGAGACGTTGGAAAAGGGCACGGTTATTAATGCCATCTGGAAGCAAATGGAAAAGTTATATTTTAAATAATTGGTTCAGTTCCAGTTCTTTTTCTTTGTATATAAATATCAATTCTTGCTGGGGAAGTTATTGAGCCTTAATTTTGTTAGAAATCCATTGGCAAAACGGCTCTGCTACAATCAAAGTCCCGTCTAGGAAAGGAATGGTCAGTGTTACTATTTTACTGGAATTAAACACCTACAGTGGGCCAGGGAAAGTCTCCGGGGGGTTCATAGATGTTGTCCCGAGAGTGTCTCCCCAGGGCAGAATTCACCCCTATTTCCCTACCTCTGCAAACCATTTGCGTGCACCCCTTTCTGAGGCTCTGTGCATTGGGAAGGCAAGCTCAGGCCATCTTCTACTCCATCGAGGCAGGGAAGCATTTACTGCCACAGGGCCAGACGAGAAGGGTGAGGTTGCCTCGGCCTCTGGGCAGGGCTCACAATGATGAGGACATTTGGACCACTGCTGATCTTAAGGACAGTTGAAACTTGGGAAACTTGGGCTTGGGAAAGAATCTGGGGAGGGATCCTCGGGAATAAAAGATCCCAGATTCACTGGGTAAGGACCATTTAAAGAACAGACCTACTGTTCCAGCAAGTTGTTCTGCTCCTTAAACCATCATCTCCACCGTTCATCAAGTCAAAAAGCAGCCCTAGTCCAAACCTATAAGCGGGGCCGTGAGCCCACCCAATTTAAGAGATGTAACCAGTCGAAGCCACAGAGGTGACAGGCCTGCTGGTGGGATGGTTTCAGACCCCCAGAAAAGGCCACTTCAGGTGAAAAATCCAGGACTGAGAGACAGTTCAGTAATAATAATAATAATACGCGCTTACTACCTGCTGGGCACTGAAGTGGATGGGGTGAATACAAGTAAATCAGGTTGGACACAGTCCCTGTCCCACGCAGGGTTCACATTCTCAATTCCCATTTTACAGATGAGGTAACTGAGGCACTGAGGCACTCAGAGATGTGAAGTAACTTGCCCGAGGTCACACAGCAGACAAGTGGTGGAGCCGGGATTAGAGCCCAGGACCTTCTGACTCCCGGTCTGTGCTCTTTCCAGTAATAATAATAATAATGGTACTTGTAAAAGTGCGTACTGTGTGCCAAGCACTGTTCTAAGTGCTGGGGTGGATACAAGTTAGTCAGGTTGGACATAGTCCCTGTCCCACGTGGGGGTCACACTCTTAATCCCCATTTTACAGATGAGGTAACTGAGGCCCAGAGAGGTTAAGTGGCTTGCCCAAGGTCACTCAGCAGACATGTGAAAGAGCCGGATTAGGGCCCAGTTCCTTCAGATTCCCAGGCCCGTGCTCTATCCATTAAGCCACACTGCTTCTTAGTAATAGTAGTATTGATTAAGCATCCACTGGGTGTCATGCGATGTACTAAGCACTTGGAAAAGGTCATGGGTTTGAAGCTAGTTGCGATGCGTATTAGCTTCATGTGGAAGGAGATGGGAAGCTGATCTAGGTTTTTGAGGGGCGGGGAGGCGATACTTCAAGGAGATAATCTTTGCCGCTAGCTTGTAAGATCCTTTAGGGCAAAGACCGTGCCTACTATATTATACTCTTCCAAGTGTTTAGTACAGTACTGTACACCCAGATAATAATAAAAATGATCGCATTTATTAAGCACTTGCTTTGTCCCAAAGACTGTACTAAACACTGGAACAGGTATACAATACTCAGGGCGGACAAAGTCCTTGTCCCACCTGGGGCTCCCAGTCTAAGTGGCTGCTGAGTATTAACTGTCTGGTTGAAATATAGATGGGGCAAGGGAGAGGGTGGAGGGAGGAAGACTAGGGAGGAGACTGGTGCAAGAATCCAGCCTGCTCACTGTTAGTTGGGAGAACACACTGTTCTCCAACTGATACTGTTGTTACCAGAAAGTTATTAGGGGCAAGAGGGCATATTGCCCAGCTGGGTTTGTTCCCACACAGTGGCTGCACTGAATCATCATCTGTTTACCCCCAGAAAACTCCTGACTCACATACCAAGTATGCCTCCGGAGGAAAAAGTCAGGGTCATATGATCATTTTGGGGTAGCCAACTAGATTTAAGTGAGTGCCCAGCCAGATAGGATAACCCAAGGAAAGGAACTGAAGAGGACCTGTAGAAGATGGTAAAAAAGGAGTACCCCAACTGGTGGTGGTGGTGACGATGATGGTGATGGAGCCTCCGATTGAGAATGATGGATGGGCGTCCATTACTGACAGTTGGCAAATGGGACCTATTAGAAGGAAGGTAACTAATGAGCCTGGCAGGCACTATGAATGCTGCTGAGGGAAATCCACGAAAGAGTGGGATAAAAATAGTAATAATAATAATAATAATAATAATAATAATAATATTATCCCCTGAGCCCCTTCCTTCCTCTCCCCCTCATCCCCCCTCCATCCCCCCATCTTACCTCTTTCCCTTCCCCACAGCACCTGTATATATGTATATATGTTTGTACATATTTATTACTCTATGTATTTATTTTACTTGTACATATCTATTCTATTTATTTTATTTTGTTAGTATGTTTGGTTTTGTTCTCTGTCTCCCCCTTTTAGATTGTAAGCCCAATGTTGGGTAGGGACTGTCTCTATATGTTGCCAATCTGTACTTCCCAAGTGCTTAGTACAGTGCTCTGCACATAGTAAGCGCTCAATAAATACGATTGATGATGATGATGATGATAATAATAATGGCATTTATTAAGCACTATGTGCAAAGCACTGTTCTAAGCGCTGGGGAGGTTACAAGGTGATCGGGTCACCCCACGTGGGGCTCACAGTCCTAATCCTCATTTTACAGATGAGGTAACTGAGGCACAGAGAAGTTAAGTGACTTGCCCAAAGTCACCCAGCTGACAGTTGGCGGAGCTGGGATTTGAACCCGTGACCTCTGACTCCAAAGCCCTTGCTCTTTCCACTAAGCCAGCCCAGACTATGGAAAGCCCTACAGTAATAATACTGCAGTTTTTTCAAAACTCCTGCAGTTCAATCAATCAATCATATTATTGAGCACTTACGGTGCACAGAGCACTGCGCTGAGAAGCAGCGTAGCTCAGTGGAAAGAGCACGGGCTTTGGAGTCAGAGGTCATGGGTTCAAACCCCGGCTCTGCCAATTGTCAGCTGTGTGACTTTGGGCAAGTGACTTAACTTCTCTGTGCCTCAGTTCCCTCATCTGTAAAATGGGGATTAAGACTGTGAGTCCCCTGTGGGACAACATGATCACCTTGTAACCTCCCCAGCGCTTAGAAAAGTGCTTTGCACCTAGTAAGCTCTTAGTAAATGCCATCATTATTATTATTACTGAGGCTTTAACTAAATCAAACCAGCCTTACCTCCACTCTCCCCCTCTTCTCCTCTCCCTCAATTTGGTAGAATTAGAGAAGCTTTATTGTACTTCCGTAATTTGTCCCATGTGTATAAGTTAGCATTTGAAATTATCTAAAGAGTAATCGCAACCTCAAACATGAGTGTAGGAAAATCTGAAAATGATCTTAATGCTTTGCACTAATCAGAAGAAAATTATATTACTGCAAATTGCTCCAAAGACCCACAATCTAATAGTGGCAACGTTAGAGCCATACTGTCTGCGGTTGATGACAAAGCTGTTATAGTATTAGCGCATTCCGCTTACTAATTACTGATATTTTCAGAATTGTAATTGCTTAGCTAGGGAGCACATGCCTGCCCAAAGGATGGGAAGTGAAAGAAGAATTTGATTTGAAACATTTAGGAAGAAAACTAAACTGCCAGCTTTGAGCTCCCTGGATATTCACCGGGCAGGGTCATGTCTGCATGGGCCATTATTCATCATCATCATCAATCGTATTTATTGAGCGCTTACTATGTGCAGAGCACTGTACTAAGCGCTTGGGAAGTACAAATTGGCAACATATAGAGACAATCCCTACCCAACAGTGGGTTCACAGTCTAAAAGGGGGAGACAGAGAACAAAACCAAACATACTAACAAAATAAAATAAATAGAATAGATATGTATAAGTAAAATAAATAAATAAATAAATAAATAAATAGAGTAATAAATATGTACAAATATGTATTCATTTAAAGGAGAAGAGGTATTTCATCCCTAGTTTCCAGGTCAGAATCTGACCAGGGAATTAAGCAATTTGCCCAAGGGCACACAGCAGGCAAGCGGCAGAGCTGGGATTAGAACTCAGGTCTTCTGACTCCCAGCCCTGTGGTCTTTCCACTAGGCCACACTGTGTATCAGACCCTCTACTGGCTCAGTTCTAAATTTCTAATTTTGTCACTCCAGGTATTACTAGGCACTGAGGAGAAGCCGTATTTCTAGATATTTCCCATCCCTCCCCCCCACAAATGCCTGAGTTGCATGGAGGAGTATCTATTTGGCATTATTTGGGGAAAGCAAACACGTACCCTGGAAGACTGCTGAACAAACAATATCGATTCCAGGCAACATCTTGAATTCTTCCCGTTTGAAACAACTAGAAAAGGAAGAGCAAAGGTCTGGGCGTTGGTGGTCCAAATGAAGATGTAGACTGCACCTTTTGTCTCCCGTGGGTGAGAGATAGCTGTCGGTTCATGGTTAGGTATGCTGCTGCCAAGGTGTGAAAAATGCTCTGTCTTCAATTCTGAGGAGGCTGCACAAATAGCGATAGGGGCCTGGGGCTGTGAGAACCAGCATGACCTGGTGGAAAGAGCCCAGGACCCGAGATCAGGAAATAATCCCACACAGAGCAGGACAGCAGCCAGGGATTGATCTACAACAACAACATACCAGCTGCCAGTCACTTATGACATTTTTTGTAAAGAAAGTTTTTGTTGTTATGGACATTGGTGGGGCGGAGGAAAGGTAAGGATTAGACCTGAGGGCTGGAAAAAGCAGAAGGGAGTGGGAGTGGGTAGTTATAGTGAACAAAACAAGGGCAGAGAGAGCAGCGTTTGGCAAGAAGTGAAGGAGGTGAGGGAGGAGAAGCACATAATCAGGTACAGATAAGGGATTTCCTCTGGTCACTGTTTAGCCTGGGAGCATCTTTCAAAGTTTGATTGGAAAGAGACAGACTAATTACAGTGGACTATTTCCTTCAATTACACACTCCTTTTTTTCTCTCTGGTTCTTGCGAAATTCAGTTATGAGTTTCAGAAGAATCTATAACGTTCGTAACTGTTGTGGCTGACGTCTATGTCTCCAACCATCTGAATGTGGGATGTGGTAAGGTGAGGTATGGGAGGACGCCTGGGAAGGGAGGAGCGGGAGAGAGTTGAAAGACAGGGGAAATTGGGGGGAAGAATTGAGTAGCAGGAAGAGGTAGACAGGAGAGAAATCAGAAAATATTTTGGCAGGTATTATTGGGAAAGGGAAGATTTGAGAGAGATACGGAGCAATGTGGGAGACAATTAGGGGAAGACAATTGGGAAGCAGCATGGCCTAGTGGATAAAGCTCTGGCCTGGGAGCCAGAGAACTTGGGTCCTAATCCCGGCTCCTCCACTTTCCTGCTGAGTGACCCTGGGCAAGTCACAAAACCTCTCTGTACCTCAGTTTCCCCAACTGCAAAATAGGGATTCAGTGCCTGTTCTCTTTTCTACTTAGACTGTGCACCTCATGTGGGATGGGGACTGTATCTGACCTGGTTAACTTGTATCTACCCCAGTGCTTAGAACAGTGTTTAACACACAGTAAGCATTTAACTAATACCTTGGGGGAAAAAAACGAGGACACTTGAGGAATACTAAAAGTGAACAAACTAGTAACATTCAAAACTAGATATGCAAAAATAGTTTGTTCTCCGTGAGGCGTAGGTGAGCCGGGTTTGGGGGCTGAGCGGGCCCCTGGTCTGTAGGAAAAGCCGGTGGGAAATGAACCAGCAGCCAGAAAAGTTGAGCAGGATGGGCCCCAGCCTCTCATACTTCAGGAGCTGGTGAGTGGCTTCTCTTTGCCAATATTTCCCCACTCTCGGGGTTGGATGAGAGGGCAGATTTATTGTGAAGTCCTCCTGAAGCTCCCTGGGCTTTAGTCCTACCATTGTCGTCTGGTGTAGACATCCTCAGTCTATCCCCTGACAGCTGAGCCCTGCTGTTACATCATCTGCTGGAAATGGCTGAGCCCTCAATTTCTTGTTAGCCCCCAACTCCTGCTGAATCTCGCTTCTCACTGGTCCAGGCACTCTTTCCAGAAATTTGAGCTGGCCGTCACAGTTTCCCCAGGTATCAACAGATCCAAACCATACTTTTCAAATTTAACAGAAGTTAAGCTTATTGGCATATATTTATTATCCTCAAAGACCAAGGGCTGTCCTAAATACACATGCCCACACATACCCCTCTCCTTCCCACACCCCTTCCTCCATCTGAACAGCCTACAGGCATTCAATAAATACTTCTTGGTGGGTGGATAGTTTACCCAAATTTTGTCTTTCAAAGAAAACATATTGCCCAGGGAGGGCAGTTTCTTTAGGCTTGTGGACAGTGATTTTAATATTTGATCAAGTGTCTAGTCAAAATTCATTGTAAGTCTTCAAGGTTGACTCAGGCGTAGGAGGACCAGTAGAATGTCAGGTATAATTAGATAAAATTGTATGATCAATGGTCATCAACCCCCTCTATGATACTAATGCATTATTGAAGTTGAATACTTGCTGCGAAAGTTTCAGCATTTGTTTGAAGGCTGTTGATTTCTAATATGGATTTTTTTCTAGTGGGCTGTTCTTGAGATTTATTTAAAAAGTGATCTTTATAATATGAAAAATGATTTGAAATGTTTGGGGAAAATAGCAAGCACACACTGAAATCGGCTTCTGATTTATTGCTTAATAGACTGTCTGGAAGTACCGCATCTGCAAGGAGAGGGTAATAATGCCACAGCATCAATACATTGCCATGCCAACAGCTCATCAATAGGGGATCGATACCCTGCCTCTCTAGAGTTGATTTCAACCCATCAATCAATATAATTTATGGCGCACTTAGTGCAGAGCACTCTTTGAAAGGCTTGGGAGAATACAATATAGTAGACCCGATCCCTGCAATAATAATAATGATGGCATTTGTTAAGCACTTAGTATGTGTCAAGCACTGTTCTAAGCGCTGGGATAGATACAAGGTAATCAGGTTGTTCCACGTGGGGCTTACAGTCTTAGTCCCCATTTTACAGATGAGGTAACTGAGGCATACGGAAGTTAAGTGGCTTGCCCAAAGTCACACAGCTGACAAGTGGCGGAGCCGGAATTAGAACTCACGACCCCTGACTCCCAAGCCTGTGCTCTTTACACTAAGCCACGCTGCTTCTGTTACAATCTAGTGGGGGGACAGACACTCCCACCTCACCCTCCCCTCTTCCCACTCCTTAGGAGCCCCAAGAACTCTTGGCCTTTAACCTGAATAGGGTAACTGTGACTCACAGTCACCTCTTGGTGCTCCATTATCATTTGGGGAATTTGACTTGCAAGTAGCATTTAGTATCCTCCCCGTCTAAGCAATAGGGAGACTGGATTAAAACTTACTTATTGTTTTAAAGAAAATAATTTAGCGTAAGAGAGAAATGAAGTCTGTCTAGGTATAAACTGACGGCATTCTGTTTTCTAGGGAACCTTCATCAGGAGGAAGGTCGGGCCATTAGCCATGAAAAGGAGACGTAAAGTCCCACCAATCGGAGAAATATTTTGAGCTTCCTGAAACCTGGACAATCCCTAGCGAGAGGAAAAGTAATTATTTTTCTCAATAGTGTATTCTGGAGAGGAAAAATGAATTTCACAAACTGCACCACAGAACCCAGTGTGGCTATGAAACCCAAGACTGTCATGGAGAAGATGCTCATTTCCATGACACTAGCGGTCATCACCACCTTGACCACCATGCTGAACTCTGCCGTCATCATGGCAATCTTCACCACCAAGAAGCTCCATCAGCCGGCAAACTACTTAATCTGTTCGCTGGCCGTCACGGACCTGCTGGTGGCCCTTTTGGTCATGCCCCTGAGCATCATGTACATCGTCATGGACACCTGGACGTTGGGCTACTTTGTCTGTGAGGCGTGGCTGAGCGTGGACATGACCTGCTGCACCTGTTCGATCCTTCACCTCTGCGTGATCGCCCTGGACCGCTACTGGGCGATCACCAACGCCATCGAATACGCCCGGAAGAGGACCGCGAAACGGGCCGGCTTGATGATCCTCACCGTGTGGACGATTTCCATTTTCATCTCCATGCCTCCTCTCTTCTGGAGGAGCCACCGCAGCCTCAGCATCCCCAGCCAGTGCACCATCCAGCATGACCACGTACTCTACACCATTTACTCCACCCTGGGAGCATTCTACATCCCCTTGACGTTGATCCTGATTCTCTATTACCGGATTTACCATGCGGCCAAGAGCCTTTACCAGAAACGAGGCTCCAGCCGGCACTTGAGCAACAGGAGCACGGACAGCCAGAACTCCTTCGCCAGCTGCAAGCTCACGCAGACCTTCTGCGTGTCCGATTTCTCCACCTCGGACCCGACCACGGAGTTCGATCGGATCCATGCCTCTGTCCGGAGGCCCCCCTTCGATGGCGACTTGGACCCGGCCGGGGACCGGCAGCAGATCTCCAGCACCCGGGAACGCAAGGCTGCTCGCATCCTGGGGCTGATTTTAGGGGCGTTCATTCTGTCCTGGCTGCCATTTTTCATCAAGGAGCTCATCGTGGGCCTGAGCTTTTATACCGTGTCCTCGGACGTGGCTGACTTCCTGACATGGCTTGGCTACGTTAACTCTCTCATCAACCCTCTGCTCTACACTAGTTTTAATGAAGATTTTAAACTGGCATTTAAAAAGCTGATTCGGTGCCGAGAACATTCGTGAATACAGAGCCCTATGCTGGGACCGTGGCAGGCTAGTCAACCTTATGGGTGTTGAGTAGGGTCGCTCAGGACTGTTTCAGGGGAGGGAGGGAGGGAAGGGGTGTGTGAGAGAGAGAGAGTGTGTGTGTGTGTGTGTGTGTGTGTGTGTGTGTTTTCTTCTCTTTTTTTGAGTCCCGTCATGTGTCATGTTGTTTCCTACCTCCGGATAGTGTTCACACTCACTAGTATAAGATAAATTTTATGGTCCATTCAATGTAAACTTGTCATGGGAGGAAACAAAATAGGAATAACTAGCCATTATTTTTTTGTGATTGTAATTACGCCTATAATTGATCAATCCCCCTTCAAATCTGCTAATTTGCCAGGGGACAAGTACGTGATTTAATTTGCTCCTCGATGACATGGAATCTGACCGCACGGCTCCGTAAGCGCACACTCATCTGGAGGATGTCAGAAGGTACAGGAAGACTAAAAGGAGCTCCCCATCTTGATCCATGCTGTGGGCAAAACTGAACTGAAAACAATCATTGTAGCCCTCTGAGTGCCCAGCCAATCCATCCCAGGGGCAGATAGCCAGCCCACCATTTTCCACCTGTCACCCCAGAGAATAAACTTGCTCAGTCTTTAAAAGTGGACTTGCAATGCTCAGATTCTTTTTGCAAGCAGCTTGAGACTGAGTATGTTATATGGACTGACTGAAGTATGGGAAGCAGACTCATTACCTCTCACTGAACCACTACAGGAAACCCACAGGTGGAATCTGTTCACGATATTGGATGGTGGCAATGTTTGCCTTTAGATGGAACTCAAATCGAAGCATCGGCTATACCCAGCGTGGGGTATTGTGAGTGAGTTAAGCTTTTCTCAAAGGTCCTAGGCCTGACCCCTTCTGATCTCCTCCATCAATTTCTGCTCCCCTGCCACTCTCTCTGGGCACCCTTGCCTCAGTCTGGTTGGGTGGGAAAACTCAAGGGAGGGGAGGGGACAGGAAAGGTCATGGAAGCAGTGCCAATTGAGTCAGCAAAGTGATGCAGGTAATGGCAGGAGAAGTTCTGGAGGCAGTACCTGTCCTGTCCCTTTCCCCATGGCCTCCTCTGGAAATAACATGGGCCAGCAAAATCCTTGCTGGTCTGATAGGATGGAAGTATGAGTTAAAGGTGATCACTTAGAAAAGTGGTAGTCTTAGAGTGGTCGTAAGGGAGTCAACTGGGACCCAAGGAGATTGGGCAAATTAAATTTATATTTCACTTTGCTCCCTTCATTAGTTCCAGCATGTTCAAATGTGGGAGCGTTTTCCCTCTGAGCTGGATTCCAGAGTCTTTGTTCCTAATTGGCAGTCTCAGGACAGCACCCAATTTGCCCTCCCCTAAAGTCACTAGGCCTCAGAAGACTTTTCCAACAGCTTAGCAGTGTCATGCTCATCTTAAGGAATATATGTGGTGGTACTCCCTGCTGTCCAGTGTCCAAGATGGAGACCTGGGTTCCCCATAAATGGCAATAAATCAGTAAATGAACATCAGGTCCCGATTCCCAGAGTAATGTTCTACTACTAAACCAGAGTATTTCAACATCGAGTTAGATGAACTTCGTTGGCCTGGCTTGACCTGAAGACCCAGTTAAAGTACATAAAATAAGAAAGTAAAATTAAGCACAGTAGCAGAGAGAAGTAGCCACTGAGCAGATAAAGAAATTCCTAAAGGCGAAACTCTGCATTCACTTCCTGATGGAAGGGTTTTCTTTCACAAGGGAAATTTGTCCGTATTAGTTTCCAGAACAGATCACTCCGCTACAGCCTGTGGTGCAAATGCAGAATTTGCCATCAGAGCTTGTCTAGGCTAGTGAGTATGCCTCTCTCTATCACCAGAAAGAAGCAGGATGTTCACTATGGGAAGCGTTTTTCTCTTGTTTGGTTACTTGTACCTCCATTGTTACAGACCGCCTACCACAAAGCCCTCCAGTCCAACATCGAGGACTCAGTCTGTTGTACGTTCCAGTCTGGCAGTGTTTCTAAGATGCGAGACCAACTTGAGGACAACCTCGGTGTTGGAGAAACCCAGGGCGGTAGGATGCTTCCACTGATTTTGACTCTTCCTATCAAGCAGAGGGGAAGATGGAGCTAAGATTAGTCCAGTTACAAAACACTGGGACAGCCTCTTCTCTCAGAGCAAATAAAACTGAGAACTGGAGTTTTCCTTCCTGTTAACCCAGTCAATCAATCAGGTTGTACTGCACACTGAACTAAGCACTGGGGAGAGTACAGTATCGTTATTAGACACGGCCAGAAGCAGCGTGGCTCAGTGGAAATAGCCCGGGCTTTGGAGTCAGAGGTCATGGGTTCTAATCCCAGCTCCGCCAATTGTCAGCTGTGTGACTTTGGGCAAGTCACTTCTCTGTGCCCCAGTTACCTCATCTGTAAAATGGGGATTAATACTGTGAGCCCCACGTGGGACAACCTGATCACCTTGTAACCTCCCCAGTGCTTAGAACAGTGCTTTGCACATAGTAAGTGCTTAATAAATGCCATTATTATTGTCTAGTAGGGAGGCTCTCTTGTCCCCACCCTGTTAACAATGAGTTTTCTCGTATCACCACCTCCTCTCATAAAACCTACCCACCTCATCTCCAAGTCCTCTACCTAAATTTCTCTTTCCTGCCCAGAAGAACCCTTAGTTATTTCTGGGATTTGTTAAGCACATACTTTGTGCCAGGCATTGTGCTAACTCTGGTGGTAAGCACTAGATAATCAGATTGGACAGAGTCCCTGTTCCACATGGGGCTCCTAATCTACTGGGGAGGGAGAACACTTCTTATTGCTGAATTTTGTTTCTTAAAGTGACGGATAATCTCAGTTTATTCATCAATGGCATTTCCCCCTCAGACACGCTCTCTAACAAATCACTTCTGTCTGCTTTTCATCCCCCTAACAATATTTTTACAAGTTTATAAATGATAATTTTTACTCCTAAAATATACTTTGCTGAAGGATACATGGATCTCATTTATGAAGACATTAAGGAGAAGGCCCTCGAGTCCCAGAAGACAGTGTTTTAGGATTCGTAGGGAAGCAATAAGGTTTAATGAAAAAAAACGGCCAGGAAGTCAGGAGACCTGAGTTCCAATATCTGTTTTGCCACTTATCCTCTCTGTACCTCAGTTTCCTCATCTGTAAAATGGGGTTGATACCTGCTCCTCCTCCCTCTTAACATTGTGAGCCCCATATGGAACAGGTACTGTGTCTGATCTGAGTCTCTTGTGGTTGGCAGATTAAGCGCTGAATAACACCGTTAAGATTATAATTATTACGATTGCATTTATTAATAATAATGGGAAAAAATCCATTATTCCAAGGATTAGCAGCCAGAAGTTACATTAATGCCATTCTGAGGTGATAGAGCAGAGGGAGGGGGGCATGGGGTGGTTTCTGCTAGCATCCCTGCTGCGATTAGAAGCCCCCAGGCAACGTGATGGGTCACTAAGGCCCTCAAAGGGCTTTTCAGCTGGTCTATCTACTTCTGCTGCTACCAGCACCCGGCTACCCTAGAACATCATCCGAGAGAGAGATCAGGTTCTTCACATTCATTTTTCCTTTCGTCTCATAGAACCTATTGATACTATTGGTGCTGCTGCTTTCAGCAACTCATTGTACATCCCGAGGTTGCTGTGGCAACACTCCCCACCCCAACCTCCTCCTCGCCTTGTATGAAAAGGTGAACTTTACCTAATGTTTTTGATATTTGTGCCTGCCGGTTCCAAACCCTCACCGGGTTTCCTGGCTGCAGTCACAGCTGCCGGCTCCTTGAGGACAGTCGGGAAGGGGGAGGGAGCAAAAAGGAGAAGCAATGGGATTAATCTGCTGATAGCACAGAGGTGGTTTTTTTTTCTTTCTTTTGTAAGGTCCTGGGCCAGAGGGGTCAGGTATCTTCCTTTCCCTCTCCCTATCCCCGAGGGTTGAGATATGATGTTTCCACTTCTTCCTTACCTCAGAAAGGAGGCTTGAGAGTGAAAAAGGTCCCCAGATTTTTTAAGCCAAAAATGGGGTCAGCTTTGACTATATTGTATCTACCTCAGTGCTTAGTATAGGGTTTGGCACACAGTAAGCACTTACGACCACAATAATTATTAGATACCTGTCAAAATGTTACAGGTTCTTTTATATTTTTCCCCTCCTTCCCCATTACTTTCACATCTTCTCTCAAAAAACTTTCCAACTTCTGTTCCAGACTATTCTGTCACTCAAGTCCTTGTTTTCCTTCCCCACATTGTGCACTGGGCTCTCTCCACCCCCTTACTCCCTGCCTCCCCTCAGCACATTTTCAAATCGAGCCGAAAGTTGATCATCCAGACCCTCCCTGAATCCTACCAAGGCAGTTTAGGTGCCCCTCACCACCTCCACTACCAAAAGAGTTAAGATAATTGAACCAAATTAGCAACCAGCCTGTCCAAGGGAACCAAACCCAATTTCATCCTCAAGTGAAAAAATTATTTTTGTCCCAAATGGGGGTGGGCGAGGACTTGCTGAATTTCCTGAAGTGTAGACGTTCCTTGGAATCTTCAGGAAGCCTATAAAATAATCCTGCCACCTTTGCTGACCTCTCCTCTGCCACCCTCTAGGAGAGAGGAGATGTGGCTCAAAAGAAAGAGCTGCGGATGTCAAAAGCCTCCTGAGAGAGAAAAGCTGGGGAAACCAATTGTGAGGGTGGGGTATTGTGGGGGTGGAGACCTTCGCCCCTCTGGGTCCTGCAGATCCTCAGGTTGAAGAATTCCTGAAGAAGCGTCTTTGTGTTCAGATCCCTCTCTGGAGTGCTATCTCCTCTCTTGAAATTTCTTCCCCTTTTTTTAGGGTATTTGTTAAGCGCTTACTATGTGTTTAGCACTGCCGTAAGCAGTGGGGTAGATACAAGTTTATCAGGTTAGACACAATCCCTGTCCACGTGGGGCTCACAGTCTGTTTGCTTCCTCAGCACGTGGAAACAACTGGAGTTTCAATTTCAACAAAGGCTCCTATGGAAGAGCCAGGACTGTAACCTGAGATAAAAGCAAAGTGGGAGAGCAGTGGTACCGAACCCTTTAATGTGCGTCCACAATACATCTGAAATGTTCCCCTCCCACTCAGTTTGCTCTGCTTCCTTTATTTCTGACTGATAAGCCTCCTCTCCTCCACCCTAGGGTTTGAGGCACTCAGCCTCGGAGGAAAAATAAGAGAAGGTGGAAAGAAGTATTTAAACAAGAGAGTGCCAATACTTGGGCTAAGTGAAGGCTGACTCTAAAGACTCAGCAGATGTCCCCATTGTTTTTAAACTGTGCTATCAGAGCTGAGCTGTTGTAAATGACAATCCTTAGTTTTTATCAGCTTTGTTCCAAGTAATGCATGTGTACAAACACACACACATACACACGTGACTTAGGCAAAGATCAGGTCAGGCTTATTGTGTAAACTTTGTACTCTATTGCCTATTTTGCAGTTTTTTTAGACTGCATAAAGATATGGAATAATATGTGCATAGGATATTGTACATGTAACTACCCTTATTACCATTCACTGACTATTCCCCCTCCACCTCCGTGCTATAGGAAAACTTTGATATAAATATACAAAATAGGGGTGGTAGCACAGTTTGAGGCAGGAGAGTGCCCAGTGCTGACAGAATAAAAGTCTTAATTAATCTTTGCTGCAGTATTTGCAGGTGTGCTGAAAGTACAGCAACTGTCAAGGAAACTACAATATTTGGAATCCATAGACACAATCCAATTATTTTCCCCATCACCCTCTACAGGCTCTTGCCCCTGGAAAATTCTTGCCAATTAGTAAGTATGAAGCTTAAGGTTTTATTCTATTTTAATAACCTGAGGTAATTAAAACTAAAAAGTGGAGAGGAGCCTAAGTTCCATTTCTTGCTTTAATGGAAAAAGTACTCATCCTTAGTTCACTAGATAGATTTTAATTAAATCACTAGCCTTGCTCAGAGCTTCAGTTTTCTGCTAAACTGCTGCCCTTTGCTGAAGTCACCCCGGCTCCCAGTTTTACTGCCTGCAGAGGAAGAATTGTTTCAAGGTGTCTTTTGTTAGTTTGCTCCACCCCTCCCCAGTCTAATACCTTATGAAATGATGGGCGACATGTGGGGGCCTTATTTTGTAAACAAAATAAGAACCCTAATGACACAGCAGTGCCTTCTAGTTGGGTTTTTTTCCCCCCAGTTCAAATATTAAGAAGGATTAATGATTGGGTTCTGGGGGAGGAGGGGTTTCAGTGAAGGGAAAAGTGTATTTAATTTCATTTTACAGATGAGGAAGCTGAGGCCCAGAGAATTGAAGTGACTTGCCCATGGCCATATAGGAATTGGTCATGGAACCAGGATTAGTACTCAAGCCACCTGAATCCCAGCCCTGTGCCTTTTAAACTAACCCCTGCTACTTCTCCTTCGGTGGAGCAGCATGGCCTAGTGGCAGGAGCACGGGCTTGGGAGTCAGAGGTCGTGGGTTCTAATCCCACCTCTGTTCGGAGAGACCTGAGTTCGGAGAGAGCAGTAGAGGTAGGGAAGGTGATTGCTCGCCCGTTCACCTCCCAAGAGGTACAAGGGACGAACAGCCTCAGGTCCAGCCCCTTCTTCCCTTCTCTTTGGTTCCCCATCCGAGCTACACCAAGGATTCCCAGGCATGCGAAATTTTGGCACCCTATTCGCAGGAGATGTTAGCAGGAGACATCTATCACACTGGATGGGGTCGTCTCAGACAGGGCATAGCCGCTTTGATCAGTGCCAGCCCTCTTCGATTACAGAATCTTCCTCGAGGCCTGCGCCTATTCCTCACATACCCTGCCCTTGAGCCCTGCATACAATGGAGTCGGTTATGCTAAACTTTTAGGGAAAATGCAGTTAATGCCGCTTCTTCTGGAGTATGCAGTTAACTGTGGAAAATGTAGTTAATGCCGCTTCTTCCGGAGTATGCGGTTAGGGTGGACAACAAAGGTAATGAGGTTGTCCCACGTGGGGCTCCCAGTCTTCGTCCCCATTTTACAGCTGTTGTCACTGAGGCCCAGAGAAGTAAAGTGACTCGCCCAAGGCCACACAGCATTTGAGTGGCAGAGTCGGGATCAGAACCCACGACCTTCAGATTCCCAGGCCCGTGCTCTATCCTCTGTGCCATGCTGTTTGTCCAACAGTGTGACATTCACAAACCCCCCACTGTTGGGTAGGGACCATCTCTATGTGTTGCCAACTTGTACTTCCCAAGCGCTTAGTACAGTGCTCTGCACACAGCGCTCAATAAATACGATTGATTGATTGAAACCCCAAACAAACCCCCTTCCAGGCTACCTCGGATGGATTTGTGCTTTGTGTGTTGTACTGTGCTTTCTTCCCCCCAACCCCAAGATGAATAGGTTTGGAAAAGGGTTTCCCGGGGCAACAGGGGGGTAGCCAGGGTGGGGGATGCAGCAGCTCCGGGCCTGGAGCGAGAGGTGATGCTCGGCATGGGGGGCGGCCTGTTTTTTAAAAAGTTGTTGATATTGTTGTTGAGGCCTGCCCACCTGGTGCCCCCTGAAGAGGACGACGCTCCAGGGCCCCCGCCCATCGTCTGACAGGAGCCCCTCCTCACCCCGGCCATCATCATCATCATCATAATAACATTAATAACAACGGTATTTGTTAAATGCTTACTATGTGCCAAGCACTGTCCTAAGCGCCGGGGTGGTTACAAGGTGATCAGGTTGTAATCCGTGGTTCAGTGGAGAAGAGCATGGGCTTTGGAGTCAGAGGTCATGGGTTCGAATCCCAGCTCTGCCACATGTCTGCTGTGTGACCTTGGGCAAGTCACTTCTCTGAGCCTCAGTTCCCTCATCTGGAAAATGGGGATTAAGACTGTGAGCCCCATGTGGGACAATGTGATCACCTTGTATCCACCCCCAGCGCTTAGAACAGTGCTCTGTTCAAACATGCCCATGTCTCTCCCATCCTAAAAAAACCCTCTCTTGACCCCACCTCACCTTCTAGTTATCGTCCCATATCCCTCCTACCATTCCTTTCCAAACTCCTTGAACGAGTTGTCTACACGCGCTGCCTAGAATTCCTCAACAACAACTCTCTCCTCGACCCCCTCCAGTCTGGCTTCCGTCCCCTTCATTCCACGGAAACTGCGCTCTCAAAGGTCACCAATGACCTCCTGCTTGCCAAATCCAACGGCTCATACTCTGTCCTAATCCTCCTCGACCTCTCAGCTGCCTTTGACACTGTGGACCACCCCCTTCTCCTCCACACGTTATCTGACCTTGGCTTCACAGACTCCGTCCTCTCCTGGTTCTCCTCTTATCTCTCCGGTCGTTCTTTCTCAGTCTCTTTTGCAGGCTCCTCCTCCCCCTCCCATCCTCTTACGGTGGGGGTTCCCCAAGGTTCAGTGCTTGGTCCCCTTCTGTTCTCAATATACACTCACTCCCTTGGTGACCTCATTCGCTCCCACGGCTTCAACTATCATCTCTACGCTGATGACACCCAGATCTACATCTCTGCCCCTGCTCTCTCCCCCTCCCTCCAGGCTCGCATCTCCTCCTGCCTTCAGGACATCTCCATCTGGATGTCCGCCCGCCACCTAAAGCTCAACATGTCGAAGACTGAGCTCCTTGTCTTCCCTCCCAAACCTTGTCCTCTCCCTGACTTTCCCATCTCTGTTGACGGCACTACCATCCTTCCCGTCTCACAAGCCCGCAACCTTGGTGTCATCCTCGACTCCGCTCTCTCATTCACCCCTCACATCCAAGCCGTCACCAAAACCTGCCGGTCTCAGCTCCGCAACATTGCCAAGATCCGCCCTTTCCTCTCCATCCAAACCGCTACCCTGCTCATTCAAGCTCTCATCCTATCCCGTCTGGACTACTGCACTAGCCTTCTCTCTGATCTCCCATCCTCGTGTCTCTCTCCACTTCAATCCATACTTCATGCTGCTGCCCGGATTATCTTTGTCCAGAAACGCTCTGGACATATTACTCCCCCTCCTCAAAAACCTCCAATGGCTACCGATCAATCTGCGCATCAGGCAGAACTCCTCACCCTGGGCTTCAAGGCTGTCCATCACCTCGCCCCCTCCTACCTCACCTCCCTTCTCTCCTTCTACTGCCCAGCCCGCACCCTCCGCTCCTCCACCACTAATCTCCTCACTGTACCTCGCTCTCGCCTGTCCCGCCATCGACCCCCGGCCCACGTCATCCCCCGGGCCTGGAATGCCCTCCCTCTGCCCATCCGCCAAGCTAGCTCTCTTCCTCCCTTCAAGGCCCTGCTGAGAGCTCACCTCCTCCAGGAGGCCTTCCCAGACTGAGCCCCTTCTTTCCTCTCCCCCCTCTCCATCCCCCCGTCTTACCTCCTTCCCTTCCCCACAGCACCTGTATATATGTATATATGGTTGTACATATTTATTACTCTATTTATTTATTTATTTATTTATTTATTTTACTTGTACATTTCTATCCTACTTATTTTATTTTGTTGGTATGTTTGGTTCTGTTCTCTGTCTCCCCCTTTTAGACTGTGAGCCCACTGTTGGGTAGGGACTGTCTCTATGTGATGCCAATTTGTACTTCCCAAGCGCTTAGTACAGTGCTCTGCACATAGTAAGCGCTCAATAAATACGATTGATTGATTGATTGATTGATTGCTCTGCACATAGTAAGCGCTTAACAAATGCCATCATTATTTTAGACTGTGAGCCCACTGTTGGGTAGGGAGTGTCTCTATATGTTGCCAACTTGTACTTCCCAAGCGCTTAGTACAGTGCTCTGCACACAGTAAGCACTCAATAAATACGATTGATTGATTGATTGATCAGGTTGTCCCACGTGGGGCTCACAGTCTTAACCCCCCCTTTTACAGGTGAGGGAACTGAGGCACAGAGACGTGAAGTGACTTGCCGAAAGTCACACGGCTGATAAGTGGCAGAGCCGGGATTAGAACCCACGACCTCTGACTCCCAAGCCCGAGCTCTTTCCAGTATGCCACACTGCTTTTCTGGCTTCCTAGGCCCGATCTCCGACCTTGCGGCCGCCCCATCACCGACCTCAGCTCCAGGTAAGATGGTGCCCTGACCCCCCGCCCCGACCCCTGGATTTTTGGAAGAGTGACTTTTAGACTGTGAGCCCACTGTTGGGTAGGGACTGTCTCTATATGTTGCCAATTTGTACTTCCCAAGCGCTTAGCACAGTGCTCTGCACATAGTAAGCGCTCAATAAATACGATTGATGATCAGAGGAGCAGGCCCTTCTCTTTTCTTTTAGACTGTGAGCCCACTGTTGGGTAGGGACTGTCTCTATATGTTGCCAACTTGGACTTCCCAAGCGCTTAGTACAGTGCTCTGCACACAGTAAGCGCTCAATAAATACGATTGACTGATTGATTAATTCTCCAGGGCCGTAGATCCAGCCTAGAAATGGGAAGAGCTTGTTGCTTGGTTTTGTGAAGATACCTTGGTGCCCTCTCCTGGCCGAAGTAACGCCTCCAAATTCCTCTAGAGAATCCAATCTATTTTTAATTTGGTATTTGTTAAGCACTTATTATGTGCTAGGCACTGTACTAAGCGCCTGGGTAGATACAAGTTAATCAGGTTGGACACAGTCCTGTCCCACATGGGGCTCACAGTCTTAACAGTCTAACAGCGTGGCTCAGTGGGAAGAGCCCAGGCTTGGGAGTCAGAGGTCATGGGTTCGAATCCCGACTCTGCCGCTTGTCAGCTGTGTGACTCTGGGCAAGTCACTTAACTTCTCTGTGCCTCAGTTCCCTCATCTGGAAAATGGGGATTAAGACTGTGAGCCCCACGTGGGACAACCTGATCACTTTGTAGCCAGCCCAGTTCTTAGAACAGTGCTTCGCACATAGTAAGCGCTTAACAAATGCCATCATCATCATTATTATCATTATTATTATTATTATTATTATTATCCCCCATTTTATATATGAGGTGACTTGAACAGAGAAGTTAAGTGACTTGCCCAGTGTCACACAGCAGACAAGTGACAGTCGGTTCTTTGAAATGGACACAAAATATAGAATTTGAATCTTACTTGGGTTCCCTTTTTCTAAAAAAATGCTCTTTTACTGTCATCCAAGTCCATTATAAACAAACACGTTAAACGCAGGTTTGATTGGGTCCTAGCAACCATAAACCAATATGCTAAGCTTCCTGGTGCCCAGGCAAGTTGTGGCTAGATGCCATTGCCTGTTGCGGGATGGCTCAGTGGCTTAGCCTTTTCTAACACTGGGTCAGAGGGGAGACAAAAAAAAAATATTCCTTTAAGTTTTCTGCCCAAGATCACTTGAAGCCACTCTGGAAGGCAGAACAAACATCACATCATCCACCACTAAACCCTTCTGTCGTGTTTTTCCAGTACCACACACACATACTCAAAAAATTAGGATCCATGACAGATGTCAGGTTGTACCCAGTTTCCTGCCTCCTTTTGGAAATAATGCGGATGTTGATCCAGATAGGGGGATTCATTTGTCAGTCATTAAATGAAACTGCATATCATTTATGTAAGTTCCCTAATCCAGCCTACGTAGGACCTTTGTTCTAGGACCAGTGCTAAAGTATCAGATGGCAATAGAAGAATAGCTGACAGCCAGGTAATGTCAGTGTAATAGTTGCTTACCATTTGGGCATCATTGCCCAAGATTGTCACGTTTTTTATTGCAGACAGCACCGAGGCAACTCCTTCACCCTCGACCTTCAGAGTATATTTGAAATGCAGGGACACGAAATATTTTCAAGCCGAGGAATGGGATTTTTAATACACAGCAAGCAAGTGCTTAAAGGGGACACCTCATAACAGTGCCGGGGCTTTGAAGGAAAGTTAGAAGTTCTGCCAACAACAACAGAACCCGTTGGCCAGTACAAACTGGTTGCAATCAAAGTATGCTTTTTATGTGAACTGCTGAGCACAAATTAGGGTAGAGACAACAAAGACGTGAGATGAAACACTAGCTCCCTCCCTTACCCTGTGCTGGAAATAAATCAAAACTTATGCCAACAGCAACTTGCACTGAATTTTTTAATATTTTTTTTTAGCATACCCTTGTTTCAGCACCTAATGTTTTCTACGGCTTCTCCCACGACAGCTTTGAATCCTATATATTGGCTGGTTGTGCTTCCTCTTTATTAACAATTGTTTGGACAGCTCCTGTGACTTGCTCGGGGCCAAAATTCTTTTCAGCCAACATTCTGTCAAAGATATATAGACATCCCCTCATCAGGAAAGAGGAATCTGTCATTTGCCAAAAGGAACTGAAGCCTCTGAAAGCACCCTAGCCGTTTGCTGCCTTTTCTAGCACTGCACATCCTGGGTTCTGCCCATTTTATAAATGAGGAAATTGAGGCCCAGAGAGGCTAGGTTAGGCGATTTGCCCAGAGTCATAAACCAGGTTATTAGCAGAGCCGAGACAAGGACTCACCTGACTTCCAAACCTGTGTTCTTTCCATTAGGCCGTGCTGGGTAAGACTAGTAGTAACAATCATTAAATTGACCTTTCTTTAGAGGCTTAAATTGTTGTAGGGAATCACTTTCCTGAATCTGTTTTGAATCTTTTACATCTATTTAGAGTGTAAGACAGCTAAATCTGGAGATGTGACTTGCCACGGATCTACCTAATAATGGACTTGATGGTTAAGAGGTAAAGATTATTACCACTGGACAGCCCTTTATAGAAAGAAATAATATGTGTGGGAGGGTGTGTACACCGTTCATCCTATAGTTGTCTTTGGAGAGAGCCAGGGAAATCTAGTTCAGTAGAAGAGCTTGGGAATAGTTCATAGTAGTAAGTCAGTTAATCCTAGTATAGTTGTCTTGTTTACACTGTGGATGCACTTTTGTACATATTGATTTACTATTTTAAGCCTTTAGATTTCCATCTATCTATTTTTAGTCTCATTTTCCTCCGATCTCAATCGTATTTATTGAGTGCTTACTGTGTGTAAAGCACTCTATTAAGCACTTAGGATACTATAATATACAGAGTTGGTGGACATGTTCCCTGCCCACAATAGGCTTACAGTCTAGAGATAAGTCTAAAGCTTACAGTCTAGATTTTAGATTTACAAAATAACCTGTAAATTATTTTCTCTTTCCCCTCCATTAGCTTGTAGGCTCCTTGAGGAGAGGGACCATGTCTTCCAACTCTTTTGTGTTCTCCCAAGCACTGAATATCAGACGCTTTGCATAGTAGGCACTCAGTAAATTCTAATGATTAATTGATTATGGGGGCAAGCAAACAGCATGGCTGAGAGTCCAGAGTTGGAGATCCAAGGGACTTCCTACAGCAATTCTGTCAGAGCTATCTCAAAAAAGTACTTGGTGATGATGATGATGTCAGACCCACCTAACTTTAATCAACTACATCTTAACTTCTGTCCAAACACCAGTAAGCCCCAAATGGCTGTGGTCTGGTTCAGGACACAATAGGGAGACATAGGAGGGCTCGTGACACTCACAAGGCATGTGGAAGACTGCTTCCAAGCTGTCCTCCTCTTGATGTGGGTGACAGCAGTTACAAAACCTCTTTATCCTTGATAAGCCCGATTATATGTCACCTGGGCATTTCACAAGAAAAATATCCCCAGGAACAAACAGGAGAAATCTCACACGGTTTCCAGGAGCAGAAGAGAGTATTGATAATGATTTTTGAAGGATCATTCAGTTGCCTTGACGAGGGTAGATGTGTGGGAGTGAGGAGAAGTGGGATGGTGGAAAAAGCTGTTGTAAAGTGGGTTGGGTTTTCCCCCCTATATGCAAACTAGATCTATGGCTAAAAATTTTGCCGCTGAGCCTGCTGCCTAGCAACAGTAAAAGAAAAAATGCATTTACCTAACTGCAGCTCAGAAAACATCATTCTCCCCCTTTCAAAAATAAATAACATGTCACATGAGCAAATTGAATTTTGACAGGATCCCAGGGAGATGCAGTCCAAGCAGATCCTGGACCTCAGGGCTTCTTGTTACAACTCCCAGACCCCATTTTAGTGCCTACTGAACTTCAAAACGCACACATTTTCCAAAAGGAAAAAGCTCACTGGAAAAAGTCAGCTTAAGAACTAGGACTGAAACCCCGGAAAGTTGAAATGAAAGTTGACTCATTTGTGGATTTTTTTTTAAATGATATTTGTTAAGTGCTTACTCTATGTCTCACCATCCCACATGGGGCTCACAGTCTTAATCCCCATTTTACCGATGAGGTCACTGAGGCACAGAGAAGTGAAGTGACCTGCCCAAAGTCACACAGAAGACAAGTTAAAGAGCCGGAATTAGAACCCAGATCTGCTGACTCCTAGGCCTGTGCTATTTCGACTAGACCATGCTCCGTCATGTGGGACAGGGACTGTGTCTGACCTAATTAGCCTGTACATACCCCAGAACTTAGAACAGCGTTTGATACACAGTAAGCACTTAACAAATACCATTAAAAAGAAAAAAGCAAACAGGAGCACTTCAGCCATCTGGAGCTAAGTGAGAAGGTGTAAGACAGGCTACCACCCCATACTCCTTGATTTAGGCTTCTCGTTTCCTTGCAGCTCCCCCAGGCCTTAATAATAATAATAATAATAATAATAATAATAATAATAATAATAATAATAATGGCATTTGTTAAGCGCTTACTATGTGCAAAGTACTGTTCTAAGTGCTGGGGAGGTTATAGGGTGATCAGGTTGTCCCAGTGGGAGCTCACAGTCTTAATCCCCATTTTACAGATGAGGTAACTGAGGCACAGAGAAGTGAAGTGACTTGCCCAAAGTCACACAGCTGACAGTTGGCAGAGCCGGGATTTGAACCCATGAACTCTGACTCCAAAGCCCGGGCTCTTTCCACTGAGCCACACTCCTTCCTGAGGGACCAGGGCAAATGACAGCAATATGGGCTGTCTGGGAGAAAGTACTCATTTGGGTTGTTTCCTTCCTGCTTTCCCATATGTCAGGGAATCTTAAAGTCACGGAGTTACATTATTCCTCAGTAAAAGTGTTTGTGAAAAGCTCTGGCTTTTAGGCTGATCGGTATCGAAGCCTTTTTAAGATTGCTCCAAAGGACAGAAAAATCTGTCTCGTCAGATCGATGGAGGTTAAGGGTATAGTGTCCCCGAGCTGCCTGTCTTCTGGCTCGGGGAAGGCCAAAGTTCAGAGAAAGAGAACTAGGGCTTTGCTTCTGATTGCTGAGTAACTGCACGGTCTAAATGTCTAAGTAATCAGAACAGAATTCCCGCTAGGGCCAAACGTGTGTCTGCCTTCACAGCACTGATGAATGTGACAGCTGAGGCCAGTGGGATGAGCCTGCCCAGTGGCTGCCTTTCACAGGAATCTCATCTGGGACTCTCCTACCTCTCTCCCGAAATCAGTCGTATTTATTGAGCACTTACTGCGTGCAGAACACTGAACTAAGTGCTTGGGAGAGGACAATAGAAAAGAGTTAATTGATTCGTTCCCTGCCCGCCACCAGCTTACAGTCCAGATGGGGAGACAGACATTAATATAAATAAATAAATTATGGATACGGACATAATGCTGGGGGGCTGAAGGAGGAGTGAATAAAGGGGGCAAATCCAAGTGCAACCCAAGTCCCTCACTCACTGTGTCCGCCTCTTCCCCCAGCTGGAATATCCACCCTCTTCAACTTTGCCACTCCACATCCCTCCCCTTCTTCAAAGCCCCCAGGAGACCCTCCCCAATTTCCCCACCACACTTTCCCTTTGACTTCCTCAGCCCATTCCTACCAGCTGTTTCCTTAATTGTCATTTGGAACTGGTTTATTCATACCCAGTGTTCATTCTTCGTATCGTCTCACGTGCTCTTCCCTATTAGATTGTAAATATAGTATAAAATATAAATTATGTATTTATAATAATGTCTATCTCCCCCTCTAGACTGAAAGCATGTTGTGGGCAGGGAAAGTTTCTACCAACTCCGTTTTACTCTCCTAAGTGCTTAGTACAGTGTTCTGCATGTAGTAAGTGCTCAATAAATACCATTGATTGTTTAATTGATTAAAAGCCACAAGGGCAGAGATACTGTTTTTCAGTTTTTCTGTTGTATCCCGAAAGTCTAAGACACAGCTCTAAATGCAATAGACACCCAATACTGGAAATCAGTGCCCAGGCAGTTCATTGATGGTGATAATATTTATCAGCATGAACAGGAAAAAATGCCTCTATCCAATTTCAGGCTTTTTGTAGTTGGACTTCTGTAGGTTAATTCTAAAGGGTGATATATAATGCAATTATTCATAAAAACCTTGTTTAGTAGTAATTTTGTTTAAATGTGATTATAGTCTACTTCTCAAGGTTAGGAAGTAATAGTCTGATAACAACTGAATCCCATTAACAACAACTCCCTGGAGGTCAAGAAGGAGTTGTCCAGCAGGAATAAGTTTTGCGGGAATAGTTTTATGTGTCCAGAATGGAAGTTAGTATTACCTGCCAGAGCTAAATACCTTAGATCCCCACCAGCCAGAAGACTTATGTTGGCCAAAAAAAGGCTGGGACAGAAGCTAGTGGAGAAATCAGATGCATTTGGAAGGCTGTAAGGTTTGCGTACAGTTTTTAACCATTCAACATCAATAACAGAAAATATTCACAACTCAAAAACAGGCTTCTCCAATTACCAGGGAGTTTGCCCTATAGCAAGCAGATCTATCAAGAATGCAGGCATCATTTGAAGATCAGAAAGAAGGGGAGAGAGAGAGCAAGAGCAAAGCCAAGAGAGAGAGAAGGAAAAACATCTTGGAGAAGATGTGGCACAGTAAAGTTGTGAAGGTGGGGGAGAGCATTTTTCTGTCAGATACGAAAAGGAAGGATGTTCCAGGCCAAAGGGAGGATGTGGGTGAGAGGTCGGAGGTGAGATGTTGGAGGTGAGCTAGATGAGATTGAGTTACAGTGAAAAGATTGGCATTAAAGAAGCCAAGTGTGTGGGCTGGGTTGGAGTAGGAGAGTAGCAAGGTAAGGTAGGAGGGGGCAAGGTGATCAAGTACTTTAAAGCCAAAGATAAGGAATTTCTATTTGATTTGGAAGTGGATGGGCAACCACTGGAGGTTCTTGAGGAGTGGGGAAACATGGCCTGAACGTTTCTGTAGAAAAATGATGCAGGTATCAAAGTGAAGTATGGACTGGAGTGGGGAAAGATTGGAGACAGGGAGGTCATATCCTCTTTTCATATAAGAGTCTAAATTCTGGGCATGTCCTTCTGTCGCATCACTTTACCCTGACCACCAGTCCACCTGGCTAAGCATCATTACCAGTCCAGCAAATGCCAGCTCCTTCCCCAACCTTGCCCTGAGAGTTTGCTAAGGAAGTCTCAGGCACTAAACTGCTTAGGGTCCACGCTTTGCACCAGCATTTGAAAACAGAACAAAATGTAACATCTTTATGAACTATTGGACAGATTTCCAAAAACGCACCTTTTTCCTAAAATGGATGTCCAGGAACTGAGTTAATCAACCAGCAGTAATCAAACCGCATTGAAATGCACCCACGGGCACGGATAGTCACACAGGCATGAATAGTCACACAGGCTGGACTTATCACCTATAGTGGGAGTTGCAGAGAGAAAAAGAAGTAGTCCCTGACGTGGAGGAGTTAATGGTCTAATTAGCGACCAGTTTATAATATAATTGTTCTCTCTTTGGCAGGGCCTTAGGTGGCCCTAATGCCCAGGATGGTTGTACATGTCGTAACTGCAGCATGACTGTGTCTCTGTGCTTCCAAAATATCTCTGCACGTTTAGAGAATGGTCCAGGTATCCCCAGGGACCATGGACATGTGCGAATGACTCCCTCTCAATCCCTTCCCAACCCTGAAGAAGCTCCATCAGCCCAAACATTTTCAACCAGCATACAACTCTTCCAGGGGTGACTAACTAATCTCTGTGCCACTGGGTGGCACTCAAAGTCCATTAAAAATTTCTGAAATATCCAGCGCCTCAAAAATGGGAAGGTCCCAGAGGCAGAATGCTGCCCATTACCCCTGGAAATCTGTAAAATGTTTCCTTCCTTGATTTACACCTCCTACAGAGCAAACTTGGGAAGAATGAAGGAATCCACTCTGCTCAGAAAGCATCCCTCTTGGACGTCGGCTGGAAGTAGTGGGGACTCCAAGTCTGTGCGGGAACCGGTCGTTTGCAGTCTTCGGACAAAGACAGGATCACCTCCCAGCAGCCGTGGCAAAGGTTTGTGACTCCTGCCTCCAGAGGATTTTGCGTCCAACAGGAGGTTTCTTTAATTACAAACCACTGTCTTGGCTGCCTCTCTGAGGCGGGGATAAGTAGAGAGATATAGTCGAGAAAGGAAATCAATCAATCAATCAATCGTATTTATTGAGCGCTTACTGTGTGCAGAGCACTGTACTAAGCGCTTGGAAAGGTGCCGACCTGCTGGCCCAGACTGACCAACTGACAGCCTCACCCCCCTCGATGATAACTGTGGGTGGAATACTAATCAGATTCCCAATTGTTTGAGCCAAGAGGCCTTGCCTTTTCCTTCTTGGTCAAAAGGGGGAAAAAAGCAAAGTGGGGAGCTTTTCATTATCTGTCATTCAGTTTGCTTCCTGTGGAAGTCAGGAATATGGGGCATATCTGTATATCAATCCCCAAATGAGATCCTGTTTATCTCTGCAGCGCCGGTGGAAGTGTATGTGTTTACCAGGGGCATTAGACTGAGCAATGCACATTTTCAAAACTGCACATTCCTGACCCATGCTTGGCTGCACAAGGAAACAGGAGCTATGAGTGCAGACAGACATAAGTGCCTTTCAGCCTGCTCTCAGGGATACACTAGCTGGGGCATGGGACTGCCCCAGAGCCCCAGCCCCAACCATCTAAGAATTTACCCCGCCCCCACGCCATCCCTTTTCAGCAGAACCACTGGGGCTTTTGAGGATGTCATTCCTGGGCCTCCAGAGGGGGAGATTGGAGATCAGTGATCCTTTCACTCTAAATCCCAAAGAGCTTAAAACGACCTTAGGCTGGGGGGGAGGGGGGTGGTCTGTGCCATTTGAAAGGGCAGGGAGCCGTCAGAGACTCCCCTCTGCCTGATGACCCTTGAGAGACCTAAGCCCAACCCAGTGAGCCTCTTCCCTTTTGATCCACCCAACTAAATCAATTTTTTTTTGCCCCCTCAAAGTCAGAGACGCTCTGGGAGAATGTGGCAGCTTTTGCCAAAAACCCACTACCCATAGGAAGAGCCTTGGTTTCTGAAGATTTTGCATATGATCCCCCCTTGGGGCTTCCGAAGAAGGCAATCAATCAATCAATCGTATTTATTGAGGGCTTACTGTATGCAGGGCATTGTACTAAGTGCTTGGAAGAGTACAGTATAACAGAGTTGATAGACACGTTCCCTGCCCACAACGAACATTTCCTGCCTGGCATTGAGTAAGCACTTAGCAAATACCATTTAAGAAAAAAAAAGTGAACAGGGAAAGCCTCATCTCTACAGCTGCAATTCTGGGTGCAGAATGAGGGTTTCCAGCCACCTTCTTCCTAGGGGGCACAGTTCGAATCCTCCGCCCCTGGAGAAAGCTTCCCCACTCCCATATCCCCACAGCCAGCTCCCAACTACTTGTTCTTGCTGAGAGAGACCATAGGGAGTGGGATTTGAACTCATGACCTCTGACTCCAAAGCCTGTGCTCTTTCCACCGAGCCACGCTGCTTCTTATATGGTACCTGGGAAAAGACAGAAAGCTGTTTACTACTGTGGTAGATGGGATTAAAGGATACCATCAGTTTTAGCAATGCTTTATGGATCATATACCTGCAGTTGAACTGGTCTTACTGATTTCCCCTGCCCAGGATATATAATAATGATAATAATAATAATAATAATGGCATTTATTGAGTGCTTACTATGTGCAAAGCACAGTTCTAAGCGCTGGGGAGGTTACAGGGTGATCAGGTTGTCCCACGAGAGGCATACAATCTTAATCCCCATTTTGCAGATGAGGTAACTGAGGCACAGAGAAGTGAAGTGACTTGCCCAAGGTCACCCAGCTGACAATTAGCGGAGCCGGGATTTGAACCCATGACCTCTGACTCCAAAGCCCGGGCTCTTTCCACTATGAATTGTTGGGAACAATAGCCATTGTATTGATTTCTAGAATAGAATAGAACATATCTATTCTATTTATTTTATTTTGTTGGTATGTTTGGTTTTGTTCTCTGTCTCCCCCTTTTAGACTGTGAGCCCACTGTTGGGTAGGGACTGTCTCTATATGTTGCCAATTTGTACTTCCCAAGCGCTTAGTACAGTGCTCTGCACACAGTAAGCGCTCAATAAATACGATTGATGATGATGATGATGACGATAGGGAGGGCCTGAAGGCCGCAGAAACCTGGATCCCCCTGTCTGAAACTCACCCCACCTTATTCCTGGTGCCCTTCCTCCCTGCACACAATTCTGATTCTGTCTACCACCACCATCCGTCCCCTTCCTGGAGCTCCCATGCTGACAGCCGGCATCTGGCCTCTAATTCCGGGTGGTGGAAGGAGTTCAACAAGGACCTTAGCTACCCGTTGAATCCACTGGGCCAGCCCCTTCTTGTGCTCCTCCTTCCCAGGAAGCAACTTATGTTTTCAGAAGTTTCACTGAGTCTTGGGGGGTTTATTTATTATGGGGCAGCTTCCTAGCCTCACTCTGAGATCGCCACCAAGGGTGGTTATCTCTGTTGTCTGGCTTCTTCGGGGCGAAGCTGGCAAAATAACATTTCTCTCACATAAAAATGCGGAGTGAGGAACGTGACCAACGACAGCGTGTGGACGACTCCTCTAATTTGAATGTAGAAACTCCAGAGGAACTCCACTTCCTCCAGCTTGCGCTTTGCTTGAAATGTTTATTCACTAAGTGGGAGGTGAGAGATAATGCAGGATTTAGGACACTTGAGCAGGCTTCAAATTCAGAGCCAAACAACTTTGGGGAAAAAGAGATTTCAGGAGCAGAATTAATGTAATCAGGCCCAGTTTCATTCAGATCTGCATCCAAAGCCAAGTGCAGCTCAGGCAGTTGTTCGGAGGAGACTATTGTGTTAATAACACTTAGCATATTTATTGGGTTTTCCATGCTCTGGGGAATTTGCAATGGTAAATGAATGATTGGTTCTCTCCTCCTTGGGAAGTTGTTATCTATTCATATGCAAGAGTAATAGCTGAGACATGGAATGGATCTATAATCTCACATTTGCCATTTGAAAGTTGGGTGGACCTTCATTCTGACTGATATCATTTTCCTTGAGTGACATCAGGAGGCACACTGTCACTTCTGTCCACTGAGACCACCAGGTTCCAGAGCCCATAGTACTCCTCGAGCTCTCATAATCAATCAGTTAATCATATTCATTGAGCCCTTACTGCGTGCAGAACCAGAAGTGACTCTAAACAGATAAACTCTGAAACTGGCATTTTTCTTTGTAGTCAGTCATTAACATTTGTGCCCACCGAGTTGGGAATGTTGTATTTGGGGCAGAGGAGATGAACTTACCATCTAATGGGAATAACTAGGCAAATAAATAAATCTATATTAAGCTGAGTTTAATTATCCCAACAGGTTGAGATGAGAACAAGTTAAACTATGTAGATTTCAATTATACCTTATAAATTATTTCTTTATATTGATGCATGTCTCCCTTTCTAGACTGTAAGCTTTGGGCAGGGATCGTGTCTACCAGCCCTGTTGTATTGTACTCTCCCAAGCACTTAATACAGTGCTCTGCACAGAGTAAGCCCTCAATAAATAAATACCATTGATGATGATGAGAGGCAAAAGAGAGGAACAGGTAACTTTGCAGGTGAATTCCACAGCCCTGGTAAAGTGCAGGCCACCCCGGAGGCCTCCAAGCCAATACCCAATCCCCTCTTGGCTAGTGAGGCCTTAATCTCCTCCTCCTCTAACCCACTTCTCCTTTTGGGTTGCCATTGACCACGCCAAAGTCGGGGGAACTATATTTACCTTGAGCCCGTTGTTGGGTAGGGATTGTCTTTATCTATTGACCAATTGTACGTTCCAATTGCTTAATACAGTGCTCTGAACACAGTTAAGAGCTCAATAAATACGATTGAATGAATGAATGAATGAATACCTCCATTTTCACCCAGACCGTCACACAACATGACAGAAGAAGGGCCACCACTCCATCTCAGCGCTTAGAACAGTGCTTTCCACATAATAAGCGCTTAACAAATGCCATCATTATTATTATTATTATCTCCTTTTGCCCAACCAGCAGGTCGACAGTGATGGGGGCTGAAGGGAATTCCAGATATCCCATGACCAGACCGTGGGTCCCTACAGCCATGATGGCTCCATCCCATTCTGTAGTAACACCTAGCTGGGTTACTGTATGTCAGACTCCCCAAAGTCCATAGCAAACAGACCAGTCCTACTGCTTTCTCATCCAGAGGCAGGTTATGAATCCCAAAGATAAAAAAAAGAATGCTAAAAGTGAATGAAAATACTCTTCATCTATAGATTAATAAATGAGTGTGAACTAGATTTTCCGTCCCATTAGCATTTCAGAAATAATGTGATTGATTCTTAATCAGCAGAGTAAGTCACAGAACCTTGCTTGAAGGTTTCCATTTGGTTTTTATGCTTCTTCCAAAATTAGCCATGGTGAAGGTGTGTTTGCATAAGAGATTAAAGTACTGACCTATTGAAACAGAGCAGGGTATTTTACAGATGCCTCTGGTCGGAGAGCCCAGGTGTTCAAGTGCTTGTCCTTTACAATTTGTTTTCTTGACTCATTGCTTCCCGTCCAGCCACCCAACCCCCTTTCTTCCTTTCCCCTTCTCTCCCCTTCCAAACCCCCCACCTCTTAGTCTCTTGAACCTGATGAGCCCCGGGAATCTTAAGCACTGTCTCCAGAGCAATGCTTTGCTGGAGTTCAGTAGGGAATGGCATTCAAAACATCCAAGAGTTATTTCCTTTTCAAGTCTCCCGTTTGAAGTCAGATAATTAAGTCCCCGCTTTGCTTGGGAGGGAAACACACAGAGAAAAAGAGTGCACCGGTTCTTTGTGAAAACAGCGTTTAGTATTTACAGTTCAATATCCGGCCCTGCTTGGGAAAAGAGAGCATTGAGAAATGAAAATAGGCATGTGGGGGAAGAGAGTTTCCTTTGTCTCCCGTCTTCTCTCCTGAGGTCTGCTGAGCAGGGAGACTCATTAAATCCAGTATGAGCGTGTGGGCATGAGGTGGAGAATGAATCAAAGCTGTTTTGGCTAAACGGCAGGCTTACCCTGCGGCTCACGGACAATGATGTCAGATGTTTCACGACCCAGGTGGTGCTTTTCGTGACCTCTGAGGTCGGGGTTTCAGCCAGTATTCGGGGGAAATGTGTCCATTAAGATCTTGTCTGTCACTCTGCAGCATGGAGAACATTCATCCTTTTTACAGTCCAGGTACTTGCCTGCCTCTTCCCTGCCCCGAAACCTTTGCGGCCTTATCTCATTTCTTTTAATGTCATCTTTCTTGGGGAGTAAGACCTTTATTTTGGTTTAACTTCCTATGGGGCAATGTACTGGGAAGATTTTCCTGTGTTAGCTGAAAAAGTAAAGGTGGAATTACAAAGAACTTGAGCAATGCTTAAATGCATAAATGGACCAACCCTACAGGGATAAACCCTCCTCCTTCGATTCCCAACCTCCAGCCCAACCTCTCCCAAGTCTTTCAAATTATGTCCTCTCCCCCAGGAAGTTTACTCATTCCCTGAAGCCAAGGGCAGCTGATGGGATGGAGAAGCCAAGACACCCAGAACAGAGAGTCTGTCCTTGGGAACTGGACCCAAGCAATGCTCCCAGACTAAGCTCTCTGCGGCACTCCCCCACCCTCCACATCCAGGAGGAGAAGCCATGGGAAGGCACAGTGAGCCCTCTCCTATGTTAAGTCTCTGCAGATCCTTCACTGCCTCTGTCCCACTACACACCAGGCCCCTTTATCCGCTTCCTCTGCCATCCCGGCTTTCCTCTTTTAACTGCCTTTCCCCACCTTCTGCTCCACCTCCTTCCTCCCTGTCTGTCTGTCTGTCTGTTGTAGTTACACCTAAGATAGTTGAGTTTCATCTGGCTTTACCACCCAAAAAAGAGCCAATGGGAAATTGCCTGTCAACAAGTCAGCAGTTGTTAGTGTCGTTAAACATTCAGGTCCCAAGAAAGTTTAAAATCTACCTTGGATTTGCCCCATCCTGACACAACCTGTGGGTGATTCAACAACTCCCCAAGAATGGTGATGCTGTCCACTGTGAAAATAGCTTTGTAATAGCCAGCCTCACCCCAGAGCAATTCTATTAAACCCCCCTTTTCCCACCCCTTAAGAAAAGCTGAGTACGCGGGAATGTAATGATGACATAATAGACACTTTATTTTATATGGCCTTGGCCTTCGAGACCGGCTCCATGCTATATACATCATTCCAAATGAAAGGAATTAGGATGCTGGTTAATGCCGGAGGAGGGATAAAAGCAGTAAAATGACAGTACATTGCAAGGCACACCGAAGCACGTTGGGAAGGAAACCAAGGATTTACATCGCAGTGCTGGGAAGGCAACTTGTTTTTCCTTTCAGGCAAACAGCAGTCTTACACCTCAGGATTAAGATTTGTGATAATAGCAGGTACTACAAGTGCATTCAGTGTGGTTCTCTACCTGTGTGTCAGCCATCACTGTAACCTATAAGGAGAAACATACATGTGACAATTACACCAAAGAGAAATAAGCTTTTCTTGCTTTTGTGACTCAGGACGGAGGCTCAACTCCCAAGTTGGGGAGACTCCTAACTTGCCCCGGAACTCTTGGGATGAATAGGTGATAAACAGTGATTTGGGGCAAGGTGAGAATGAGGATATGGCTCACAGCTCAGCACCCAATAGAGCACCTTCATTCCAAAGCTAAATTGAGGGCAGAGGCTGGTGGGCTCAGGGAAGGCCTCATTTTAGCCTTACTGGTCCCAGAGAGGCTCTTCTCTGGGTTTGGCTGCCCTGCTCCGATCTCTTCTTCCTGATTGCTGGGCCAGTGAGGATGTGGATGAAGGGAAGGAAGAGGGAGGTTAGACTGGGGTTGCTCAGTTCCCCAACCTCTAGCACCCTTCCCTCACAGACTTAACAGGGGTGGCAGTGGAAAGAGTGTGGGAACCACAGGCATGAGACCTTCAGTTCCTCCCTACAGACACCCTCTCCCCTTGGTAAGGCTGACCCTGCTGGAAACAGAGATTTTCTTGCAGTGAGCAACTGCTCACATCTGAAGGGGACCTTCCCATCTGAGCTGATGAGAAAAATCATAGGAAAGAGATGAATAATAATAATAATAATGACATTTGTTAAGCGCTTACTATGTGCAAAGCATTGTTCTAAGCGCTGGGGAGGTTACAAGGTGATCAGGTTGTCCCACGGGGGGCTCACAGTCTTAATCTCCATTTTACAGATGAGGTAACTGAGGCACAGAGAAGTTAAGTGACTTGTCCAAAGTCACACAACTGACAATTGGCAGAGCCAGGATTCGAACCCATGACCACTGACTCCAAAGCCCGTGCTCTTTCCACTGAGCCTCGCTGCTTCTCACCTTGCCTCTCTTAACTGACATCCCAGTCACCAGAAGCCTGATGCTCACACCCCACACACCTCACACTGAATGGGAGTGAATGAACGGCTGCAGAAGTGGAGGTTCTGCGGCTCGCCAAGGTCCACGGGAAAAGAGGGACCCCCAGGAGTTGGGGAGGACCTTGATGATATTGGTATTGCTAAAGTCTTGCACCTCTGTGTCCCAGAGGGCGCAAAGGGAATCCCAGCAGAATCCTGCTCCCATCCCTGTAGCTTCCTTCCATCCTGAACCATGAGGAGCTCCAGAAGTCGTCACCATGACAGCTCTGAGGGAAAAGCCAGTTCCCTTGCAGGGAATGTCCAGAGGGTAGGTGAGAGCAAAGCATTCTGTGTGGCCAGAGCTGAGGGAAAGCACAGTCTCCTGCTCCAGTCCCTCTGGGACACATGCTGAGATAGGGTGAGGGAGGGAGGGAGCCATGCTTTTCCAGGGCCCATTGGCAATTTGGGAATGAGGAAGGAGGGCTGGCCTTCGCAACATTTCCTTCAGTCAATGAGGGAGCATAGCCCAGAACCTCCCTTCCTCCTCCCGCTACTAAATTGCTTTTCAGCCCTTCCTCCCCAAAAAGGCTGTGACAGTAATACAATAAAAACTTGACTTTCTGTCCCTTTACTAACCAGGAAGCTCTAGTAAGTAGCATTTCTGATCTCCCCTTGGCTGATTGATTCCCTGTTGGGAAGACCTCATCTACCCAGCAGGCAGAGTTTCATTGAGCAGAACATATTTGTATATTTGAACTCTCCCTGGGTAGAGAGGAGGTAGTAAAGTCAAGCTGGGTGCAGTTCCCTTTGGGCTTTCTCCCCAGACTCTTCCAGGAGTTGTAGTAGGGCTGTTTGGAGTAGCAAAGTAGCTAGGTGGCTGCTAATCTGATCAGCAGGCAGCTCAGTATTGGTGTTAGGATGGGGTTTCCAGGGACCATAAAATCCCCGAAACTAAGCCCCACCAGGAATCAACCAGTCAGTGACTTCCTTTTCCCCCCATGCTGTTGTTTCTGTTCTTGGTGGGCCTTCCTCAGGTCACTGAGCGGTGATTATCACTAGTCTTCTGGGCAATTTTGGGAAGCCCCTGACTAGCAGCCCTGACTCTTAGTTAACCAGAATTTTGACCATCCTAGGGTCTCCCTTCCCTAAAGGATGGATATGGGATCTATATTTGTAGAGCTCTCTCTCTATACATATACATACATATATATATTTATACAGCTATATTTTGCTAGATTTCCTGTGTGTCTGGGGCACGATTAAGTAGGAATGGGGCAAAATTACCCTAATGCCCAAAGGTGAAATACCCTAGGCCAGGAGCGTGTCTGGGGCACTGATTTTTCACTTGGTCTGGGTTTTAAAACCCCAAATTTTACCCCCCCACAAAACAGCAACCACTCATGCCATCACCTTTCCCGACTGTGTATTCTCTCCTAGTCCTTAATACGGAGCGCTGCACACCGTAAACGCTTAATAAATACTATTACTACTATTACTACTGCTACTTCTACCTTTACGGACTGATTGGCCACACAGCACGTTGCTTCTGATGTGATATTCTTTGGAACCAGCATTGTCTTCTTTGATCGTGCGGGAGTAGGGTAAGCCCTGGAGAAGCAGCATCCTATGCACTGATAGACGGGGAACCCGATCTTGGTGAAGAATTTGTTTTCCCTTAGCCTGCATCCTGGACAGCCTATCACAAAAAAATAATAAATAATGAAGAAGGCTCTTGAAGTGTTTTTGACCTTTTGAGAATAAGGTGTTATAGTTTTTTTCCCCTTGATTTCATGTTCTCATCTCTATGATTACATCAACTATAAGTTAACACCGATTGGGGTTGTATGTGGGACATTTTTTTTTTAATTCAGGGTCTGAACTCCAGTCATCTTTTGCCTTTAACATGGGAATTTCCTACGCTGATGCTAACTGGGTGCTTGGAAGGGGAGCAGAAAGGCAAAATGAGAAACACTAATGATGACCTGAAGCAGAGCTAGGTCCGGACATCGATAGAGAAAGGAATTTGAAGATTGAGGGGGCAGGGTGACTATAAAGAATAAACTCAAAGGTAGGACTGAGCCTTCCCCAGGAGTTTATTTTTGCTTACTGAATTTGATAAGTAATATTCACTTGGCTCAGTAAGGTTTGCTCACTGTGCAAAAATAAATACATGCTGTTGACTGACTCAATGCCTCATTTAAGGGGTTGCCGCCTGGACTAAGGTTCTGAGATGACAATTTTGCCATCTTATCAGAGAAAAATATAGTCTAATGGTAGTGTAACATTTAGTTACAGGCGTAAGTCATCTGGAAGATGTGATTGTTCAAACCATAGGGCAAAATACATTAATTAGTGCACAGAATGCACAGGGTTTCTCTGCGTGAGAACTGATGTGTAAACTCCCCAGCAAATAAAATGTTAAAATCAGCTTCATTGCTTTGGGAAAATGAAAAAGCATGTCTGAGCAATTGAGCCAAGGGGATTTTGTATTTGTGGCACCCTAGAATAGATAAAGAATACTAAGTAATTTCTCTAAACAAGATGAAAATATGTGTTCTGGGGAACAAGTGGCAGTACTGAGGATCATTAATGCTTTACATGCTAGAGAAGCAGCATGGCTCAGTGGAAAGAGCACGGGCTTTGGAGTCAGAGGTCATGGGTTCGAATCCCGGCTCCGCCACATGTGTGCTGTGTAACCTTGGGCAAGTCACTTAACCTCTCTGAGCCTCAGTTATCTCATCTGTAAAATGGGGATTAAGACTGTAAGCCCCACGTGGGACAACCTGATCACTTTGTATCCCTCAAGCGCTTAGAACAGTGCTTTGCACATAGTAAGCGCTTAACAAATGCCAACATTATTATTATTATTATTATTATTTACACTCTCTGAACCTATCTTCAATATATCTTCCCAGCCTAGGAGTACAGAGATATAATATTATCTGGTAGCCACGATTTATCACTACGTTAGATGAGGTAGAAGAAATGCAATTAAATGTGGTCACTGTAGTTCATCTAGAAGTGTGCGGTACCCTGATTTTTGAAAGCTGAATTTAGCTTACCTGTCATAAGCTCAGTCGACACAAAATCTCCATCTGGAAGGGAATGGAGAATGTGCAGAAATACAGACAATGTGGCCAGAATGACTGCAGCATATTTTTTATAGTAATCCATGGCTCTTCTGCAAGCACATACAAAGAAAATGATTAATTTGTGAGCAAAAACAAAATGGACTTAGGTAGCTCTCTTCTCCCTAAGAACTTAAACAGTTTACTCCTATGTTATCTGTCAATTCTTACCATATCCTGGTGTGAGTAGGGCCATATCTTGACTCAATTTGGGGTTGGAGAAATGGGCGCCAAAGGTTCAGCAGCCTGTTCTAATTCACCTATTTGGTTACTGCCCGCCCCCCATGAACACTCCTCCTTGACCACGACTACAAAGACAAAACCTGCGTGTTGCCTGCTGCCGTTGCCCAACGGAATAAAAGTCTGCCTTTTCTAGAGAAGGCACATGAATAATTTAATTGCTCAATATAAACCACAGGTGGAAAACCCCATCAAAATAGAGTAATAGCAAATAAAGCTGAGGATAAAATAAAGACCCAAGTCATCAATTTTATTTAATGCATGCATATCCAAACTTGTCTGTAAACCAATGGTCGCTGTAGTCCTTTAAAGCCACAAAGAAAATTTGCAGTTGAAACTCGTTCTTCCTTCTTAAGGCACATGGATTATGCTTTGGTGTCAGCCTATATTTTATGAAAACCATTCTGCTGAAGAGCCATTCATTCAGGGAGAGAGAAAATCCTAGCACAAAAGTAGGACAGAGGCAAAAGTATTCAATGCAAATCTTTAAATCAACATTATTTACATTGGGAAGCTAGAGTTTGGAAAAAAAACACTCCAGGGACATCCCATGTATATTTCAGATTTCAATTCTGTTGAGGGTTTTTTAAGCTGTTAGGGTTTTTTTAGTTTTTTTTAATCCTCACCCTCTTCAATCTCAAATTCCAGGGTTTAAAAGGCATTTCATAGCCCTTATTCCCAAGTCAACTCTCTTTAGATTTCTTATTTGTAAATCATTTTGGGGGAGGTATTTTTAAATCTATAAAAATCGTCTAGGAAATTTAGGCAGGGGGTGGGGAAGAGGAAGGTGATGATTATTTCTTTAAACATATGCATCATTTAGTTGAGGGCCCTGCTCAAATCTTCCTAGTGCTCTTATCAAGTTTATGTAGGACCCACTTAAAAAGATGTGATGAAGCCAATGGGAACGTATGGGGAGAATTGTTCTTTGTGCACAAAGATGTCATTGACAGAGAAGTTAACCTGTGGTTGGATGTGTGGCTGAAGAGGTCAGTATGGGACCTGTAGACTCGACTACACTGTGCACACGCAAAGACTGTTCCTTATTGTACTGAAATGTTGCTTGCAGCACCTGGTGCTGTTTTCGTTTTTTGCCCCTTGTCTCACCATCTTTAGGAAAGTTTTGCTCAAAAAAACTTTTACTTGATTGCAATGTGTTATTTTGGTCTATCCGTGGCATTTGGCTCACAGTTTTCAGCTGCGATGCAGCATTGCCTGGGACTTTGTTTTACCGTACCCTTGAAATGTTTCCTCCGACTTCCTCGCTTTCGGTTTCCCAGCTTAAGTTTGCCATTCAGCCGTTGTTGAGGTATCCTGGTGTTGTCCATTCTCTTCCCCCTTCCCACTCGGCACAGTTGTGTTGGGGTAAGCTTAGCTTCATATTAAGAGACTGACCTCATCTTTGACGATCCTGTCATGCCACTTGGTGTTGAATGTAGCCCAAAATGTGGCAGGGATGGAACTGCTGAAGGAGTCAAATGTGGCATTTAAGGAGAGTCCACAGGCATTGAGAAGGGCTGTATTCCCTAGTCACATTACCTTGATTTGGACCAATAGTTTGGTCTGGAGTCTGATAACTTGCCACCATCCATTGTTTGACAGGTTCCCCCAAAATGTTCTGGCCTACATGTACAGCTAAGTGATCCACAGCACCAACATGCATTGTAATTCATAATTAAAACTGAGTTGCATGCATTTTCACCAGTGGTTACATCACGGGTGTGATCACAGTGGAGAACTGGAGTGTCGCTCCCAGTCCCAGCCCTAAATTATGATCCAGAAGGGCCCTGTTCTCTGTTTAGCCGGGCTGGGTGTCAGCTGACCTGGATCATCCAGAGAGGGAGGCCAGGAAAAATTACAGGAGTTCAACCTTTTTAAAACATGGATTTGTTTGTCTTTTTCAAGACCCGTCTTTTAAAAACTAATCTAGTCTTGAGTGCCTAGAGTTCTTTTCTTCTGATGACTCCATTTAGGGACTTTATAACAAAGTGTGATCTTCTACTCTAAATTGTTACTTAAGGATTCTTTGCTGTGTTAACCTAATTATGTAATTATAGGCCTGGAGGCTTCATTACCATTATAGTCTCATTAGCTTGTTAGCAGGTCTTTAAATGTCTCTAACTCTAAAATAATTTATGTGCTAAAAATCAATATGAAATGTGGATGGGGAAATGGAAGGAACTGTAAAATAGCTGTGCTGGTAACAACTTTTTAAAAATTTAAATGGTATTTTAAGCACTTACTTCCCAAGAGCTTAGTACAGTGCTCTGCACACAGTAAGTGCTCAATAAATATGATTGAATGAATGAATGAATGAATCGAACAGTGTTCTAAGCACTTTGGTGGATATAGGCTGATGAGGTTGGGCACAGCCCCTGTCCCATATGGGGCTCACAGTCTAAGTTGGAGGGAGAAGGATTTAATCCTCATTTTACAGATGAGGTAACTGATGCACAGAGAAATTGAGTTGCCCAAGGTCACATAGCAAGCAGGTGGCAGAATGGGGATTAGAACCCAGGTCCTCTGACTCCCAAGCCTGTGCTTTTTTCCACTAGGCCATGCTACTTCTTGTTCCCATTTTCTAGTTCCCATTTTCCCTCATCCAGAAATATGCCTAGAAGGGGTGAAGAGTCCTGTCCACTGGGGCAGTGATCATAAGCAAAAGTTGGAAGTTCTGCATTTAAACTTGAACTTGTACTTCCCAAGTGCTTAGTGCAGTGCTCTGCACACAGTAAGCACTCAATAAATATGATTGATTGATTGATTGATTGATTGATTGATTTAAATCTCCTCCCCAGACTGACACTTCACTGATGTTGCCTCTTCACTCCTCCTGGCATGACTCCAAAACAGCCCGAGGCCCACATCTTAGGGAACTCCATTCCCTCAGCAAAAAGACATCCTCAAGCAGCTTCCATGTGAGAAAGGGGAGGGAAAGAATCTGACTGTGACAGTGATATTTCGGCCTTGCAACCAACTCTCGTTCCTACCCAGTGGTTCTCATCGGTAGTAATGCTCCCTAGGGAGCAGGGACTGGACCCCGATGGGCCTCCCCTTAGAATGGTCTTGCTTACTTTAATGAACATCAGGTAAGAATCCATTTTCTCTAAAATGAAGTATCAAATCATTTCAATTCAGCAGTCCACCCACCCTAGGATATTGGGTTCCAGTGACCACTAAAGTTTCCAGAAGCCATTGTTATTGCTGGAAATGTAATCCATATAGAGTTTTATTGTTGCCCTGTACTTTGCAATCTTTCTACTAGTTAGCTTCATGCAACCCTCAGGCAGATTTGTTTTATCTGTATTTTACAGGTAAGAAAAACTGATTTTTTTTAACTCCCCACACTAAGTGGAGATTTGACAGTTAACCCGTCAATCTGATCAAAATAGACATCTATCCGATATCCCCTGTGGGAAGACACTTAGGTGTGTCTCCCCATATCCAGGTGGAATGTTGGGTGTTACTTTCTTCATTTGATCAATCTGAGACATCCAAAATTGGCCATTCTGGACAAAAATAAAAAATCCACTTTGGGGCTGAAATGGTCCAATTTGGCAGGCTCCGTTGGGTCAGTGAATAAGAAAACAGCCAGCTCTTTCCTTTCTTAAGTGTGGGGAGACACATCTAAGGGACTTCCCCCATGAAGCTAAGATGGAAATCATGGGGAAAGGACTCTGGCATTTCAGCTTGCGTTGCTTGGAAAGCAAACGCATTGCAACATAAAAGATTCCTTTAATTTTTTGTATTGAATCCATCATATTTGGTCAAACTAGATTGTGCTGAATCTTTGTGCCCATTTGCCCTGTAAAGGCAGGGCCAGATTAGGGCTGTCATGGGCCCAGGACAGCAAAAACCCAGGGGAGACCCCAAACCCAGATTAGCTTCCTCCCAACCTCCCCAAAGTACAAACCCATTTACATCCAGTTGCACCCATCCACGGCAGTACAGGAACTACATTTAATCCAGCACTGGTCACTAAAGACCCACTTAGTTTCCCCGAAGCAGCCCCGAATTTAGACAAACAGCTTCCCGCGGAGATGTGCTGTGCTGTGATGTGCTGGTCCTATCGGAAGTGTCTATGGGAAACATCTCAATTGGATGATATTAACGTTTCTGACAGTGAGGGCAAGTGATCCAACTTTGGGATCAGTTTAATCAGCTCTTGATCAAGACTCTCATCACCTAACAAATCTCCCATGTCCCCTTTCTCCATTAATGCTATGCAAACCTTTACACAAATTCCAGGTTGACTGAGAGAGGCTGCTTAGAAATGGAAGCACCTGTTTTCCTAAAGCTTTCTCACAGGCTGATGTGAGACAATGGGAAATATGGTTCACTTAAAATCTCACAATTCAGTTGTGTGGGGAAAAGAAAAAACACATTTTTTGAAACCCGAAGCTGAAGATTCAATCCAAAATAAATAAGCCTTTTCCAGCACAGAAAGCCTTGTAAGAAAAAGGATGGCCATGGATAAGAGGGAACTGATGAGAAATGGGCAGTATGAGGCACACATTTTAATAACTGACATAAAGGAACATCCATTTAAATAAAGCCTGTCAAGTAATACCTTTAAAAGCCATCAGCAAATGCTTAAAGAGATTACTGTATCTTAAGGAGCAATGTTTTTCTAATGCACAAAAAAAAATCAAACTAGGGCTGTGGTGGGAGGAAGAAAAGAGGGATGGAAAAGTAAATGATTATATGAAGTTGTCACTATGCCTAGCAGACCCTCACTAAAATGTAACATTTTTGTTCCCCCTAGAACCGAATGCATGAAGAATCCGAGGGTTAGGTCTGTGCTTCTCAGTCTGCTTTCTTAGAACTCAAACCCACTGCAGTGCCATTAAAGGGTTAGATTAATGTATCATCCAGCTCCAAATTCTGCCTCCAAGAGTGGCACCAGGCTGCCTGGAAGAATCATGTGAAGTTGGCTTCCCAGAAGCAGCGTGGCTCAGTGGAAAAAGCACGGGCGTTGGAGTCAGAGGTCATGGGTTCAAATCCCGGTTCCACCACTTGACAGCTGCGTGACTTTGGGCAAGTCACTTCACTTCTCTGTGCCTCAGTTCCCTCATCTGTAAAATGGGGATTAAGACTGTGAGCCCCCTGTGGGACAGCCTGATCACCTTGTAACCTCCCCAGCGCTTAGAACAGTGCTTTGCACATAGTAAGCACTTAATAAATGCCATTATTATTATTATTATTATTATTATTACTATATCCTCAATGTCAAGGATGGACCATCTAACATCCCTAACCTTCTCTTCTCCATCCCCAACTGTTTCTCTTACTGGTTCATTCGACACTAATCTACAGTGCTCTCCTCCAGGGACAGGAGAGGAGTAGCAAGATCAACAGTATTGCCTAAGCACATACTGTTGACAGAGCCACGAACCAGGCACTTAAGAAATAAAAGATGTAATCCCTGCCCTCCAAAGCTTAGCACCTAAAGTGCAAAGTCTTGTCACCCTAAACTTCTAACTTCTTCTGGCTGAGACGTGGAACCAAGATTATTAAAATGTAACATTGAGTTTGTGAAAAGGGTCTTCTTGATGGAGTCGGTTTTCAGTCCCTGCTGACATGGAATAGATAGGTCAGTAATTTATTAGTGAAAGACTGTGTAGGAGGAGCCTAGTTCTCTCCATTCTACTTTTGGAATATTTCATAAGGGTTGAAAGGCTACTCTGATACAGCCCACATCACTGTACAAGTCGGGGCTAAAACGCCCACAGTGAGTTTCTCTGAAGGAACTGCCTCTGCTGAAACAGTGAACTGGTAGGATCCTGAAGACACCCCGATCCATCATTTTGTGTGCCCACCACCAGAAAAGGGTGATAGCATCTTACCTATTTTATTATTTTTGGTGTGTTTGGGAGAGTTAAATGGTATTTATTAAGTGCTTACTTTGTGCTAGGCACTTTACTAAGTACTGGAGATGATCCAAGATAATCAGGTTGAACACTGTCTATGTCCCACGTGGGGCTTACGGTCTTAATCCCCATTTTGCAGATGAGGGAACTGAGGCACAGAGAAGTTAAGTGACTTATCCAAGGTCACACGGCATTCACTTGGCAGAGCTGGGAGTATAATTCAGGTCCTCTGACGCCTAGGCCCATGCTCTTTTCACTAGACCTTGCTGCTTCACTCTGTACCCACACTTCCTCATCCCAGGGAGCCAAGTGTTCAGGCTTCTTAACACGGCAAATCCTATAGGAACAATTTCCGCTAAAGCGACACACATCCAACCTGGCCCAGTGGCTTTCTCTAAGCAGATGTGTTGTCATCTTTCCCAGGATCTGAGAGCCCGGCTTTCCAGAGTTTCAGTTCCACTCAGAAAGTTGGACCTCAGAGAGAACGAGTAGGTGCTCAACCTTTCCTCTCCCTGTGAAATCTATCTTCCCTGAGAAGAGCCATCGGAGGTAGAAAAAACATTATCTCTCATATATACTTGCAAGCTTTTTAACCCCCCACTAAAACAAGCATTTCTGAAGACATTTTATTCATATTACCTTTCTGCGGCCTTGTTAGGCGAAGAGCCCAGAGCTGTTGCTTCAAGATCTGAAGAAGGATTTTGGAGTCTAGCTGTGGTTCCTGTAGCTCAGGGACTTTCTTCAAGTCTTACTAGTAACTGACGTTCTTACCTGCCTTTTATACCAAGAGAGGGAAACTGCACTCTGCCAATGGCTAAGCCCTGGGATCAACTGTAAATTCCCCTCCCTCCCCTCAGAGATGGAACTTGATGTACTTGATGTAATTACCAGGATTCCAATTTGGTCTTATCTTGTTTTGGAGTCTCAGATAGGTACCTTTTTGTTTTGGATTTTTTTTGGGGGGGAGGGAGGAAGCAGCGAGCAACAGCAAGGTCAGTCTATGGGCACCAAGTGCGTTGCTGTTCTCGACATGGTTTCATCAAACTGTGTAGTGAGCATCTTGAAATCTGACCCTGTCTCATAAACATGGGCCTCAAAGTATCAGGTTTAATTAGACTACTCATGGTTGCTTAAACAGTTCGGGGATGTAAGTTTCAAGATAAAGGATGCAGAACATTTCCAGGTTGGCGATGTTATTTCGAAGAGGATTGGAAAATATTAAACACTGGGGTGTTTGTTTTAAGTGAGTCTGATGCACTGCCATGTGCAGGCAAGATAATAATCAAGGTCAGAGCATATCTGGGGAAAATGTCAGAGGGTGGCGGCCATGTGGCATAAGGCTGCAGACCGAACTGAAGGTCTTCAGAACAGAAGTACTTTCCAACCTTCCTCAAGGTTGCAAAACCTGGACACCCCTCACATGCCATAGCCAATTTCTTGAGCAAGTCCCATTAGCTTTATTTATGGAACATACACAGTATTACTACATAAATCAGAAGCACAAATGATGAAGTCCTGGAAAGAAGGAAGTCTCCTGACATGAAAGCCATGCTCACCTCAAGACAGCTTTGCAAGGTAGAACATCTGAGAATGGGTGGCACTAGCCTAGTCAAAAAACGCTTGTGTAGTGAACAAGATGACATCTGAAAATAAGGGGGATCAGAAATGTGGGACAGAAGAAATGTTTTTATCCATTTTGCTTCCTCCTCTAATCTGTAAATTATTTTGTGCCTGCCTTCCTCTTGAAAGCAGGGATTATGACTTTTAACTATATTATATTCTCCTATGCTCTGCACACCATAGGTGCTTAAAAATACTATAGATTGATTAAGGACACAGGAAAGCACTGCCTCAGAATATGTGGCAACCCAGCTGAGAGCTGGGAGATGGTTGTAGCAGACAGAGCAAACACAGCAGTCAGGAAAGGGGTGGCTGTTTTTAAGTAGATGCTTCAAGAGGATCTTGGGACAAAAACAAAAAAAACCAGCATTAGGCACTTCAATCAATCAGTGGCATTTATCGAGTGTTTACTGTGCACAGAGCACCTCTGCACAAACAGCAAACACCCCGACATCACATGGAGCAGTGTATGTATGTGTGCATGTGTTTGTGTCTGTGTACACGTACGTACCCAATGCAGAAGGAATGGTCATCTCTGGCTCTCTGGAGGGGGATGAGGATTTCTATGACTGATGTTCTCACTACTGTTGAGGAGTGATCTGCAGCTCCTTCTCCACCCTCTCCCTCTCCTTTCCTCACATCTACTTCCACCTCCATACCAATCAGTGATATATACTCAGCTCCCACTATGTGCATATCTGAAGATCTTTTATACTTTCCCAGTGTTATTAGGGCAATTATTGCTCAAGGTATTCTGGATGAGATGCTTGTTAAGCACTTACTCTGTGCCAGGCACTATACTAAGCGCTGGGGTAGATACAAGCTAATCAGGTTGGACACAGTCCATGTCCCATATGGGGCTCAGTCTTTATCCCCATTTTGCAGATGAGGGAACTGAGGTACAGAGACGTTAAGTGACTTACTCAAGGTCACACAGTGGACAAGTGGTGGAGTCAGAATTAGAATCCAGGTCCTTCTGACCCCCAGGTCCATTCTCTGTCCACTATGCCGCACTGCTTCTCTTTGTGACCAACTGCTCACAAAGGGCTTTCTCTCCTTCATTATTTACCCAAACACTTTGTGTTTTTTTCTAGTTAGGGCAACACATCCCGTCGTTTCTAGACACCTGGGTCGAAAGCATTACAGCCCTATAATCTAACTGCTCAGCATCCTGTTCTGGGTTTAAATGCAAACACGCGGAACTAATCACCTCAGCTCTCTGGCACTTGAAAGCTTGCTGGTTTCCCCCTTTCCTTCTTTCCTCCTTCCCTTCCTCCTTCCATCTTTTTCTCCTCCCTGCCTCCCTCCCTCCTTTCCCTTCCTTTCCCCTTTTCTTCTTTCTTTCCTTCTTCCCCTCTGAAAGGCTAGGCAAAGTGCCCAGTTGGATGAGAGTCTGTGATTTTAATTTAGTCATTGGTTTCATTGCTCAGCACAGGTCTCTTTCTAGGAACGGTTCCTCTGAGACCCAGATTTGAACAGAACTGAAGGATGGTGGAATAATTTCTGAGAGAGATTGTGTAGGGCAAGAAGAACTGTCCTTATTTTTTAAGATTGGATCTTGATGTGAACAGTTTTAATTATCAAAAAAGCTGTGACCTTCAAGAAGGCATTTTTCTACTGTATTGATATAAAAGTAAATGGGTTTATTAAGGTTCCTTTTCCTTTCAAAATTCTCCTTCAGGAATTCCTCTTCTAGAAAGAAAAGTGACTGAGGGGAGTTTGGTCTTTCAGCTTGATGCTAAGAGATCTACACTATACCTCAGTTGATCCAACTGAAAACCGGGGCCAAGGATGTAAATTGTAAGTAGTAGCAGCGGGTCAAACAGACCTGATGGTGTGTGGATGTGAACCTTTATAGCAGTTTAACTGCCATAAACTTAAAATTCTGAAATGACAAATGATGAACTTGATAATAGCAACTTGACACATACAAATTGGCTAGGAGTGTTGTCAAAAAATTGAGGAAGAGTGTTCCTAAAAATGAGACTTTAGCCATTCTTCTCCACTGCCATTTTCAGTCAAAACAAGACCTGATCAATAGTGCAAACATCCTTTTTCTCCAACTAACAACCTCTGTGCTTCCACCCACACAAAGATAAAGAAACTCTGCTACAATTATGTATTATCTGCCTGCAGTCTGAAATGTCAACAGGCCAAACAAACACCACCTAGACAAGGGGAAGAAAATTTCCAGGTGACAAGTCATTTGCTTAACATTTTACATATCTCTTTCCTCCACCCACTTCTCTCCCTATCCCCAACTCAGAAAGCCTTTTGCAATGGGCTGGAATGAAAGACTTCACAGAAGAAAACTGACTTTGGGCAGATCTGGGGGGGCAGAGAAGCATAGAAAAAGGGAAAACTGAGTTTCCCTCCAACTAGCTTTGATGGGGACAGTCCAACTTTGAGAGAGAGTGAGGCACTGCCCTACTCTAATAATGAAATGTGGTATTTGATAAGTGGTTGTTTTGTGTTAGTTTTTTGAAGCCCAACCACTCCCCTAAAATCCCTGTGCCCTTTGTGCCCCTACACTCAGAATGAAAAGTTGGCATCTGTGCCCTTTTCTTTCAGATGTCAAATCAAATACACCTAGACTGTAGGCCCATTTTGGCAAGGAATGTGTCTGCTAATTCCCCCCCCTTCTAGACTGTGAGCCCGTTGTTGGGTAGGGACCATCTCTGTCTGTTGCCGACTTGTACTTCCCAAGCACTTAGTACAGTGCTCTGCACACAGTAAGCACTCAATAAATACAATTGAATGAATGAATGAATGAATGAATGCTATATTGTACTCTCCCAAGTACTCTCTACAGTGCTGTGCACATAGTAAGTGCTCAATAAATTCCATTGAAATGAAAGACCACCCTGCCACCATGCTATGCAGATAAAGCATAGTCTCAATTCCTCCCCAAACACATCCAGATAGATATACAGATAAAGTATAGTCTCAATTCCTCCCCAAACACATCCAGATAGATATACAGATAAAGCATAGTCTCAATTCCTCCCCAAACACATCCAGATAGATATATAGATAGATATAGACATGTATCTATATATCTATCTGGATGTGTTTGGGGAGGAATTGAGACTATGCTTTATCTGCATAGCATGGTGGCAGGGGGCTTTGATTGATCCCTTTTGGCAACCATTAAGTCCCTGTGAAGATTTGCATAACTAATACATCAATCAAAATATTCTGAGGGACTATCTTATACCATCATGGGTGATAGCAGCCCTGTAAACCGATAATGGATGTTCATAAAGAATGTCGCGGGCTTTCACTAATGGCACTGAAAAGATGTTTCGAGTGTTCTGACAAAGAACAAAACATCATTTGGCATTTTTCTTGTGAATTTCTGGCATTTATACTGAAGCTTGCATTGGACCTTTTCTAAGAAATTTGCTTAGTTCATTCACAATGTATTCAATTTATTCAGAAATCCTGGGATTTTATGAACTTTAACTTACCAAAACAAAAACCCCCGCGGAATACGCTCATGGACTACTCTTCCATGCTGTGCTACCAAGTGATCCAAGATGATATGAAATAGAGAAGATTCTTGCTTTTCTAAATGACGCACCAACATTTTGAGACAGCTGAGTGCATATAAATATCGTATTACTGCCAGCACATGAAGAAAGGCAGAGTGCTGAGGAAGAAAATCCCTGCAATGGATTGGAAATATCACATTGATCATAACTGCATGAGACAAACCTAATAGCAGGTTGAAAAACATTTTCAGAAGTCATGCATTTTTTACAAATCTACCAATATCTGTCCCGAAAGCTAACTTCCATTAGAAAGATTTAAGACTAGAGCTTTTTGTTGCAGTTCAGCACAGTCGGGCTCAGAAGACTTGGGCTGACCTGGTGCAAACAAGACATTTTTGCCTTAAGATTTGCATCTTTGTGCAAACCTTTTTATGGGCACAGGTGTGCCCCTGATTGACAACTGCTGCCTGGGATACTGACAGCTCAAGAACTGCCAACTTCACCCTTACTGCCAGCAGTCTGTCTATATTGATCCGATTTGCTTGTGTCCACCCGAGCGCCGGCACATAAGCTCCGCCACTTGTCAGCTGTGTGACCTTGGGCGAGTCACTTCAGATTCCCGAGTAGCTAGCTCCTTTTAGATTTAGAAAAATGATGAGTTTGTGCCATTAAGAAAAGGCATCTGCAGTTTATTTAGCATTGAAGGTGGACAAGAGTATTTTCTGGCCAGTTTAATATGTGGGAGGTTTAGCTTCTGTGTATATATGTTTGTACATATTTATTACTCTACTTATTTTACTTGTACATATCTATTCTATTTATTTTATTTTGTATGTTTGGTTTTGTTCTCTGTCTCCCCCTTTTAGACTGTGAGCCCACTGTTGGGTAGGGACTGTCTCTGTATGTCGCCAACTTGTGCTTCCCAAGTGCTTAGTACAGTGCTCTGCACACAGTAAGCGCTCAATAAATATGATTGATTGATTGATTGATTCTGGGGATTGTCCTAAAACGTGACATTGTACCCGGAGGGTGGGAAAATGAGCCTAGGGAGATGGGAAAGCAGGAAATACAGTCTGTCAGGCTGGTTTGCTGGCATCAGGGTAGCTGGGGCGGCTAGGCAGAACTTAGTAGCACCATACGGGACTCCACAAAGGGCAACCCTTCCTGCATGGGGAAATCCCAGCTAATAGAAATGCGTAGTTACGGTAGCATTCTGAAGTTGGGGATGTGAAATTTCATGTTAAAAAAATACATCTGCCTTCTTCCCTCATCATCAATCATATTTATTGAGCACTTACTATGTGCAGAGCACTGTACTAAGCGCTTGGGAGGTACAAATTTGCAACATATAGAGACAGTCCCCTACCCAACAGTGGGCTCACAGTCTAAAAGGGGGAGACAGAGAACAAAACCAAACGTACTAACAAAATAAAATAAATAGAATAGATATGTACAAGTAAAATAAATAGAGTAATAAATATGTACAAACATATATACATATATACAGGTGCTGTGGGGAAGGGAAGGAGGTAAGATGGGGGGCTGGAGAGGGGGACGAGGGGGAGAGGAAGGAAGGGGCTCAGTCTGGGAAGGCCTCCTGGAGGAGGTGAGCTCTCAGTAGGGCCTTGAAGGGAGGAAGAGAGCTAGCTTGGCGGATGGGCAGAGGGAGGGCATTCCAGGCCCGGGGGGATGACGTGGGCCGGGGGTCGATGGCGGGACAGGCGAGAACGAGGTACGGGGAGGAGAACGAGGTACGGTGAGGAAAACGAGGTACGGTGAGGTTCCCTTCTGGCTAGACTCTTGGGTATCTTGAAGAATATATGTAAAGGAAATGTGAGCCGAGCCACTCTGAGGGCAGTGTGAGCATGGTAGGTGCTGTGCCCTAGACACTCCTCTCCTACTCCGGTGGAGCTTGGGTGGGTTATAGTTGACAAGGGGAGAAGAGCAGCCGATCAAACAGACTTGATGGGGTGTGGGTCTGAACTTGTTCTCCCTCTGCCAACCCTGTCTCATTTTCTCAGTGCCCCTTCCCTCTCCCCTTCACTCTCTCTAGTGCTTTGTTGGGCAGTCATACGGTAAAGCAGGGGTTGGGGGAAGCAGGGGAGAAGGGGCCTAGTGGATAGAGCACGGACCTGGGAATCCGAAGGATCTGGGTTCTGATCCCGGCTCTGCCACTTGTCTGCTTTGTGACCTCGGGCAAGTCATTTACATATTTTTTTACTCTATTTACTTATTTATTTTATTTGTACATATCTATTCTATTTATTTTATTTTGTTAGTATGTTTGATTTTGCTCTCTGTCTCCCCCTTTTAGACTGTGAGCCCACTGTTGGGTAGGGACTGTCTCTGTGTGTTGCCAATTTGTACTTCCCAAGTGCTTAGTACAGTGCTCTGCACATAGTAAGCGCTCAATAAATACGATTGATGATGATGATGATTTAACTTCTCTGTGCCTCAGTTCCCTCATCTGTAAAATGGGGATTAAGACTGTGGGACATGGACTGTGTCCGACCTGATTAGCCTGTATCAACCCCAACTCTTACTGCCTGGCACATAGTAAGCACTTAACCTATGCCGTAATAAAAAGGGATGTATATGGGTTTAGGTTGCATATGCACAAGACAACATTTGTTCCAACTTAGCACAGTGCTTTGCACACAGTGAGTGTTCAATAAATACCATTAGTTGAACAACCTCACCTCACAAACCTCACCACCCAGGGATGGGGTCAGGGAGATGAGATTGGGTTTATTCTATGGACCCAAATATATCTAGGTATAATTCTGAGTGTGAGAATTCTGACCCAATGTTGAGCAGAAATAAAAATTTACTACACATCCACTCATAGTATTGGGAAGCTAGTCTCTAAACAGGAAAATTAAAGGGAATTGAAAATGTGCAATGCTTCCCAAGCATCTAGACTGGGGTTTCAGTAAATACTATCTGTGGTCACATAGATTGCCACTGTATTTTCAGGTTAATTGTTTCTTACCCATACATTTTTGAAACACAAGCAAAATTTTTAAAAATTACATGGAAAACTCGGTTCTTATTAAAAGGCAGATTTGTGTTTTTTCAAAAGTCTGGTTTTATTTTACTTGTTTTAATTATGGCTGTCAAAGAAATAAAGGACAGGGAGAGTGTGGATAATTGGAACGCTCTGACAGTCCAAATCCTCATCCACCCTTTTTATCACAGCTGCCAGTAAACAGCCTATATTTGGTGGTGGGAGGAAGAAGAGAGAGGCACAACAAAACCAACAGCCAAATGAAACAATTTCAGTGAAATCCTCACACTTGCTTAACCCCCTGATGTTGGTCCTAATGAATTTCTAAATGACTAAAAGACAGACAGCAGTCAGGAAGAAGAAAGGGCCTGAATAATCTACAGACTGGATGAAGGGGGCAAACTGGATTTGCACCTTTTATTCACCCCTCCTTCAGACCTATAGCACATATATACTTATCTACAATTTATTTATATCGATGTCCTTATCTCTCCTTAAGACTGTGAACTCGTTGTGGGCGGGGAACGTGTCTACCAACTCTGTTAGATTGTACTCTCCCAAGCGCTTAGTACAGTGCGCTGCATACAGTAAGTGCTCAATAAATATGATCGGTTAATAATCAGTCCCTGCATTTAAAGACATTTTAATATTTTTATGGAATTCGTTAAACAGCAACTATGAGTCGAGTGCTGTTCTAAATGCCGGGCTAGATACAAATCAGTGAATGAGCCAAGAGTCAGCTGTATTATCATCAACTTTTTCTAGCATCTTTTGGCTCAGGAACACCTGTTTACAAGGATTGGGGTGAGGGGACAGGCACGGTGGGCAAAGAGCAGCTAGCTGTAAGAAAGATAAGAAAGGTTTGAGGGGCCAGCAGGAGACACTTCAGGGAATAAAAACTTAAGTTTTTATTGATTGCCTTTATTGAAGGTTTGGCGGTCCGTGCGTCTTCCTCATTAGAGTGTCAGCTCCTTGAGGACAGAGCCTCCGTCTTTCTATTGTACATTGTTCTGACTTAGTCAGTGCTGCTGTTGATGATGATGAGGCGATCAGCCCAGAGACAGCTTGGCTTCCTTCTCCTTTTAGAGGTCCTCCACTGCAAGTCCTTTTGGGAAGGACTAATCAATCCACCTATCAGTCATATTTATTGAGCACTTACTATGTGCAGAGCACTGTGTTAAGCACTTGGGAGAGGACAGTATAATGGAGTTGGCAGACACGTTCCCTGGCCACAAGGAAGGAATGGCTAAGGAAGAGTGGAGACCTGTGCACTCTTTCCTCTAGGGCCCGCCTGGTCTTCCAAAATGCCTTTAGAGTTTAGGAGCCACTATCTAAACCTCCCACCTGCAAGACGTAATGAAGCCAAGTATGTTAGTAACAAGAATGACCTGTGACCAACATTCTCTTGTATATATGTATATATGTTTGTACATATTTATTACTCTATTTATTTATTTATTTTCCTTGTACATATCTATTCTATTTATTTTATTTTGTTAGTATGTTTGGTTTTGTCTCCCCCTTTTAGACTGTGAGCCCACTGTTGGGTAGGGACTGTCTCTATATGTTGCCAATTTGTACTTCCCAAGCACTTAGTACAGTGCTCTGCACACAGTAAGCGCTCAATAAATACGATTGATGATGATGATGATGAATCTCTTCCACGCTGAGTACCAATATGGAGTCTCGTTCATTGTGTGGCTTCTCTTGGGCCCAGGATGTGCCTGACAGCTCTTCTCAGAAGTCTCCCCACAGAAAAGTCACCCTGGACCTGATGGTTCCCCACTATGGGCTTGTCTGCATCCATTTGTTGCCGACTTTTACCTCTCAAGCGCTTAGTACAGTGCTCTGCACACAGTAAGCGCTCAATAAATACGATTGAATGAATGAATTTCCCCACCGTCCACGGTTACGCCACATATCTTGGGGTCACACTTCACTGTTAGAGCCGAAGGGCGTTAGGTTTGCTCAAAGTGGTTCCTTTTCTTAATGGTTTTCGTTTTCGAATGAAGTAAAGGAAAATTGGAACAAAGTAAGGTTGTTAACGCTGAAGTGACGACTACAGTAATCACCCTCAAAAGTATGAAAGATTGCTTTTAAGGAGGTAGGAACATGGCTGTTTCTCACAGTAAGCGCTCAATAAATACGATTGATGATGATGATGATGATGATATGAGATACAAAAACGCTGGGACAAAATGCAACCAGAAGGATTCAATTTAGACATAAAGAAGAAGTTACTGATGTTCTGTTGGAGCGCAGTCGGGTTTGTTGGTAAGGAGTCCTGCCAGGAAGTAATTGGTGCAACACTTGATGTTAGGGATAGTTCGGCGACTAGAAAACCCAGAAAAAGGAGGTACATCTAAAGAACAATAAGGAAATTAAGATTTTGCTCATCTTGAAGGTAGGAGTGGGAGAGAAGACATATGGGGGAAATGCTAAGTAAAATGATGAGTGGGATATGATGTTTGATACAGCCCTGAAGTGTGGAAAATGGTATCGTTCAAGATATTCAAGTTAAATGGAAGTAAATAATCATGAAATAAAAATATTTATCCAGCATTTTGCATTGTGATTATAACAATGGAATAAAATACTGACATTGCTGTTTGCTTTCTCTGGCTATGTTTGACCCGCCTTCCGTGTTTTCTAAGAAAGTGTTTGAATATAAATCACAAGAAGCAAAACTATCTTTACCGCTGATAGTCTGTTTTAAGAATGATGCTCAAATGCTCAAAGCGTAGTTTCAAACATTCTGGTTATGGTTTTGATACAGCTGGTATTCTGGTTAACTCCAAATGGGTTCTTCTCTTCTAAAGTATTGATTAAGTTAAACACTAGGCTAAAGTGCTTAAGCTAGGCATAAAATAAACAATTCCGAAATGATCCCTCCCTATCCCTCTAAGGGATTCAAGGCTAAGCTGGAGTCAGGACAGATGAAAGGGAATTTGGATGACATTATGGACTGTTCAATCCTGATTAGATATTCATCCCTTGGCTTGCCAATCATTCAAGTTGGTGTAGGAGATATAGGGATGGTAGTGACCAGATTAAAGAGCCCATTAAAGTGGGGGTCAATCAGCCAACGTGTAACAGCCAGTGTGAGGACCGTATAATTTTCATCCGAAAGAAAGGGGTTTGTGGCACCCCGTTGCAGATTTGCTAGTTTCTCAAGACTCTGGATTATCTCTAGGAAAATGTCGGCAGAGTGACATCTTAGATTTTATACTTTTTTTGCGAGAGGTGTGAGTTTTCATAAATCATCACTCAGGTTATGTTATGTAATTATATCTTCTGCCATTTTCTCAGAACTGAAATTGCCAACGTTGGGTCATTTTTCTTACCATTCAGTTTCAGTTCTAAGATTTAGCAGCTTGTAGGTAGTTTCGGGGAATTTATCCGCACAGAGATCTGAAGCCGTGTGAGGAATTTATTCTGGCCATCCCATCCAAAATGCTGAAACTGCAAATAGAGAGAAAATTGAGCTGCTGTATTTTGTTGAAATTTTTGCAGTTTTATTGATAGTCCACTGCTGCCTTCTCATAATTTGGTTGCTTTTCCCAGTAATGTATTTGACTGATATCCATATACTTTATGAAACAATCATTTTGGTATGCGACAGTTATTTCCTTATCGTTTAGGTGTCTTCCTATTCATGCCAATTTTGGTAAGGGCTTTGCATTTCTAGAAACAGTTTAGATGATGTATCCGCTCTGGTTTCGTCACAATGAAATTGGTTGGGACTTTCACTTCCTAGCTACCACTACTGCTTTGAACTATACAATCGTATTTTCAATCAATCAATCGTATTTATTGAGCGCTTACTGTGTGCAGAGCACTGTACTAAGCGCTTGGGAAGTACAGGTTGGCAACATACAGAGACAGTCCCTACCCAACAGTGGGCTCACAGTCTAAAAGGGGGAGACAGAGAACAAAACCAAACATACTAACAAAATAAAATAAATAGAATAGATATGTACAAGTAAAATAAATAGAGTAATAAATATGTACAAACATATATACAGGTTTTCCTGTTATTACCCTTCATTAAATGTGTTAATGGCAGCTTTCGACAATCGAAAAAAAAATCCATGTTCTGCACAAGACGTTAAGTGGAAATTTTTATTTTGTAATACGTCATTTTTCGCAGGAAAATTGGTTTTGAAAGGTTTATTCTATTCATTTTTCCCCAAGATCATTTCGAGGGCGATGCCTTATTTTGCACTAAAATCTTGTTTAAATCGAAAAGCGGTTCAGTTGGGCACGAAGACTTTCCAGATCTCCTTGTCAAAGAACCGAGTGCGGTCCAGGTTAGCGACCAGATAGAGGAGTCTAGATTGGGGGAGGAAAAAAAACGAAACAAAACAAAACAACGACCAACCCGGAGAAATTGCTGTTGACACTTTTGCCTCCGGGGATTTCGGCGGCGCGCGTCTCCCCCCGCCCCCGCTTTTGGGACGATTTCGGTTTGATCAGAGCATCCTGGCGGGTGGATTTCCCCGACCCACTTTAAGGAAAAAAAAATAATAATGAGGATCTTATATCATTTTAGGCGTCACAAGCAGCGGCTTTGGCAGAAAGGCGTCCGGGCCGCCCCATCCTCGGCCAGCAAGGACCTTGGCAAGGCCCTGCTGAGAGCTCACCTCCTCCAGGAGGCCTTCCCAGACTGAGCCCCTTCCTTCCTCTCCCCCTCGTCCCCCTCTCCATCCCCCCATCTTACCTCCTTCCCTTCCCCACAGCACCTGTATATATGTATATATGGTTGTACATATTTATTACTCTATTTATTTTACTTGTACATATCTATCCTATTTATTTTATTTTGTTGGTATGTTTGGTTTTGTTCTCTGTCTCCCCCTTTTAGACTGTGAGCCCACTGTTGGGTAGGGACTGTCTCTGTGTGTTGCCAATTTGTACTTCCCAAGCGCTTAGTACAGTGCTCTGCACATAGTAAGCGCTCAATAAATACGATTGATGATGATGATGATGATGAAAGGAGTAATAATATTAATAATAATAATACGTATTGAGCGATTACTCTGTGCCAAGCACTGTTCTAAGCGCTGGGGAAGATGCAAGCTAATCAGGTTGGCGACACAGTCCCTGTCCCACATTGGGCACCGATTTTTTTTTACAGATGAGGTGACCGAGGCCCAGAGAAGTTAAGTGACTTGCCTAAGGCCACACAGCAGACAAGGGGTGAAGCCTTCCCTTCCTCG